>NW_028274871.1:735890-1103836 GCF_037043125.1 Eumetopias jubatus
GCTTTAGACATGGCAGATGGATGAAATAGTTTCCATGAGTCTGGTAAGGAACCAATTTTACCTTCAAATACTAATTGCCACCTGGTCACAACTAGAAGCTTAATGAAGTATGACGTTTCACAACTAGAAGCTTGATGAAGTATGACGTAAGAGAATTCTTGGGGTTTGTTTGAGTTTTGTTCAGTTGTTTTAAGATTTCTTTTGACACAGAGAGAGAGTGAGAGAGGGAACACAGGCAGGGAGAGTGGGAGAGGGAGAAGCAGGCTTCCTGCTGAGCAGGGAGCCCGATGCGGGATTCGATCCCAGGACCCTGGGATCACGGCCTGAGCCAAAGGCAGATGTTTAACGACTGAGCCACCCAGGCGCCCCGAATGCTTGGGATTTGAAACCGTCCACCTACCATCCTGCATCAGGATCCACAGTGGACATGAGGATAGCAACCCCCATCCTGCTGCACATTGCTAGCTCCAGAGGGAGAATAAGGTCCTTATTCTCGAATACTCTGGGTCGAGATCAGCAATGCCTCTGTGCCAGTTCCAGGCTGCAGGACCTGGGGCCTGGTTTTGGAACTTGAGCAAGACCCCGCTGGTACAGGAGGGCCTCCCTGGCCCATGGTTCCCCCTCCACACACCTGGACCGCCTCCCCCTTTCCTCCTTGCAATTCCTCTTTGTCCCTTCTCTCTACTCCTATCTCCCTCTGATTCTTCCTCACCCTCTCTCAGGTTCCTGAGAATATCCTGAAGAATATTGTCCAGGAGTCCCTTGAGAGAGAAGCTTATGAACTTTATGAATGAAAATTTTCATGGAGATCCCACACAGAGCAAGCACGAGATTCAGCTTGGCGTTTTTCCATTTATGTGCATAATTTAAACCCAACACTGACACCTAATGAGGTAACAGAGTTAAGTGGCATTTCTAGGAATGTTTAACTTCTAACAGCTTCTCCATTAGTATGGGATGATTTGAAAACTACATATCTTTCTATCCAAAGGCAAATTCCCAGGACAGAAAGAGGTCTATTTTACTGCCATATATTCAGTATCATGTTCATTCAGTTCACACCGTTTTTTCCCTTGAGATTTCCTTCTGGGGTGTTGTTCAATAGGCTATTCAATTACCAAAAATATGTGGAAATTCTAGTTATCATTTCTACAATGATCCAGCACATTTGCAATTGTGATCAAAGAATATCCTTTGTGGGTTTCACTCTTCTGAAATATATTGACACTTGCTTTCTGTCCAATTTATGGTTAAATTTTATAAACATATGATATGTCCTTAAAAATAATTACTCTCTTTTATCTGTTTAGTAAAATAACCTATAGATTTCTGCGTATAAATATATGTATTAATATATATATATATATAGTTCTGTATCTGTATATATTCATTTTAAACGAATGTATAGAATATTGTTTCATTTTTTAACTTATATTTTATTTTATCGAATATCTAAATGTACATTATACCTATATTTTATGTCTTTATTTTGTATCTCCATATCATATGTACTTTATATGCTTAGGTATCTACTTCTACATTCAGATGTTTTAACTGTCCAAATCTTCTGCATTCTTACTAATTTGGGGGCTGCTGAGAGAGGGCTGTGAAAATTTGCCACTCGAGGTTTTTATTTCTCCTGCAGTTTTCCTTTTAAGATTTTATTTATTTATTTGAAAGTGAGAGCAGAGAGAGAGAAAGAGCATGAGTGGGGGGAGGGACAGAGGGAGAGGGAGAAGCAGACTCCCGCTGAGCAGGGAGCTGGATGTGGGGCTCAATCCCAGGTCCCTGGGATCATGACCTGAGCTGAAGGCAGACACTTAACTGACTGAGCCGCCCAGGCGCCGCAAAAGTTTACACTTGTTGGTCGGTTCGTTGGTTTAGAAAGTTGTGGATTTTTATCTGGATCTTTTTGTCCATTGCATTCAATGGGACTCTTTCTCTTTGACTTTACATTTACCATCTCATGATGTGCGTTCTATTTGTCCAGACCTTCCTATTTTTTCTTCTCTTTTTAAAATCTGTTACTATCTGATATTATGCCCTTCACTTTGAACCTGCCTCATGAGCCACATGGAAACAGTCTAGATTCACTGTACGTAAGTAGTGTTAAGTTCACCGTGGTTCCCACAGTCCATAGCTTGTGCCCTAACATCATTTCACCCAAAGACCACCTACTGATAACTGGTGGCTGAACTGTTATGATGTTTTTATTAAAGGTGGTTTCTTCTTTCCACTGTCTACTCCTATCTTTAATTCTGAGCAATCTTTTGTAAAGATCTTTCCCTTCTGTCAATCTCGATTTTCAAAGCTTTTCTTAAGTAGTTCTCTAGACTCACGGGTTATCATTCAGTATTGGGAAACTATTCCTGCCATGATTCATTTTGATCTGCAGGTTGTCTTGATTTGGACAGTGGTGACCCTTTCAAGGTGGTTCCTGCATCCTTTTCACATGAAGAGGTCCTCATTCTCGGTCCTCAGAAGGTCAAGCACGGAAACCCAGAGCCTGAGAAAGGATTCACGTCTGCTTGATACAAAAATCTCTCAGTCTACATCAGAGTCCAGTAAGTTTGGGGAACAACCTGATGGGTCTGATAAAGGTTCTGGTTGATAAGTAACCTCATCAGAGGTGGAGTAAGAAGCCACTGGCCTGAGGTCAATGCTGAGTCTTCCCCCAAGACAGGCCCTCTGAATCTATTCTTTCCTCGGTAGGCCTTTTATTCTGTTTTCTCTTCTCAACACAGAATATTTTGAGTTCTATGAGGATTTAAATACCCCTTTGATCCCTCACCAGAAAGAATCAAGTGGCATGTGGCTTTATAAAAGCTCATATAGACTTGAGTAGAAGGGAAGGATTTCCATTGGTTGGAATCTCAGCTCCTTCAGTCACAAGCTGTCTCCCTTTCTCTGAGCCTCAACATGCTCATCTCCAAACCGGGGATGACACTGAGATTTTTGTACTGTGGGGCACTGTCGCCTGAGAGAAGAATGATTATTAAAGATCTTTGAAGCACACCTGACATAAAGCACTCAATAAGCATGACATCCTATTACTTACCTTTCCTTTCCTCACATTTTTTAGCTACTGTCTTTATATCTGGACCATCTTTCAGGGCAAGGCGTAAACACTGAGTGTGTCTCCCAACCTCCACGCTCCACAAAATATGCTGGTGCTCTTTCCAGTTCCTGGCAAAAGCCTAGAGTTCAATGTATTTGTGTTGAATTCAATTACTTCTTTGCTATAATATATGATTTATCTTAACATAAACTATGTAAAATAGATCATTCTGTGATTTCTACATTGTTGTGTATTACTCAATTATTGTAACATAAATGATATTATTTAAATGAAACAATAGAACAGGATATGTGTCAATTACTAATAAGTAATGGTAGAACTAATTATGCAACATTATGTGTTAACAAAGAAAACATAATGATGACTAATAAACTTTTCACTTTATAACAGGTTTAGATTTACCAACAAAATCAAATAGGAAAGACAGTATTGAGATTCCCATATGCATAACACAGTTGGCCAACTATTTTTCTTTTATTTTAATTCCAGTACAGTCAACATACAGTGTTCTATTAGTTTCTTGTATACAGTAGAGTGATTCAACATTTCCATGCATTTTCCAGGGCTCATCAGGACAAGTGCACTCCTTAATCCCCATCACCTATCTCACCCATGCTCCCAACCATCACTCTTCTGGTAACCATCACTTTGTTCTCTAGAGTTAAGAGTCTGGATGAAAGACTTCCAATGGAGACAGGAATCTATCAAAATCCTAGAGGAGAACAGAGGCAGCAACCTCTTCAACCTCAGCCACAGCAACTCCTTCCCAGACACATCTCGAAAGGCAAGGGAAAGTAAAGCAAAAATGAACTACTGGGACTTCATCAAGACCAAAGACTTCTGTACAACAAACCAAACAGTCAACCTAACTAAAAGTCAACCTACAGAATGGGAAAAGGATTTGCAAATGACATATCAGATAAAGGGCTATTATGGTAAATGAAATAAGTCAAGCAGAGAAAGACAATTATCACATGGTTTCACTCATATGTGGGACATAAGGAATAGCACGGAGGACTACAGGGGAAGGGAGGGAAAACCGAAGGGGAAGAAATTAGAGAAGGAGACAAACAATGAGAGACTCAGGACTCTGGGAAACAAATTGAGGGCTACAGAAATGAGGGATTTGGAGGAATAGGTTAGCCAGGTGATGGGTATTAAGGAGGGTACGTGTTGTGATGAGCATTTGGTTGTTATATGCAACTAATGAATCATTGAACACTACACCAAAAGCTAATGATATACTCTATGTTGGCTAACTGAACATAATATTTTTTTTTCAAAGGGCCAGTATTGGGACACCTGGGTGGCTCAGTTGTTAAGTGTATGTCTTCAGCTCAGGTCATGATCCTGCTCAGGGGTAAGCCTGCTTCTCCCTCTCCCACTCCCCCTGTTGGTGTTCCCTCTCTCGCTGTCTCTGTCAAATAAATGAATAGAATTTTTAAAAGAAAGGGCTAGTATCCAAGATGTATAAAAAACTTATCAAACTCAACACCCAAAAAACAGAGAATCCAGTCAAGAAATGGGCAGAATATACGAACAGACATTTCTCCAAAGAAGACATCCGTATGGTCAACAGACACATGAAAAAATTCTCCATATCACTTCGCATCAGGGACTTACAAATTAAAACCACAATGAGATACCACTTCACACCAGTCAGAATGGCTACAATTAACAAGGCAGGAAACAGCAGATATTGGCGACGATGTGGAGAAAGGGGAACCTTCCTACACTGCTGGTGGGAATGTAAACCAGTGCAGGCACTCTGGAAAATGGTATGTTCCTCAAAAAATTAAAACTTCAGCTACCCTATGACCCAGCAATTACACTACTAGGTATTGACCCAAAGATGCAAATGTAGTGATCTGAACAGGCACCTGCACCCCAAAGTTCATAGAAGCAATGTCCACAGTAGCCAAACCGTGGAAAGAGCCCAGATGTCCATATAACAGATGAATGGATAAAGAAGATGTGCTATATATATACAGTGGAATATTAGTCAGCCCTCAGAAGGGATTAATACTTACCATTTACATTGACATGGATGTTACTGGAGGGTATTATGCTAAGAGAAATAGGTCAATCAGAGAAAGCAATTATCATATGGTTTCACTCATATGTGGAATATAAGAAACCGGGCAAAGGACCATAGGGGAAGGGAGTGAAAACAGAATGGAAAGTCATCAGAGAGGGAGAAAAACTATCAGAGACTCTTCATCATTGGAAACAACCTGAGGGAATGTATGGTGATTAACATAACAGTAGGAAAAGAAAATAAAAAGGAAACAAACTGAGGGTTGCTGGAGGGGAGAAGGGTTGGGAGGATGAGTTAATTGGGCGATGAGCATTAAGGAGGGCACATGATGTGATGAGCACTGGGTCTTACACACAACTGATCATTTTTGAACACTATATCTGAAACTAATGATGTACCTATAAGTTGGTTAGTTGAATTTATATTTTAAAAAAGAAAGAAAAAAGAGAGCCTGTTTCTTGGTTTGTCTCTCTCTCTTTTTTCACTTTAATAGCCACATGATGGAATCCATCCAAGTGTCCTTTCACAGATGAATGGATAAAAAGGATGTGGCATACAAATACAATGGCATATTACTCAACCAGAAAAAGGAATGAAATCTTGCCATTTGCAAGAACGTGGACAGACTTAGAGAATAGAATGCTAAGCAAAAGAAGTCAGAGAAAGACAAACACCAGATGATTTCACTCACGTGAATTTAACAAACAAATGAGCAGTCTGCCAAATATATCGCCTCAGTTGGTATATCTTCACAACTACTATTCAAAATAGATAATTATTAACGAAAGTCTATAATTTTACTCAGATTTGGTTAGGTTTTAACCCTTTCTGTTCCAGGTTCAGAACAGCTGGCACATCACCCTCAGTCACTCCCCTTGGCCATGACAGTTCTCAGACTTTCCATATTTTTCATCATCTGGAAAGTGTCGAGGAGCACAGTTCATGTACTTTGTAGAATGATCGTCAGTTGGTTTATGTCTAACGTTTTTCTCAAAGGACTAGACGGGAGTTATGTGTTTGGGGGCGGGAGATCACAGAGACAAATTATCCTTATCACTTCACATCAAGAATGTTTCCTCTCAAGATGGCTTATCACTGTTGATGATTATCTTTGATCACCTTGCTGGGGGTGTGTTGGCCAAGTTTCTTCTCTGTCCATAAGGTATGTTTCCTCTGGTGAAGTCACTATAGGCACATCTCAAAGAGTGGCAAGTTATGTATCACCTCGTGAAGGCCTAGGTATCTACATAATGCAAGTATTTTATGCATAGAAAATATTCCTTCATTTATGGACTCCTTTCTTTAGTAAGTCTAAGCCTATTTTCAATGAAGAGTTTATTAGTGATAACTGTTTTATTTTTTCTAACACATGTGATTGCATAATTAGTTCTAGTAGGACTACTAATAACAGACCATTATTCTTATTATTCTTCTAATTGTTTTATTTAAATAACAACACGCATGTCAAAGAAAACTGAATACAGCAAAATATAAATTCACAGAGATCTGTACCTCATATTTTATATTAAGATAATAACATATCTATAACATGCCATTTTATAGTATGTTAATAAGTAGTTTTGTGGTCTTGAAGGAGTGTCATTGATTAGTTGAGCATAAAACAGGTCATCCTAGATCACGGGCAATATTTGGATTTTAGAGGATATGGTATTTCACACCATGGCTGAACCTGTTCAAAAAATGTACAAAGGGCCAAGAGATTCATTGTGGCTGGCTAAATTGTTCTCAGGAATCCTCCTTTTTATCTTCTTCCCCTTCATCCTCCTCAGCAGTAGTAGAACAATCAGGTATTTCAAATTTAAACAGACATTCAAAGACTGGAAGAATGTAGAGTGATTTCAATGAGTTTCAGGCTGAAGTAAAAGATGTGAACATGAGGTGGCAGTAACATGAAACAACATTTCTTGGGGGAATGATAAGTTTGCAAGAGGGGAGATCCATCACAGTATTAACCCTTCCAATACTGGGGACATTGAAGAAGGTTCTTATGTGCCTAAGTGATGCCTTTCTGCAGCCTGGCTTGGGGGGGGGGGGCGGTTCTGGATCAGAGACTTAAAAGGCCAACAGCAGTTCAGGGCCTTTAGAGCTGCAGGGTTGATCTTGATTGATTGACTCACTGATCTTATTTATGATTAGGAACCGTTGGACACAGTTTCACGGGATATGGAAATCACGCAGGCAGTCAGTGCCTAAAAATCTGCTCTTCAGGGTTATGTTTTTAAAAGACTGATGTGTAAAAACCAATTCTGAGTTTGGCACCAGCAGCGGGTGTTTGAGCTAATGGGTACCAGCCTGCCAATAAACAGTGGGCCACCTCTGGCTCACTGATATTACAGGAGGAATAAAGAATCAGTTACAATGAACATATCATGTTTCATCGTGATGGGTTTTTATAAACAAAGGGTTCAAAAATTATACAAACTAATAATTTATTCTGTTGTGCTCTGCAGCAAGTGAAAAAGTATTTAAAATGAAAGAATATTTTGGGAGTGATTTCGATGTCACGTTTTGTGCAATAAACAATTTACATCTTAGGGGATCACTGGAAAATACTGAAAGCCCAAACACTAGAAAGATTCTGAATTTAGGGACGCCTGGGTGGCTCTGTCAGTTAAGAGTCTGCCTTCAGCTCAGGTCATGATCCCAGGGGCCTGGGATCAAGTCCACACGAGGCTCCTTGCTCAGCAGGGAGCCTGCTTCTCCCTCTGCCTGTCGCTGTCTCCTGCTTGTGTTCTCTCTCTGGCAAATAAATAAAATCTTTAAAAAAAAGATTCTGAATTTTGAGTACTATAGATTATTATAATTTCTATAAGCCTAACTATAAAGGTATTGATAGATAAGATCTGGTCTTATTTGTGTAATAAAATTCAAAAAGAATTTGTAATGCTTCTACAAAATTATGTTAGACCTAAAACACTATTAAGAATATTCAGAGAGGGGGAGCGGAGCAAGATGGCGGAGGAGTAGGAGACCTGGATTTCATCTGGTCTCAGGAATTCAGCTGAATAGGGATCAAACCATTCTGAACACCTACGAAATCAACAGGAGATTGAAGAGAGTAGCAACAACTCTCTGAACAGAGAAGGGACTACTTACTGGAAGGTAGGACGCGCGGAGAAGTTAATCCGAGGCGATATTCGGGAGGACAGACGGCGGACGAAGGGGCTTCCGCCGCTTCTGGCAAGTGATAGAGCCACATAGCACAATCGGAACTTTTAGAAATCGGCTCCGCTGAGGGACCGTCGCTCCAGTGGCTAAGTGGGGGGTTGAACCCTCGCGGGACAGTGTGGCTCAGGACCCTCGGGGTAACGGAAAAACCGGGGGTGCCTGATTGCAGCAGACCTCCCAGGTATTAGAGTGGGGAAACCGGCTGCAGAGACGGAGCCAGGGCGCGGGCTCTCAGCTCGGGGTGCCATAAACTGTGATCCGCGGCACAGTCGGGCCACTGTTCCTCCAGCAGGGACGCAACAAGCGGTAGAGCTGGGGAGACTCTCCTTCCTTCACGGGGAGAGCCACGTGGGAGCGCACCGCAGGGATCTGCTGGGTTTGGAGACTCCACACGGGGTCGGGTGCCAGAGATAGAAATGCTCGGTCACAGGCCGGGTGAGCACGGAGTGCGGTCGGAGACCGGGGAGAGGGGAGTGACTGCTTTTTCTGGAGGCGCACTGAGGAGAGGGGCCCCGAAATCTCAGCTCCTCCAGGTGGACATTGGGAGGCCACCATTTTCACCCTGGTCCTCCAAAGCTGTCCCGAGAGCTTGCAGGGATCAAAAACTCCTGAGAGCAAACCCGAGCAGCTTTCTTAGGCTGGACCGACAAGGGTGGGGCAATTCTGCCTCCTGCAAAGACATTTGGGAACCATGGCAACAGGCCTCTCCCCCAGAAGATCAGCACGAACAGCCAGCAAGCCAAGACCAAGTTTACCGATCAAGGAGAACGGGAGAACTCCAGTGCTAGGGGAATACTGCACATAGAATTCGCGGCTTTTTTTTTACCATGATTCATTCGTTTTTCAAAGTTAATTTTTTAACTGTTTTTTTTTTAATTTTTCGTTTTCCGTTTTTCAACCAACATCTTCTAAATCCTTTTTTTTTTTTTTTTTTTTGAGGGGCCTGGAGGCTTTTATTTCTCAACTGGTCCACAGGGTGGGGGCGGATCCACTACAGGGCGACCTCGGGGGCCACCTCGCAGGGCCCCTGGCCTCTGGCCACATCCGCCTCCCTCTGCTCCCGCCGCTTCTTCCGCTGGAGCAGCCGACGTTCCCGCTCAAACTCCTTCATGCGCATCACGTAGTCGAGGTGCTCGCAGTACTCCCAGTCGTGCTGCTCGTGCTTGCAGCCCAGGAAGTTGGGGAAGCTGTCGCGCTTGCACTTGAGCAGCCGGATGAGGTAGTGGGCGCAGTAGTCTCGCTGCTGCAGCACCAGCTGTGCGTCGTTCATCTGCTGCTGTGTGGCCACCATCTCGCGCTCCTTGCGCCCCGGGAAGCCGTAGTCGGGGGGGAAGGTGGGCATCCGCTGGGGGTCGGGCTCCCCCGATGGATCGCTCACATAGCGCCGGGCAAGATGCGCCCCCATGGCTGCAGTCGCCGCAAACTCTCTTCTAAATCCTTTTTAAAAAATTTTTATTTTTCATTTTTAGAGTCATATTTTATCCCTTCATAGTAGTTACCCTTATTTTTGGCATAAAAGTTGTTCTCTCTTTAAAATTTTGAGATACAGTTTCTTCTAACAGATCAAGATATACCATAAATCACTAGTGTTTGGCTTTGTTCTACTCTCCTACCTGACCACAATCTCTCCCCTTTCTCTCTCTCTCTCTTTTTTTAATCTTCTTTCTTTTTTCAAACAACTTCTTATCTTATCAATTACTGTTATAAAATCTTTTATAATTTTCATCTTTATAGTCATCTTCCATCCCTTCATTGTATCAACCCTTATTTTGTACATATATGTCTCCCTTCCTTCAAAATTTTAGGAGGCACTTTCTTCTAACAGACCAAAATACACCCAAAATCAGCTAGTGCTGATCTGTGCACTAGCCTGACCATATTTGATCAAATTCTGCATTTTTTGTATTGTTCTGTTTTTGTTTTTATCTTTTTGTTTTGTTTTGTTTTTTTCTCTCTCTCTTTTTTTCTTTCTTTCTGATTCTTTTCCCCTGGTTTCAGGTCTTTTCTGATTTGTACACAGTATATTTCCTGGGGACGTTGTTAACCTGTTAGCATTTTGTTCTTTTCATTCATCTATTCTCCTCTGGACAAAATGACAAGACGAAAAAATCGCCTCAGCTAAAAGAACAAGAGGTAGTACTGTCAGGCAGGGACCTATTCAATACGGACATTAGTACGATGTCGGACCTAGAGTTCAGAATCAGGACTTTAAAGATACTAGCTGGGCTTGAAAAAAGCATGGAAGATTTTAGAGAAACCCTTTCTGGTGAAATAAAAGAACTAAAATCTAACCACGTCGAAATCAAAAAGGCTATTGATGAGGTGCAATCCAAACTGGGGGCACTAACTGCTAGGATAAATGAGGCAGAAGAGAGAATCAGTGATATAGAAGACCAAATGATGGAAAATAAACAGGCTGAGAAAAAGAGAGAGATACAACTACAGGATCACGAGGGCAGAATTCGAGAGCTAAGCGATACGATAAGATGAAACAACATTAGAATAATTGGCATCCCAGAAGAAGAAGAGAGAGAGAGAGGGGCAGAAGGTATATTGGAGCAAATAATAGCAGAGAACTTCCCTAATGAGAGGAAGGAAACAGGTGTCAAAATCCAGGAGGCACAGAGAAACCCTCTCAAAATCCATAAAAATAGGTCAACACCCGACATTTAATAGTCAAACTTAGGAGTCTCAGAGATAAAGAGAAAATCCTGAAAGCAGCTCTAGAGAAGAGATATGTAACCTAGAATGGTAGAAATATTAGATTGGGAACAGACCTATCCACAGAGACCTGGCAGGCCAGAAAGGACTGGCATGATATCTTCAGAGCACTAAACGAGAAAAATATGCAGCCAAGAATACTATATCCAGCTAGGCTGTCATTGAAAATAGAAGGAGAGATAAAAAGCTTCCAGGACAAACAAAAACTAAAGGAATTTGCGAACACAATACCAGCCCTACAAGAAATATTGAAAGGGGTCCTCTAAGCAAAGAGAGAGCCTGAAAGCAGCATAGATCAGAAAGGAACACAGACAATATACAGTAACAGTCACCTTACAGGCAATACAATGGCACTAAATTCCTATCTTTCAATAGTTACCCTGAATGTAAATGGGCTAAATGCCCCAATCAAAAGACACAGGATATCAGATTGGATTAAAAAACAAGACCCATCCATATGCTGTCTGCAAGAGTCTCATTTTAGACCCAAAGACACCCCCAGATTGAAAGTGAGGGGGTGGAAAACAGTTTACCATGCTAATAAACACCAAAAGATAGCTGGGATGGCAATCCTTATATCAGAAAAATTAGATTTTAAAACAAAGACTGTAATAAGAGATGAAGAAGGACACTATATCCTACTTAAGGGGTCTGTCCAACAAGAAGATCTAACGATTGTAAATATCTATGCCCCTAACATGGGAGCAGCCAATTATATGAGGCAATTAATAACAAAAGCAAAGAAACACATTGACAACAATACAATAATAGTGGGGGACATTAACACCCCCCTGACTGAAATGGACAGATCATCTCAGAAAAGATCACCAAGGAAATAAAGACTTTAAATGACACACTGGACCAAATGGACTTCACAGACATATTCAGAACATTCCATCCCAAAGCAACGGAATACACATTCTTCTCTAGTACCCATGGAACATTCTCCAGAATTGATCACATCCTAGGTCACAAATCAGGTCTCAACTGGCACCAAAAGTTTGGGATCATTCCCTGCATATTTTCAGACCACAATGCTTTGAAACTAGAACTCAATCACAAGAAGAAAGTCAGAAAGAACTGAAATACTTGGAGGCTAAACAGTATCCTACTACAGAATGAATGGGTCAACCAGGAAATTAAAGAAGAATTAAAAAAAATTCATGGAAACCAATGAAAATGAAAACACAACTGTTCAAAATCTTTGGGATGCAGCAAAGGCAGTCCTAACAGGAAAGTATATAGAAAAAGAAGCCTTTCTCAAGAACAAGACATGTCTCAAATACACAACCTAACCCTACACCTAAAGGAGCTGGAGAAAGAAGAGCAAATAAAGCCTAAACCAGCAGGAGAAGAGAAATCATAAAGATCAGAGCAGAAATCAATGAACTAGAAACGAAAAGATCAGTAGAACAGATCAACGAATCTAGGAGCTGGTTCTTTGAAAGAATTCACAAGATTGATAAACCCCTAGGCAGACTTATCAAGAAGAAAAGAGAAATGACCCAAATCAACAAAATCATGAATGAAAGAGGAGAGATCACAACCAACACCAAAGAAATACAAACAAGTATAAGAATATATTATGAGCAAATCGATGCCAGCAAATTAGATAACCTGGAAGAAATGGGTGCATTCCTAGAGAAGGACGTATCAAATACAAAATTGAATCAGGAAGAAATAGAAAACCTGAACAGACCTATAACCACTAAGGAAATTGAAGCAGTCATCAAAAATCTCCCAGCAAACAAAAGTCCAGGGCCAGATGGCTTCCAAGGGGAATTCTATCAGACATTTAAAGAAGAATTAATACCTATTCTCCTGAAACTGTTCCAAAAAATAGAAATGGAAGGAAAACTTCCAAACTCATTGTATGAGGCCACCATTAACTTGACCCCAAAACCAGACAAAGACCCATCAAAAAGGAGAATTACAAACCAATACCCTTGATGAACATGGATGCCAAAATTCTCACCAAAATACTAGCCAACAAGATCCAAAAGTACATTAAAAGGATTATTCAACATGACCAAGTGGGATTTATCCCTGGGCTGCAAGGTTGCTTCAACATTCGCAAATCATTCAACGTGATACAATACAGTAACAGAAGAAAGAACAAGAATCATATGATCCTCTCAATAGATGCAGAAAAAGCATTTGACAAACTACAGCATCGTTTCTTCATCAAAATTCATCAAGTATGGGATAGAGGGTACATACCTCAATACCATAAAAGCCATCTATGAAAAAACCTACTGCGAATATCATTCTCAATGGGGAAAGGCTGAGAGCTTTTCCCCTAAGGTAAGGAACGCGGCAGGGATGTCCACTCTCACCACTGCTATTCAATATAGTATTAGAAGTCCTAGCCACAGCAATCAGACAACAAAAAGAAATCAAAGGCATCCAAATCGGCAAAGAGGAAGTCAAACTCTCACTCTGTGCAGATGATATGATACTGTATGTGGAAAACCCAAAAGACTCCACCCCAAAACTGCTAGAACTCATACAGGAATTCAGTAAAGTAGCAGGATATAAAATCAATGCACAGAAATCAGTGGCATTCCTATACACCAACAACAAGAGAGAAGAGAGACAAATCAAGGAGTCGATCCCATTTACAATTGCACCCAAAACCATAAGATACCTAGGAATATATCTAACCAAAGAGGCAAACCATCTGTACTCAGAAAACTATAAAATACTCATGAAAGAAATTGAAGAAGACACAAAGAAATGGAAAAACTTTCCATGATCATGGATTAGAAGAACAAACATTGTGAAGATGTCAACGCTACCTAGAGCCATCTACACATTCAATGCAATCCCCATCAAACTACCATCCACTTTTTTCAAAGAAATGGAACAAATAATCCTAAAATTTGTATGGAACCTGAAGAGACCCTGAATAGCCAGAGGAATCTTGAAAAAGAAAAGCAAAGCTGGGGGCATCACAATTCCGGACTTCCAGCTATATTACAAAGCTGTCATCATCAAGACAATATTGTACTGGCACAAAAACAGACACATAGATCAATGGAACAGAATCGAGAGCCCAGAAATGGACCCTCAACTCTATGGTCAACTCAACTTTGATAAAGCAGGAAAGAATGTCCAATGGAAAAAAGACAGTCTCTTCAACAAACTGTGTTGGGAATTTTGGACAGGCACATGCAGAAGAATGAAACTGGACCATTTCCTTACACCACACACAAAAATAGACTCCAAATGGTTGAAAGAACTAAACATGAGACAGGAGTCCATCAAAATCCTAAAGGAAAACACAGGTAGAAACCTCTTCGTCCTCGGCCACAGCAAATTCTTCCTGGAAACATCGCCAAAGGCAAGGGAAGCAAGGGCAAAAATGAACTATTGGGATTTGATCAAGATAAAAAGCTTTTGCACAGCAAAAGAAACCATCCACAAAACCAAAAGACAACCAACAGAATGGGATAAAGTATTTGCAACTGACATATCAGATAAAGGGCTAGGATCCAAAATCTATAAAGAACTTATGAAACTCAACAGGCAAAGAACAAATAATCCAATCAAGAAATGGGCAGAAGACATGATCAGACATTTTTTCCAAAGAAGAGATCTAAATGGCCAACAGACACATAAGAAAGTGCTCAACATCGCTCGGCATCTGGGAAATCCAACTCAAAACCTCAATGAGATACCACCTCACACCAGTAAGAATGGCTAAAATTAACAAGTCAGGAAATGACAGATGTTGGCGGGAATGCGGAGAAAGGGGAACTCTCCTACACTGTTGGTGGGAATGCAAGCTGGTGCAACCCCTCTGGAAAACAGTATGGAGGTTCCTCAAACAGTTGAAAATAGAGCTACCATACGATCCAGCAATTTCACTACTGGGTATTTACCACGAAGATACAAATGTAGGGATCCAAAGCGGTACATGCACCCCGATGTTTATAGCAGGATGTCCACAATAGCCAAACTGTGGAAAGAGCCAAGATGTCCATCGACAGATGAATGGATAAAGAAGAGGTGGTCTATATACACAATGGAATATTATGCAGCCATCCAAAGGAATGAGATCTTGCCATTTTGCAATGACGTGGATGGAACTGGAGGGTGTTATGCTGAGTGACATCAGTCAATCAGAGAAAGACATGTATCATATGACCTCACTGATATGAGGAATTCTTAATCTCGGGAAAGAAACTGAGTGTTGCTGGAGTGGTGGAGGGTGGGAGGGATGGGGTGGCTGGGTGATAGGCATTGGGGAGGGTATGTGCTATGGTGAGCACTGTGAATTTTGTAAGACTGTTGAATCACAGATCTGTACTTCTGAAACAATTAATGCAATATATGTTAAGAAAAATGAAAAAGAAAGTAGCAGGAGGGGAAGAATGAAGGGGAGTATGTTGGAGGGGGAGACGAACCATGAGACACGATGGACTCTGAAAAACAAACTGAGGGTTCTAGAGGGGAGGGGGTCGGTGGATGGGTTAGCCTCGTGATGGGTATTAAAGAGAGTACATTCTGCGTGGAGCACTGGGTGTTATGCACAAACAATGAATCATGGAACACTACATGTAAAACTAATGATGTAATGTATGGTGATTAACATAACAATACAAATTTTTTTTAAAGACATGAAAACAAAGAGGGAGACAAACCGTAAGAGACTGTTAACTATAGGAAACAAACTGAAGGTTGCTGGATGGGAGGTGGGTGAGTGGGACTGGGTAACTGGGTGTTGGGTATTAAGGAGGGCACATGATGGGATGGGGTGTTATATGCAACTGAAGAATCACTGAACTCTACCTCTGAAACTAATGATGGCTAATCCTTAGTTTAATTGAGGGCTATTCCATTGGCTAATTGAATTAAAATAAAAAAATAATTTAAAATAATTTAAAAAAAGAATATTCAGAGAAAATGCTTCTTCTTGGTTATTGATGGTAAAACAGATGTAGCCCATCAATGAGGAAAAGCTTCAATTATAAGAGATGTCATATTAAGAATAACGTCATAAAGGGGCACCCGGGTGTCTCAGTGGATTAAGCAGCTGCCTTCGGCTCAGGTCATTTCTCAGGGTCTTGGGATCGAACACGGCATCGGGCTCCTGCTCAGCAGGGACTGATCTTCACACTCTGCCTCGCCCCTCCCATTCATGATCTCTCTTCCTCTCACAAATTATTAAATAGAAACTTTTTTTAAATTTTTTTATTCTTATGTTAATCACCACATATTGCATCATTAGTTTTTGATGCAGTGTTCCATGATTCATTGTTTGTTCATAACACCCACTGCTCCATGCAGAACGTGCCCTCCTCAATACCCATCACCACGCTAACCCATCCCCCTCCCCCCCTCCCCTCTAGAACCCTCAGTTTGTTTTTCAGAGTCCATCACCTTTCATGGTTCGTCTGCCCTTCTGACATACTTCCCTTTTCTTCCTCTCCTGTTATCTTCTTCTTTTTCTTTTTTCTTAAAATATGTTGTGTTATTTTTTCAGAAGTACAGATCTGTGATTCAACAGTCTTGCACAATTCACAGCGCTCACCGTAGCACATACCCTCCCCAATGTCTATCACCCAGCCACCCCATCCCTCCCACCCCCAACCACTCCAGTAACACTCAGTTTGTTTCCTGAGATTAAGAATTCCTCATATCAGTGAGGTCATGTGATACATGTCTTTCTCTGATTGACTTATTTCACTCAGCATAGCACCCTCCAGTTCCATCCACGTCGTTGCAAATGGTAAGATCTCATTCCTTTTGATGGCTGCATAATATTCCATTGTGTATATAGACCACCTCTTCTTTATCCATTCATCTGTCGATGGGCATCTTGGCTCTTTCCACAGTTTGGCTATGGTGGACATTGCTGCTATAAACATTGGGGTACACGTACCCCTTCGGGTCCCTACATTTGTATCTTTGTGGTAAATACCCAGTAGTGCAATGGCTGGATCGAACGGTAGCTCTAATTTCAACTGTTTGAGGGACCTCCATACTGTTTTCCAGAGGGGTTGCACCAGCTTGCATTCCCACCAACAGTGTAGGAGGGTTCCCCTTTCTCCACATGCCCGCCAACATCTGTCGTTCCCTGACTTGTTAATTTTAGCCATTCTGATGGGCGTGAGGTGGTATCTCTTTGAGGTTTTGATTTGGAATTCCCTGATGCCAAGTGATGTTGAGCACTTTTTCATGTGCCTGTTGGCCATTTGGATGTCTTCTTTGGAGAAATGTCTGTTCATGTCTTCTGCCCATTTCTTGATTGGATTATTTGTTCTTTGGGTGTTGAGTTTGATAAGTTCTTTATAGATTTTGGATCCTAGCCCTTTATCTGATATGTCATTTGCAAATATTTTCTCCCATTCTGTCGGTTGTCTTTTGGTTTTGTGGACTGTTTCTTTTGCTGTGCAAAAGCTTTGTATCTTGATGAAATCCCAATAGTTCATTTTTGCCCTGGCTTCCCGTGCCTTTGGCGATGTTTCTAGGAAGAAGCTGCTGAGGCTAAGGTTGAAAAGGTTGCTACCTGTGATCTCCTTTAGGATTTGGATGGACTCCTGTCTCACGTTTAGGTCTTTCAACAATTTGGTGTCTATTTTTGTATGTGGTGTAAGGAAATGGTCCAGTTTCATTCTTCTGCATCTGACTGTCCAATTTTCCCAACACCATTTGTTGAAGAGACTGTCTTTTTGCCATTGGACATTCTTTCCTGCTTTGTCAAAAATAAGTTGACCATAGAGTTGAGGGTCCATTTCTGGGCTCTCGATTCTGTTCCATTGATCTATGTGTCTGTTTTTTGCCAGTACCATACTGTCTTGATGATGACAGCTTTGTAATAGAGCTGGAAGTCCGGAATTGTGATGCCGCCAGCTTTGCTTTTCTTTTTCAGTATTCCTCTGGCTATTCTGGGTCTCTTCTGGTTCTATACAAATTTTAAGATTATTTGTTCCATTTCTTTGAAAAAAGTGGATGGTATTTTGATGGGGATTGCATTGAATGTGTAGATTGCTCTAGGTAGCATTGACATCTTCACAATGTTGATTCTCCCAATCCATGAGCATGGAACGTTTTTCCATTTTTTGTGTCTTCTTCAATTTCTTTCATGAGTATTTTATAGTTTTCTGAGTACAGATCCTTTGCCTCTTTGGTTAGATTTATTCCTAGGTATCTAATGGGTTTGGGTGCAATTGTAAATGGGATCGACTCCTTGATTTGTCTCTCTTCTCTCTTGTTGTTGGTGTATAGGGATGCCACTGATTTCTGTGCATTGATTTTATAACCTGCTAGTTTACTGAATTCCTGTATGAGTTCTAGCAGTTTTGGGGTGGAGTCTTTTGGGTTTTCCACATTCAGTATCATATCATCTGCAAAGAGTGAGAGTTTGACTTCCTCTTTGCCGATTTGGATGCCTTTGATTACTTTTTGTTGTCTGATTGCTGTGGCTAGGACTTCTAATACTATGTTGAATAGCAGTGGTGAGAGTGGACATCCCTGCCGCGTTCCTGACCTTAGGGGAAAAGCTGTCAGCCTTTCCCCATTGAGAATGATATTCGCTGTAGGTTTTTCATAGATGGCTTTTATGATATTGAGGTATGTACCCTCTATCCCTACACTCTGAAGAGTTTTGATCAAGAAAGGATGTTGTACTTTGTCAAATGCTTTTTCTGCATCTATTGAGAGGATCATATGATTCTTGTTCTTTCTTTTGTTAATGTATTGTATCACGTTGTTTGATTTGCGGATGTTGAACCAGCCTTGCAGCCCAGCAATAAATCCCACTTCGTCATGGTGAATAATCCTTTTAATGTACTGTTGGATCCTATTGGCTAGCATTTTGGTGAGAACATTTGCATCCATGTTCATCAAGGATATTGGTCTGTAATTCTCTTTTTTGATGGGGTCTTTGTCTGGTTTTGGGATCAAGGTAATGCTGGCCTCATAAAATGAGTTTGGAAGTTGCCCTTCCATTTCTATTTTTTGGAACAGTTTCAGGAGAATAGGTATTAATTCTTCTGGAAATGTCTGATAGAATTCCCCTGGGAAGCGATCTGGCCCTGGGCTTTTGTTTCTTGGGAGATCTTTGATGACTGTTTCAATTTCCTTAGTGGTTATAGGTCTGTTCAGGTATTCTATTTCTTCCTGGTTCAATTTTGGTAGTTGATACATCTCTAGGAATGCACCCATTTCTTCCAGGTTATCTAATTTGCTGGTATAGAGTTGCTCATAATATGTTCTTATACTTGTTTGTATTTCTTTGGTGTTGGTTGTGATCTCTCCTCTTTCATTCATGATTTTGTTGATTTGGGTCATTTCTCTTTTCTTTTTGATCAGTCTGGCCAGGGGTTTATCAATCTTGTTAATTCTTTCAAAGAACCAGCTCCTAGTTTCGTTGACCTGTTATACTGTTCTTTTGGTTTCTATTTCATTGATTTCTGCTCTGATGTTTATGATTTCTCTTCTCCTGCTGGGTTTAGGATTTATTTGCTGTTCTTTCTCCAGCTCCTGTAGATGTAGGGTTAGGTTGTGTATTTGAGACCTTTCTTGTTTCTTGAGAAAGGCTTGTATTGCTATGTACTTTCCTCTCAGGACTGCCTTTGCTGTATCCCAAAGATTTTTGAACAGTTGTGTTTTCATTTTCATTGGTTTCCTTGAATTTTTTTAATTCTTCTTTAATTTCTTGGTTGACCCATTCATTCTTTAGTAGGATGCTCTTTAGCCTCCATGTATTTGAGTTCTTTGCGACATTCCTCTTGTGGTTGAGTTCTAGTTTCAAAGCATTGTGGTCTGAAAATATGCAGGGAATGATCCCAATCTTTTGGTACCGACTGAGACCTGATTTGTGACCTAGGATGTGATCAATTCTGGAGAATGTTCCATGGGCACTAGAGAAGAATGTGTATTCTGTTGCTTTGGGATGGCATGTTCTGAATATGTCTGTGAAGTCCATTTGTTCCAGTGTGTCATTTAAAGTCTTTATTTCCTTGTTGATGTTTCCTTAGATGATCTGTCCATTTCAGTCAGGGGGGTGTTAAAGTCCCCCACTATTATTGTATTGTTGTCAATGTGTTTCTTTGCTTTTGTTATTAATTGCCTTATATAATTGGCTGCTCCCATGTTCGGGGCATAGATATTTACAATTGTTAGTTCTTCTTGTTGGATAGACCCTTTAAGTAGGATATAGTGTCCTTCCTCATCTCTTATTACAGTCTTTGTTTTAAAATCTAGTTTGTCTCATATAAGGATTGCCACCCCAGCTTTCTTTTGGTGTCTATTAGCATTTTTAAATGGTTTTCCACCCCCTCACTTTCAATCTGGGGGTGTCTTTGGTTCTAAAATGAGTCTCTTGCAGACAGCATACGGATGGGTCTTGTTTTTTAATCCAATCTGATAGCCTGTGTCTTTTGATTTGGGCATTTAGCCCATTTACATTCAGGGTAACTATTGAAAGGTATGAATTTAGTGCCATTGTATTACCTGGAAGGTGACTGTTAATTGTCTGTTGTCTGTGTTCGTTTCTGCTCTTTGCTGCTTTTAGGTTCTCTCTTTGCTTAGAGGACCCCTTTCAATATTTCTTGGAGGGCTGATTTTGTGTTTGCAAATTCCTTTAGTTTTTGTTTGTTCTGGAAGCTTTTTATCTCTCCTTCTATTTTCAATGATAGCCTAGCTGGATATAGTATTCTTGGCTGCATATTTTTCTCGTTTAGTGCTCTGAAGATATCTTGCCAGTCCTTTCTGGCCTGCCAGGTCTCTGTGGATAGGTCTGTTGCCAATCTAATGTTTCTACCATTGTAGGTTACATATCTCTTCTCCCGAGCTGCTTTCAGGATTTTCTCTTTGTCTCTGAGACTCGTAAGTTTTACTATTAGATGTCGGGGTGTTGACCTATTATTATTGATTTTGAGAGGGGTTCTCTGTGCCTCCTGGATTTTAATGCCTGTTTCCTTCCTCACATTAGGGAAGTTCTCTGCTATAATTTGCTCCAGTATAACTTCTGCCCCTCTCTCTCTCTCTTCTTCTTTTGGGATCCCAATAATTCTAATGTTGTTCCGTCTTATTGTATCACTTATCTCTCGAATTCTGCCCTCGTGATCCTGTAGTTGTTACTCTCTCTTTTTCTCAGCCTCTTTATTTTCCATCATTTGGTCTTCTATATCACTGATTCTCTCTTCTGCCTCATTTATCCTAGCATTTAGTGACCCCATTTTTGATTGCACCTCATCAATAGCCTTTTTGATTTCGATTTGGTTAGATTTTAGTTCTTTTATTCTCCAGAAAGGGTTTCTCTAATAACTTCCATGCTTTTTTCAAGCCCAGGTAGTATCTTTAAAGTCCTGATTCTGAACTCTAGGTCCGACATCGTACTAATGTCCGTATTGAGTAGGTCCCTGGCTGACGGTACTACCTCTTGTTCTTTTTGCTGAGGTGATTTCTTTCGTCTTGTCTTTTTGTCCAGAGGAGAATAGATGAATGAGAGAACAAAATGCTAACAGGTTTACAACGTCCCCAGCAAATATACTGTATACAAGTCAGAAAAGACCTGAAACCAGGGGAAAAGAAAAGGAAAGAAAGAAAAAAGAAAGAGAAAAAAAAGAAAAAAGATAAAAACAAAACCAAAACAATACAAAAAAAGGAGAATATGATCAAATATGATCAGGCTAGTGCATAGATCAGTGCCACACACTAGATTTTGGGCGTATTTTGGTCTGTTAGAAAAATTGCCTCCTAAAATTTTAAGGGAAGCAAGGCATATATGTACAAAATAAGGGTTGATACAATGAAGGGATGGAAGATGACTGTAAAGATGAAAAGTATAAAAGATTTTATAAAAGGACTTGGTAAGATAAGTTGTTTGAAAAAGGAAAGAATATTTAAGAAAAAAATAAAAAGGGAGAGAATGTGATCAGGCAGGAGACTAGAAGAGAGCCATCCACTAGTGATTTAGGGTATATTTTGATCTCTTAGAAGAAACTGTACCTCAAAATTTTAAAGAGAGAACAACTTATATATATATATGCCAAAAATAAGGGTAACTACTATGAAGGGATAAAATATGACTCTAAAAATGAAAAATAAAAGTTTTTTTTTAAAGTGATTGATAAGATGTTGGTTGAAAAAGGGAAAAAGAAAAATAAAAAAAAACAGTCAACAAAAATTAACTTTGATGAAATAATGAATCATGTTAAAAAAAAAAAAAAGCCATGAATCTATGTGCAGTATTCCCCTAGCGCTGGAGTTCTCCCATTCTCCTTGATCAATCAACTTGGTCTTGGCTTGCTGGCTGTTTGTGCTGATCTTCTGGGGGAGGGGCCTGTTGCTGTGGTTTCCAAATGTCTTTGTGGGGGGCGGAATTGCCCCACCCTAGTAGGTCCGGGCTAGGGAAGCTGCTCCGGTTTGCTCTCAGGAGCTTTTGTTCCCTGCAAGCTCTCGGTCCAGCTTTGGAGGACCAGGGTAGAAATGGTGGCCTCCCAATCTCCACCCGGAGGAGCTGAGAACTCGGGGCCCCGCTCCTCAGTGTGCCCCCAGAGAAAAGCAGTCACTTCCGTGTCCCCGGTCTCCGGCCGCACTCCGTGCTCACCCGGCCTGTGATCGAGGGTTGCTATCTCTGGCACCCGACCCCGCATGGAGTCTCCAAACCCAGCAGATCCCTGCAGTGCGTTCCCGCACCATTCCTCCCCGGGAAGGAAGGGGAGTCTCCCCGGATCTGCTGTTTGTTGGGCCCCTGCTGGAGGAGCCGTGTCCCGACTGGGCCGCAGATCACAGGTTATGGCAACCCCGAGCTGAGAGCCCACGACTCTGCTCCGTCTCTGCAGCCGGCTTCCCCGCTCTGATACCTGGGAGCTCTGGCGCACTCAGGCACCCCCGGTCTCTCTGTGACCCCAAGGGTCCTGAGACCACACTGTCCCGGGAGGATTCCACCCCCCACTTAGCCACTGCAGCAATGTCCCTCCACCAAACCAACTTCTAAAAGGTCCGATTTTGTGCTCCGCGGCTCTATCACTTGCCCGAAACGGCCGGCGGAGGCCCCTCCCCCACCATCTATCCTCCCGAATATCGCCTCGGATTCACTTCTCCGTACGCCCTACCTTCCAGTAAGTGGTCGCTTCTCTGTTCAGAGAGTTGTTGCTACTCTCCTGTTCGATCTCCTGTTGAGTTCGTAGGTGTTCAGAATGGTTTGATCCCTATTCAGCTGAATTCCTGAGACCAGACGAAATCTAGGTCTCCTACTCCTCCGCATTCTTGCTCCATGCCCCTAAATAGAATCTTAAAAACAAAGAATTGTGTCATAAGAAATGATGATACTTCTGTAGATTTTTCTTATCATGGAGAAAAAAATGATATGTTTAGTTTCTTAAATTAATAAATTATAAAAAGATACTGTCATAAGATTGCTCATATCCATACCCTGAGTGTTAACTAAGTAGAATTTAAATAAAAAATTGAAAAGAAAAAATAATTGCTCATATCCAGATATATGATAATGAAACAACTGTAGCATGTTTGTAAAAGAATAGAAGACATAATTTCGTCCCCCAAAATGATTATGTCACTTGCAACTTGCTCAGCAAATGGCCTTAATTTAACAGGCAAATCTCTGCATTTATGAGTTCAAATATGCAAACCTTCAAAATTTCATACTTTTTCCACATGCAGTGAACTTATGAGATATTCTCTAATTTTAGACATAAATATAAAATATCAAATGAAGAAACACAGTATAATGAAATTAAATCATAGTGATACAAGAAGATTACACTTTTTATGTAACTTGTCAAGGTGGGATGATATTTTCAAATGGGCGGGAAAAGTTTCTAAAAACCTAAACAACAAATCTTGAAATTATACAAAGTTGCATCCTCATCAAATGGTCTGTCTTCTTTCTGACAAATGCGGAAAGGATCCTTGAAAGTACACGTGAGGAATTTAAATCTGAGGAAGATACAGGAATATAATATCTGAAATAGAAATAAGCAACAAAGGAAAATAAAAGAAAAAGTTGGAAGTGCATGAACAAGAGGATGTAAGCATCTATTTTAATATCTTAAAAAAAAATATCATCATGCTTTTTCTTCAAACAGTGATTCACAAATTTTGCTTAGTTAGTATAATCTTCCATATATTTAGAAGTGGTCCTGACACTTTGAACTGAAGACGTCACAGTGGGATCCTGTGAATGAGCTTTAGTAAACTGCAACCAATTTAAAACTATTGAAGATTGTTACGGGTTCATGAGAAATTAGAAAACATGGCAAATCTCAGTTGAAAAGAGATAAGCTGTGGCGCCTGGGTGATTCAGTCACTTAAGCATCTGTCTCAGGTCTTGATCTCAGGGTCCCAGAGATCGAGTCCCATGCCAGGCTCCCTGCTCAGTGTTGAGTCACTGTCTCCCTCTGCCATCCTCCGCCCCACCCCCGTGGTTCTCACATAAAATCTTAAAAAAAAAAGGAAGAAGAAGAAGAACGAAGAAAGAAAAGGAGATGAGATAATGAGTACATTTGAAAGGTATTATGGATGAGTTTCCTTCCAAGGAAGACAGGAAAGGATAATTATAACAAATCATGTTTCAGGTCTAAATTTAACAGTAAAATAATGGAAGTTTTAGGACATCAAGTACCAGTCAAGTTTTCAGTCATTTCCAACTACTGTAACATTGTCGGCAAAAAATATGATTGAAAATTAATAAAAGCGTGTTTAAGTGGAGGACACTCTGTGCTTTTACCTAGGGATCTGTCTCCAGGAGAACTCAGAAAGTGGGATCTCAGCTCCTCCTTCTAGAAGGTTCTGAGAGCAGTTCCTGTATTCGTGTCCCAACTGAATGCAGCTCCCATTTCTCTGAATTGGAGTCAGGATTTCTCCCCAGAAACAAGCCTGCATCTATAACAAACCAACCACAGCATCTCAGATGTGACGTCGCAGGACCCCTCAATCCAGGGATCCCTAAGTAAAACAGGTCTTGTTCAAATACCCTTAGGGAAAAGGAGGAATGAACCAGGGGAACAGCCCCCCAAATGCAAGCGACTGTGTTGATCACCTACCAGCACGTCATGAGGAAGCCGCCCAGAGCCCCATCCTCAGCACTCACCCAACAAAGCAGCTTTTCTCAGTCGCACATCAGGAGGCACCAAGTGGCTGCAAAGCCCCCAGGGACTCCCACAGGGCGGCAGCAGAACCTACTGGAACCACAGCTCTGGCTCTCTATCCTGGGGCAGCCAGTGTGGGGCTGGATCCTTGGGCTGCTACAGAAGTCCTTCTTGCTCTGAGATGCCCTGGGTCAGCACAGGCTGAGACATCACCCTTCCGGGTTGGAGGTGCGCAGGTGCCCTCTGCTAGCTGCCCTGGGAATCCCTACAATGCTCAAAGCCATGGCCCCTCAGCTGGAGGGACAGAGCATGCTCAGGTCCAGCCAAGCCCTCTCTCTCCATAACAGATCCTGAGGCTTGGCCCCACCACCCTAAGCAAAAGGATGTGCCCATCTTCCCAAGTGAAATGGCTTCTACAAAGCTCAGCCCTAGGGCGGTTGGAGCTTTTGTCTCAGGGAAATCTGATCGCCTGCTTTCCCACCTTCTCTGGTCCCAACATTGGGATCACCTACATTGACTTCCTCCACCCTGGAGTATGGTCCACCTCCAACACCTAGACCAGCAACCTCTTTTCATCCTTGAAATTCCTCTTGGTCTCTGCTTCTGTCTACCCCATCTCTCTCTTTGTTCCTCTCACTTTCTAGGACTTGCCGAATCCCCTCACCACTCCTTCAGTGTCTCTCTCCCTGACATTCTCTTTCCCAATCTCTCCCCAGGCCCTCAGGCCTTCTGCTCTGTGCAGCCCTGTCCAAGACCACAGGGAACCACCTCTCCTGTCTGCCCCACTCTGCTGCCATCATTTGGCCCCGGCCCTGCTCACAGGGCATGACAATCTCATTTACCAAACCTGCTCAGGCTGATCTTGACTGCAGCAGTGCAGTTACCAGCCACTCCTGGCAGAAAAACCTGGACAACTTAGTGGCCCAGCCATGACCCCAAAGCTACTGGAGGATGGCTGCTTCCACAACCTCGGAAGAAGGAGGGCTTTGCAAGATCCAGGAGCTCTGGTGCAGAATGGATTGGAGTAAAGGACCTACAAAGTGACAGAGGCATACACCCAAATCCTCCTGTGTGGTGAGGGAGGAATGGGTCTCCTGTCATTGGCCTCTGCCCTGCCCATCCCCCAACAAGGACACTGTGGGAGGATTAGTGGCATCATGGGGCTTACCAAGAAAACTGCCACCATCAGCCTCCCCTCAGAGCCCACCTGCTGTTGGGGGGCAACTGGTCGCGTGAAACCAGGGCACAAAATCTGGATTAATGCAGGGCCTCCTCACCAGTCTCTCAGGGCCACTAGGGATGCTTCATTCACTCCTCACCGTCACAATGAACCGCTGCCTGTGGACAGACCCCTGTCCTGCCGATCGGCACACACACCCTAAACTAGCAGGTGCCATGTGCTCAAGAGTATCTATCACCTGAGTTAATACAACCACCAATAGACCTAAATACAAGATGTGTCCACCTCCCCAGAAGGATTTCTTACGCCCCCTGCAGGAAAATTACCACAACGGGGAATCCTGCTATATCCTCCATCACCACCATTGCTGCCAGTTTGTTCTGTGTACAAGATTCACACTGTGCACTCGAAGGGGAGTGAGTGTAGTGCCTCCTGAAGGCAGACGCTGACACAGAGACAGAACTGTGAAAGGTTTATTTGGGGGATACCAGGAGAGACAGAGCACAGGGGACAGGATGGGCAGGGATAGCATTCAGGACATTAGGCTGATCTGACAATTTTCTAAATATATACACACACCGCCTGGTTGTAACTGCTCAGGGAGGTCTTCAAATTTCACATTTCCTGTCCTGTAAGGCAAATAGATTTGGGTTAGTACAGTGTGATCTTCTGTTTTCCTAAATGCATTTGCTCCCTATCCTCTATCTGAGGCCTTGAATGGACACCTGAGTGTGTGGCTGCCTTCATGAATCTATATGTAATAGAAAACAATTGTCTTCACATCCCAGGTATAGATCTCTGAATGTACATGTTCTTGTAATGATCTTTCACTTCATTCTTAGCTAGGACCTAAAATTTTTTAGAAAATAAAAAGGGGTCTTTGCCTTATTTTTGAAATCAGGATTGACAAACTCTGGGCTGATGCGTTATACTCTCAGTGTAATGGTGTGGACTGAAAAGAACATCTTTTCATGATCATCTGCATGGAGCTATTTTCATTTAAACAGTGAGAAGGGGGAGTGGCCCACAGCCCAGATATTTTACATATTCTTTTTCTTTTTTTCCGACAGAGAGACAGAGACAGAGAAACGACAAATTGTGCAAGAACGGGGAGGGTGGGGGGAGAGAGAATCTCCTAAGGAGGCTCCACACTCAACGCTGAGCATGACTTGGGGCTCGATCTCACAACCTTGAGATCATGTCCTGAGCAGAAACCAAGAGTCCGATGCTTAACCCACTGAGCCATCCAGGGGCCCTTGCAGATACTTTATGTACTTCAACTCCTATTCTTCTAATCACCTCAGAAACCAATATGCTCCCCTTTCACAGATAACAAAGCTGAGGCTCTAGAGAGCTGGTCGCACTGAGAGCTGGCATCTGGGTTGAGAAATCAGGAACACGGGTAAATCTGCAGGATGCTGTGACGAAGTTCAGGGAGATGCAAAGTGCAGGCAGAGTGGTGACTCAGAGGCAGAGGCGTCGTGATATGGATCCAGCTAGGGTGGATCCTGGTCAATACTGAATTCCCCACGAAGAGTCTGGATCAGCCCGAAGGCCAAGGCAGCCACTCTGCTGATCTCGGTCCCGTCTTCACTTTTTCTCACTGGGGCCCACAAACTCAGGCAGACCAGTATCCCCAAAGGAACCAAGTTAAATTTCTCAAATCTCCACCACATTCTGTCACCCAGTTCAGAACCTTCAGAAATCCAGCGGAAACAACAATCTTTATAGAGTATGAAGGAACAGCTTTATGGCAACAGTGGTATTCTGGTACAAATAACTGCATTATCCACACTGTGTGACAGACACAGGCAGCAACTCGGTGTGGATCTCACGGTGTCCTCACACTCACTAGTCAGGCTGCTGGTCTGCCAGGAACCGCCCCCGCTCCCCTAGAGAGGCCCATCCACTCCCCTGAGCACCTCCATTCTTCTCATCCACAACCTCCTGTTTCTAGAGACACATGGCTCCCTGTCTTGTCCTTAAGATTCTTTGCTGGTGCTTCCCTTTTATGGAACACAAGATCTATGTTGTTTAAAGAATGTGTCCCTCCCTGCTCTCAGACACATTAAATTTCTAACGTTCAGAGTAGGCATCATTCCTGATGGACTCTGAAAAACAAACTGAGTGTTCTAGATGGGAGGGTGGTGGAGGGATGGGTTAGCCTGGTGATGGGTATTAAGGAGGGCACGTTCTGCGTGGAGCACTGAGTATGATGCACAAACAATGAACCATGGAACACTACATCCAAAACTAATGATGTCATGTATGGAGATTAACATAACAATAAAAAATTAGGAAAAAAAAGAGTAGGCGTCATCCCTCCGAGAGCACGAACTATCGTCTCTGTAGAGTGTGTGTGCGCATACACGCTGTGCCCAGCTTTCGGAGAAGAGTCGCTCTCCTTCACCACAAAAGGAGCTGCCACCCACCTCAGTTATAAGTAAAAGACAAAGTGCATCAAATGTATCTCCTGAGCAACCTGAAGAACGTTACAACGTTCACTCTCCCATAACATGAGAGGCCTGCATGCAGGACTGCTATTCCTTATGGAGGATGCCCCAGCGTCTGTATCTGACCCACGTCAGAGAAAAAACAGAAGAACATCCCATTGGAAGTGACTCAGCAACATTCCAACACACCGTCTACACCTGCCTAGAGCATCTGCCACTGTTTGTCATTCTAATCACCCTTACCGGACAAGAGGGTTTCCCACAAGTATCCACTGACTGCCGAGGACAAGGGACAGACCCCAACCCGAATGATTAATCAAGGGACAATAGCCTTGCTTCGGGTGTTTATATAACTAAAGAAATGACAGCTCAAACTCAACACGCTGCAAACAAAGTGAGAGTTGCGTATCATCCCTTCCAGACAACAAATGTGGACTCTGGACGTGCACGATGGTAAAAAATATATGTCTCCATTGTGTAATAAAGACACTTCCTTCCCAACAACGGCACCTCCCCCACTGCTCAGTGCGTGGAAATAACCAAGCATAACACATGTATGTCCTGAGAAACTTCAGGATGTTAAAACGTGCCCAGCCAGGATTCCCCTTGTAATGTCAAGGATTCAGCAAAACTCTGTGTTTCTTCCACCTACACAACCCTAAGGTGATGATCTGGAATCAGAGAAGCCTATAGGCTCTGAATGAAGACTTAACATTTTGAAACGTAAATGACACCACACACAGATCCCAGGACAAACCCAAAAGATACATGGTCAGGACAGGGTGCCGCCCAGACAGGAACAGGTTCCAGAAATGATTACAACTAAAAACAGCCACAGTATTTACCTGGTCTTTCTGCGGGACCTTCATGGGTGGGGTGCGGCTGTTGTCCCCTTGAGCGCCACAGGTTTCTGAATATGACTGAAGCCCTAGAAGGGATGGAGGTGGATTCAGCCTGGCCTGGATCATGAAGGATGTAAGCCAACCCTCTACACCTGCCCCACCCTATTCCACTCTCTCCCACTCCCACGTCTCATCCAGACGCAGAAAGTTTCTCATAGGTCTCCTCTTACCCCTGTGGACAAAGGAGAAGTCCAATCCCTCACCCCTGAGAATGTGACAACTCCACCCAGGGACAGATGTTTTCATAACTATTCAATAACACTGGAGAACTGAGGCCTCCACAAGAAAGAGTGATGGGAAGGTTGCACTACATCCATCCCAGAGCCCAAAGCATTGTGTCTGTGCTTTGCACTTGGGGAATGCTTTCATGTTTGTCTTTTGCAAAATGTCAATTTTCGTGTCCATGGCAGACAGCTGCTGCCCAATTCTGTAGGATGAAACAAGACAGTCCATGAAATGGACGTCCACAGAAAGATGAGGAATGTTATTGTGTCCTCACTCAGGTCTATCCTTGCATCGCAAAGCATTGTGGTACCTCCTCTATATCTTCTCCACTGACAGAAGTATTAAACTAAGAATATACTTTGCAACTCATGTCATCCAATTCAGATCATCTTACCATGTGGTGGAGGAACGAGTTGTGGGTGAGGCCCCACAGTACGACCATGTGGAGGAGGCTGAGGTAGTCCATAGCCAGTGAAACCTGGTAAACACCACCCCGTGTGGTAGGGCATATGGGGGGGCTTTGGAGCACGAGGAAACCCTCTCACATCCATACCGACCTGCAGAACAGAGGACAAAATATTCGGCTAAGACAGCCAAAAGTTGCAACATCAAGAGATGAAACCCAAAGAGCAAGCTCTCAGCATCTGGCTCCTTCACCAATACCACGTTCCAGAAGAGCAGCATCGTGCTAGAAAACTTTATCCCTCTCAGTTGTTACCAACTATAATAAGGCAGGGAGCAGAGTATTAGATGTTACAGGAATAACCTACTGTCACCAAACATCACTACCCCTGTCTGCCAACGTTCACTACCAAGAAGTTGTGTCTTAAAAGGTGAAAAGGGATCATTGGATATGAGTAATCAGCATACTCCAGACACGGAGGCAACGACATCCTGGGCAACACTTGATCGTTCCTCTTCAACCACCGTAGATTTGGGTTTGTTAAGAAGAGACAGAATGTGATGAAACTGAATGCCCTTTCTCCACAAGGAATCTGAGCCACTCGAGCTGAATCCTTTGCCTGCCAAACCCCTGACTGTCCCCACCTGCCTCACTTCCCGACAAAGTGGTCTTCTACGCTCTGCAGTTTCTGTCCAAAGCCACAAAGACCCTGGAGGAATGAGGGGCCTGTGGTCTGACAGGGGGCCTGGAAAAGGGTTTTCTGAGAGGAACATGATACCAATAGCCCTTATTTACATGCAGCAGCTGTGTTTATCTTCAAACACACGCTTCGGAAATTTCCACACACTGAGTTCCAGAGCAATTTTGTCCAGTGGCAAATAAGATGGGAAGGCTCAATAAGAGAATTCACAAAAATGTATATGCCTTCTTTTTTTTATTTTTTTAAAGATTTTATTTATTTATTCATGAGGGACAGAGAGAGAGAGAGAGAGAGAGAGAGAGAAGCAGAGGGAGAAGCAGGCTCCCAAGGAGCAGGGAGCCTGATGTGGGACTCGATCCCAGGACCCTAGGATCATGACCTGAGCTGAAGGCAGACGCTTAACCATCTGAGCCACCCAGGCGCCCACAAAAATGTATATGCCTTCTGATGGACAACTCCAGAGCGTGTGATGACAGAAGAAACCAGCTCTCACAGTGACATAGGACCAAAACCACCTGCTCCTAGAAGCCCAACGGAAGGGCTTGTGAGGCACTGTTCACGCAGCTAATCACTGACATACCCCCTTCAGAACGTGTGTGCCAGTCCACCCAATAGCTTTGAAAATTCAAAAACAGTTGTAGAAAGGGTAACAAGTAGAGGGATTCTGCACAGCATTTTTACCAGCAGAAGTAAAACATGGATGTCTTATGAAACTTGCCCTATCTAAGAACATTCCAACCTGCCAGACAGTATAAAATGGAGAAGCTTCCACTTGTGAGGATGATCAGAGACCTTGTCACAGGTTAATCGTCTAATCCCAACATGAACACTACCCCAATCGCACATGATCGTAACCTAGTGACTCGGAGTCAGGCCGGCCAGAGACTTCACCTTGGAGTGAGGTGTCATCCTCCTCGAGTTAACTCCCCCCACGGGCATTGTGGGCGGGCAGGGGTGGATGGACACAGACACACACACACACACACACACACACTGAGCGACCTGCCATCCTGCACCTCTAAGCACCTGTGGCTTTGGAGGTTGCCACTGAAGGTGATGATCTGTAATGGAGAAGCCTGTCAGCCCCTGAGTGAACTGTTTGCATTTTGAAAGGTTAACGACACCACAGACCAACTGCAGGACCCACCCAATGGACACAAGGCCAGGACTGGGTGCAGTTCAGTAAGGGAAGTTTGCAGAAAACCTGGAAAAGGCCAAAAGAGGTACCTTGCCCAGCCCTGGACCTCTGTGAGGCTCAGTGCCCCTGTTCATCATGGGAACCCCAGCAGCTTCAGCGTCTGACCAAGGCCTAGAACCGATGGAGGTGGATGCAGACCGGCATTGACTGTCCAGAATTCAAACCAATGCTCCAAACCTGCTGCCATCACATTCCGTTCTCTCCCACTCTCGGGTCCCTTCTCAGACATAGAGCATTTCCCACATGTTTCTGCTGGTGCCTGCATACAAGGGGAAGCCCCGTCCTTCCCCCTCAAAGAAGGGACCACAGCCCTCCATATTGCTTCAGCTGTTTTCATAGCTAAGGAAAAAATAGCCTGGGCTCAACCAGCTAAAAATGAACTGGGCTGGTGTACTGGTTGGCTCAGTCCGTTAAGTGTCTGCCTTTGACGCAGGTCATGATCCCGAGATCCTGGGATTGAGCCCTGCATCGGGCACCCTTCTCCTCAGAGAGCCTGCTTCTCCCTCTCCCTCTGCCTGCTGCTCTGCCTACCTGTGTTCCCTCTCTATGTCTCTGTCAAAGAAATAAACAAAATCTTTAAAAAAAAAATGAACTGAGCAGTATGCTTCATCCCTCAACAGCACAAAATGTGGTCCCTGGAAATAGCCTGGCTGAAAAAGGTTATGTCTGACATTCTGAAAAATGTCTTAATCTCTCTACAAGAGAAACCTGCTACCCAGATCAAAATGGAAAAATTACAAACCCCCAGAATGTAATAATAGTGTAGAAACTGATGAATCTTGGAATGTCTTTAGCCAGGGGAGCCCCTGCAATACAAAGCCCTAGGGCAGCAGTTCTACATCTTCTCCAAAGTCTCCTCGTGGAGAAAGATGGATATGCTTTGCAAGTCAAGACCTGCTGTTCAGATCACTTTACCAAATGCAGGAGGTGGAGGTGGTCGGTGAGGTTCCTGAGGTCAGCATGGTGCAGGCTGTGAACGTGGCCCCTAGTAAAGGAGCGGTGACGAGGCAGTATCCCCGGGGCAAGGCCCGCAGCATGGTCCTAGGAAATTACACAGCCCCTGTGCATCCATACAGACATACACACACAAAATAAACTATAGGCTGAGATGAGACACAAAAGTAACACCACCAACAAAAGCTGAAACCCAAAGAAACAGGTCTCAGCAACTGAAACCTTCCCCAACACCACATTCAAGGACAGGAACATCTCTGCCAGAGGTTACCTATCTCCTGCGTCCCACCTATGGCCTGGGGTGAACAGATGCCATGGGGATAAACTACTGTCACCAAAAGTTAATATATGTCTGTAACTCTACAGAGGCACGGAATCTGCCCCAAAGCCTTGGCAGAGTTAATACCAAACTAATAAAAGGGTCTATTAGAGATGGGCTGGCATCAACGTCCAGGACCACACTTTACCTGCCGTGACAACTACAGAATCTCCTTCTGTATACTGAGCACAGACAGAATGAGTGGCAATGGGAAGCCCAGTGTCCAAGATGGACGATCAGCGCATCTTGGGTCCAACTGCTGCCCAGTAGCCCCCGCCTGATCCCGCTCTGATTCCCTCATGACAAAGGAGACTTCTACTATCCCAAGTGTGTCCGTGGCCACAGACACAGCTCAGGAGACAGGAATTTCTGCAGTTCAGCATCAGACCTGGAAAAGTGCTGAGAGGTGAACGATCCCTATGAATTAGTGAGACCCAGCTCTGTGGATCTGCGTCACCGACATTCCGATGCTCCTTAGCTCAGGTAGCATGAGCTAAGCATGCCCATAAAAAGGCATGTCAAACTCGCAAATGCATCGTCCTTGGTGCCAAGAACCACTGAAGGGCCGATTCTGCATCCCCGGATGCAAACCAATGTTTCTGGATAGCAGGTGTGACCCTCCCAGGATGGATTAGGAGAGACGCTATCAGTTGGCACAGCCACCAAACTGAATCAGAACCCGCTCACAGGAGCACAGCTGAAACATGTGTGAGGTGTGGGCCCTGCAAGGAGTCACTGGGATTCCCTCTTGACAGCTGTGGCCTGGGGGGTATTTTCCACCACACACCTGGCACCTGGCACCTGGCAAAGTTCACCTTCATCTCACCCAGGGTGCAACTGGAGGGATTCTGGGTCATGTCTTTACCCAAACAGATGGAACGCACATGAGGTCGCAGCTCACCTACTCCAACAACACTCACAGCTGCCCAAAGCACATGGTACAGAGTGTGAGGCAGGGCATGGCTTTTCCCGCTGCCAGCTGTGAGGATTACCACAGACATTCTCCCAGGTCATTCTCCTGACCCAAAAACCAACACGACTACTGCTCCCGTGAGAAAGCAAACTGCAAGGTGTCAGCGGGACTGGCCGACTTCAGTGTGTAGTGAGATGCTGCCCTCCTCCAGGGGTTTACACACACACACACAGACACACACACACACACACACAAATTTGGGGTGAGCATCCTGCCATCATTTGCCTCTAAGCATCTACAACATCGGGAGGAAGCACGTAAGCTGAGGATCTCTAATGGGGAAGACTGGAGGCTCCTGGGTAAACAGCTTGCATTCTGAAATGGGAAGGATGCCTCAGATAGATCACAAAACACACCCAACAGCCACAAGGCCAGGACAGGGTGCTGTCCCTACAGGAGTAACTTCCAGAAACAGGCACAACTGAAAACGCCCGTAGCATTTACCGTAGCCATCTCTGGGTCCTTTTTCGGGCTGGTGCTGCTGTTCATCCTGGGAACCGGTCTAGATTCTGGATGGGACACAGGATGGTGGTTTATTGTGGTTTGCCTACACTCCGTACCTTCCTCCTCCATCTTACACTCTTTCCCACACTCGGGTCCCTGATCTGAAGAGAGGGTTTCCCCACATGACTCAAGCGACTTCTTTGCTAAGAGAGATAGCAGTCACCTGACTCTTGCGGGAGACACTCGAGGACCCTGGTTCCAGTGTTTCCATAAGTAATCAATCAACAGGGGACAGATTGAGGTACAACTGGCTGGAAATTAATACTGAAATTGGGGTGCTCAATACAAATCCAAAAAAATCACTTTTTTCATAGATTAAAAATCTAAGTGAGAATAGCCTTGAGTGGGTGATATCAACAAACCCGCAACACGAAGGGCATGCATTCTTTCCTCAGGCCGCCAGTTAATGGTGCAATCTTTCAGTCTCTAGATGAGGCCTAGCATCTGTGACTGGCTATTACATAAATATTGAAGAGAAGAATTGGAGTAGACCAATTGTACAGTCAGAAGCAAAGAAAAAAACAGGCGGATTGAGAAGTAAAGATGTGGCATTATAGCGATAACATTAGAGGAGTAAAATGCACGAATTTCAGTGATGAATATAGTACTGTAGATTACAAATAAAACAAAAATAAAAGAATCTCCATAAGGGGTAAGTGTCATTTTTCTCAAACAGTCTTAATTTTTTTTTTTCAAATGTCTTCACCATTGCGTCAAGGTGGGAAGGGAGCTCAGGCTCACAACTCCTCCAGGCTCAGCTCTTCAGTAGGGGGATGGTGGAGGGGTTGGGGGGGGTTCTGCAGTCAGGGGAGGGGTGTGAGCTCCACCTGTCACAGGGACAGGTGCCCTGCTGCCGGTAGGCACCTGAGGAAAGCACCCTCCCGTCACGCCTTCAGACAACCTGCTGTACTTAGGCAGTGCCTGTGATTCTCTCTAGGAAACACAACGATCACCCACAAGAACGGGGAGAACATCAAGTGCTTTCCCAGCAGAAATCAGGCTGCTGCATTTCACAGCGTGCTCCCTACCTCTCTGCACACGGTTCCATATCTCGGATATTCCCGGCATCGGTTCCTGCCTCATGGATCCCTCAGGAGGCGTGTCTCTCCTCATCATGTGCAGTCTTGAATACAGAAAAAGAACGGACATCTATAAGAATTACAACACCATGTCTTCTACCAGACACTAAACAGCTTAGCCTTGACCCCTCAAGACACCCATAAAAAGGCATGTCAAACTCGCACACCTGTGTTTCATGTAGGCCTTCTCCCTGCTCTGCTGCACTATCTTCCTCTCCGAAAACCGAGCCTTGACCTGGGGGAGGAAAACACATCCACCCTCAGTTGTGCCGGACTGTGCCCCAAACGAAGAGGAGGAAAAAGAAAACACTTACCCAATTATCTAGAGCAATTCTCTCATGAGCTGCGACCTGAAAAAGTCAATTCACCAAGAGCCCATGTTCAGGGATCTAAGGGCCACTTCCATCACCTGCAGGAGGCACGAAGAGGCCAGTATGTAGGGGTAGAACCTAGGTTACCTTGAGTTTGAAGTTGAGCTCTGCCTTCTGCAGCTGATCTTGCATTTCTCCAATTTCTTGTATGTGAGTTATAATTGCTTTTGTCAGATAAAGCCAAATATTGGATGCGATTTTAGTTTTTTTAAAGATTTTATTTATTTATTTGACAAAGAGAGACACAGTGAGAGAAGGAACGCAAGCAGAGGGAGTGGGAGAGGGAGAAGCAGGATTCCCGCAGAGCAGGAGCCCGATGCGGGGCTTGATCCCAGGACCCAGGGACCATGACCTGAGCCGAAGGCAGACGCTTAACGACAGCCACCCAGGCGACCCTTGGGTGTGATTTTAAGTCACCTGCCCATGTGGCTATCCTCCTCTGATCTGTCCACTGATACGATTTATCCTGACACAGGAAACACTTCCCATGATAATAAATGTACAGTAGGATCAAAGCTATCGTTAAATCCTCTACTTACTCGTTTTTCCACACCTGTAGGGTTCAGAGTTGACCTAATTTCCTAACCTGATATCAATCTTTCCCTGATTTATCACATGACAAGGAGCATTTACCATGAAGTTCTATTGTCCTTTAACTTCTATCCTCGCCATGGTTCCGAGGGTTGCAAAGACCGCGCCATCAGATGGCACTACCGGGTTCATGGGCAGGATTCATCCTACGACAAACTGCTTTCCTCAAGATTAGCACCACTGACACCACCCCTGGGGGGTGGAATGGCATGGCGGAAGTTTCCACAGAGTCAGGCCAGCGCTGGGGATCAGGACATGTTTAGTAACATAATTGTTTTGTTCTTCCTAAAACTTGTCTCTTTGGGTCTGTTAATTCTCTCTGGATATGGCCTCTGAATTTTTGTTTATGTTACTTGTTAATTGAGTCTAAACCATGTACAAAGATTAAAAATAGGAAGTGAACAGGGATTTCAGGAGCCGCTAATATTTAGTGTCTGAACTCACTTATACTAGTGTAACTCTTCGAGAACCAGTTTCAAATTTTCCTCAGCAGCTGCCAGTTGACTCTTCTGTGCCTTCAGTTCACAGTGTGTATTTTCCAGCTTCCTAAGATGGGAAAGGTATATACAAAGTCCGGTAGCCAAGGTCCTGAATTTCTGCCGCTTTTCCTCCCAACACACCTGATGGCCTAGATTCAAATGACCCCCATAAATGCACAGACTGACAACACAGTGAGGGAAACAAATGGAAGGCCCCATTTAGGGTTAAAGAAAAATCAAACTCTGGAAGCTGCCAAGGCTCCGGCAATCAGATTGTCTTTATACATCTCTACTTCAATTCATTCATCATCAAACCCCCAAATAACATTGCACTTCGTGCCATCTCAGAGTTGGTCTTTTGTCTGAGACGGTGAGAGTTCCTTTCAGGTCAAAGTGAAAAACCATGCTTGACCAACTCCACCCATTACGATGAAGCAGGGGACGATCCTTAGTCTTACACCTCCATGGGGAACCGTGATCCTCACACCAAGGCTGACAATCAACCTGAAAGGAAGGCTTCCAGAATATTGCTTCATTGGCATGGCAAATCACTCCCAGACATTTCAAGGATCTAGAAGTACAAACCCGCCGCCTCCTTCGAAGATCCTGGAGGAGGAAAGGCCAATCGTAGTGCCGGGAATATGTCCTGATGTATAAAACGCTGTGAACTGTCACATAGTCAGGGTGTTATCTCCAAGAAACAGATTTTAGAGGTAAAACTATCAACTGCATGGAGTCAACCGACTTTAACAAGACTGAGTTCACTGATTGTGCAAGCAGCATAGGAGGATGCTTAGAAAGGGTGGTTTGCTGTGTTGCCCTCAGACTCTTTTGTTCATGGTGTTGGTTTACCACTTTCAATGGGACACCGGATTTACTCAAGAACAAATGCAAAAAGACCCTTAGAAACTGAGTCAAAAGCTCTAGACAGAGAAAGACACATGTATTTGCTTCTGGTCTCTCAGGCAATCCTTCAGCAAATGCCTTCTGGAGCGGCTGTGATGGAGTGGCTCAGGTGGAAGGTGTAGAAGACAGAAAGATAGTCAGGACACTGTACCTCTGCCCAAAAGAACTTACCAATGAACAGAACTAAGATGCCAATGACACTGAGCAGCCCCCACCCCCGGTGTGGGATGGAATAACACAAAGCTCAGTCTCTAGGGAAGACCAGGAACAGTTTTGCTTTTCCACGTGAATGAGGGACTCTAAGGTCCTGATCTCCTCCTGAGAAAATAAAGGAAAACTGGACAAAATAGCCAACTCATATGAGTGAATGCACCCAATTTCTAAAGAGCACATGAAGAAACATGAGAACCACATGGAGAAGAAGGAAGCTTAGGAGAAAGGCAGCCTGGCAGTGGGAGCCGCCTCTCCAGGACACATCAACACATTCTGGAAGAAGCAAGTGAACTATAAAGAAGATGAACAACTTTATGGGCATGGGCTTAGAAGGAAACGAATGAATTTCAGGGTCAGCCAGCAAAGGTGAGCCCTAGTGAAACCGTGGGCTTTGGCTGGGACCCAAGAGAGTTACACTTAAAAAAATCAGGTGGATGGGAAATACCCTGGCCTTCTTAAGGACTGGGCTACAGTGAGGGATGTCAGTTGTACACTGGATGAAGGGATCTGGACTGCTGGAGCCCCAACCCACTTTCCACAAAGAAACTTCCAGTGTTTCTGCAGCAAGACAATTCCATTTTTCTATCCACATTATTGACCCAAGTCTGGTACTGAACCCAAAATGACTGAATTCAGGGCTGACAAGAACATGTGATGACACTGAAACCTAAAGGACAATGCAGACAGACCCAGAGGGGATCCAGGTATCAAGTTTGTAATGATGGTACCTTCCCTCTTCTACTCCAAGGAGTCACAAACCAAGCGCGTGAAGCACTTAGAACAGAAAGGGAAATGCTGGTTACACACATCAAGGCAGGAAGGGCAGGCACAATTCTACAGAATGCATTTGGCGAAAATACTCGAGATCTAATTCTAAAAGAAATACAAGTATCTAGACAGGCCATCACATAACTTCATACAACAGTATTTGTGACAATTCACACAGGAATAGCTTACACTTCTGCAGCCACTTGTCTTTGTTTAGAGAAATCCACCACAATATCCACTTTCCTCCTCAGCATTTTCAATTCGACTTCTTGAGTTGTTTTCAAAGTACTCAGGGCATTGTAGTGGCCTTCCAATAACTCCTCACATTCTGGAAATGAATGTGTATGTATGTGCACAAGACCTGAGAACTTGGGTTTGACGGGGAAAGGAAAAGGGCAAGACCTTGAGGGCAGGAAGGCATTCTTTCCCTTCCCAATGCAAACTCATTGCCACTGTATGGGGATTTCTTGCCCAAAATAACATACCCTGCAGTGCTCGTTTTTTGGCCCTCAAGGCTCTCTGCTCTCCATCCTCCAATTCATCTTGGCCCTTTAAGACAGATATGAGTAAACACATTCAAGACATCATGATCACAGAACAATGTGAGAGTGCCTAACAGGATAGGGTCATGCAGTGCAACAAAGAAAGCCCTTAAGGCATAAGAGAATAAGGAGAAAGTAAGCAAAGTGAAAAATAGTTCAAGTCAAAGAACTCACAATTGGCTTTCTTAGGGGCTTTCATTCACATATATATCCACATCCATACATATATACGCATCTTCCTCTCCTCACATTGAAAATGGTCTGTTTGGCATTAAGAGGAAGGCACTGTACAATTGGGCCAGTCATCGCCCTTCATCGCCCAAGTATCTTGTGGGGATTTTCTACAGATCTTCGAGGGCAGGGCTGAATGAGGGGTTCATTAACTCACCGTGAAGTCAACCATACTTCCTAGTCTTTGAAAGAGCAAACCTCATCATGGTGGTTCTAAGTGAAATCCCAGCTCACTGCTCTGTAGAAGTTCAGTGCCCTGATTCCCACTCTCTATTGTGTCAAACAGCAGGCGAGGATGCTGCACTCACCTCACCCAGTGAAACAAAAGCCTCCCGGAGCCACGTAAAGGTAAAACTCAACAGCCAACTCCTACCACGTCCTGATCCTTGACCTTCTTCTCTCTCTCAGCTTGCAAGTGAGCCAGTGCCCATCAAAGGGTGTCATTTAACTTTTCATAAAATGCCTCAACCTTTTTGATGTTCTCCTTCAAGAAAATATTTTGAGTGATTAATAATAATGCATTCCTTGGGGCACATGGGTGGAATCTGAGTAGCACCGTCGGTGGAGTGTCTGACTGCTTTCGTTTTGGCTCAAGGCCTGATCTTAGGGTTATGGGATTGACCCCTGCATCAGGCTACAAACTCAGCATGGAGTCTGCTTGGGATTCTCTCTCTCCCTCTGACCCCATCACTCACTCACTCTCTCTCTCTCTCAAATCAATCAGTTAATCTTTAAGAAATCAACAGGAAGTATGTTCTCAGACCACAAATGACAAAACTAAACATCAAGTACTGAAAGATAGCTGGAGAATGACCAAAAAATGGAGAGTACACAACACACTTCTAAAGAACACATGGGTTGCGGGTGGATGGATGGATGAAAGAGGTGAAGGGGATTAAGAGTTCACATACTGTGATGAGCATTGAGAAATGTATAGAATTTCTGAATCATGTTGTACACCTGAAACTCATATTACACTGTTGGCCAATTATGTTTGCACTTTAAAAAAAAGAACATATGGATCACAGAAGGCACTGCAACACAAATTTAAATGTATTTCAATCTAGGTGATCATAAAAATTGATGTATTAGAGGGAAATTTATATTAATGAATGGATAGAAAAGGTCCAGTGACTATACAATTTTCTGCTCATTTATGAGGAACAGTATATACAAGCTACTTTAGTATACTCACAGCGAGGATGGTTCTCCAGATATAAAGGAGAAACAGACAAATTCCCAAGGAACCAGTGATAACGGGAAGTTTCCATAGAACTCCAACGCCATCAAGGCCAAGAGGGAATTGGTCAGGCACAACACGGACAAGCTGAAATAACATGTGAGACGATGGGGAATCTCAAAGATTTAAAATGTCTCTGTCCCAAACAATCAACTTTACAAACCCTCAACCAGCCTCCCCCAAGTAAGCACACCTCTTAACTGCCTCCCCATGGAGGAGAAGGAGCACAGAGGGATTACAAAGGAGCAAGGGCAAACTTTTGGGAGTGATGAGTGTGTTTACTACCTTACTGTGCTGATGGTTTCACTGTGTTTACCTATGTCAAATACCAACAAACTGTATTCGTTTTTTTTAAGATTTTTTTTATTTATTTGAGAGAGAGAGAGAAAAACAGCATGAGAAGGGAGAGGGTCAGAGGGAGAAGCAGACTCCCTGCCGATCTGGGAGCCCGATGAGGGACTCGATCCCAGGATTCTGGGATCATGACCTGAGCCTAAGGCAGTCGCTTAACCAACTGAGCCACCCAGGTGCCCCCCAACAAACTGTATTCTTGAAAAAGATGTTGTGATCTTATATACATTATATCACACCGAAGCTGTAGGAAAAATCTAATAGGCACATCTTAAGAGCTTTTATTTTGACTACAAATACGTGGTAAAATACATCATCTATAGCTAACAGAACTGAAGAATTTATAAGCCAACATAAAATAGACAAGTAAGTAAATGTAAACGTACAGTAGGTAAGAAGTCACTGACTTCTATTGTACATCCATGAAGGACCTGGATAAACTGCACTGGAACGTTTCCAAAAACATGCCCCAAGATTATGGAAGGATGAGAGAAAGGAAGAATAAAACATGTCCTAGACATATAAATGAGAATGTTCTATGGACGGAGATGTTTATAGATAAGGACATGAGTGAGAGAGACAGGAGGCTTCTATTAGAAAAATATGGGATTATTATTCCAACAAAAATCCAATAGAATTATTGTTTAGTTTCTGAAAACAGTGATGTTTTCTTTCAATGCCCACTTTGCTTCAGAATCACAGCCCAAACTGTCAGATTTCAGGGGTCCATAAAGATTTTCATAATCTGGTGATCTTGTTTATTTGGATGATACCTGTGACATTTTCAGTTCCTTGAACATCTATTTCTAAACAGCCAGTGAACGGTATTCATGCTCCTATTTCTTAGTATTGTAACTAAATCAGTCAATAACAACTCTAAAATTTAATTTCTTAAAAGATTTTATTTATTTATGTGAAACACGACGCAGGGGAAGGGGTGGAGGGAGACAGAGAAGACTGCCGGCTGAGCACGGAGCCAAAGCAGGGCTCAATCCAAGGACTCTGGGATCATGACGCAAGGCTAAGGTAGAAGCTCAACTGACTGAGCCACCCAGGAGACCATGAATTTTCATTTCTAAAAGAATACAAAATCCCTGAATATGGACACCAAAACAAAGAATGCATCTCATTTTACAAAAACTGGAGTTCCAAATATTGTAGGAGACAAGACACTCACAATGCAATTCATACTAATTCACACGAATCTTGAATGTTGTGCAAACACAACTCTCTAGAAAGTAACCCTGAAATCGATAACATTTTCATCTTCAGCCCTCACAGTTGAAGTCAAAAACACGTGTGCTGGTGGGAAACATACAAAGTCCTTGATCAGCCGCTGTCTGAAAGAGGACATTACCTATCTGCAAAATGGTTGATCATGGGGATCAAATGCCCAAAAGACAGAAGCCATCTTGTCACAAATGGAAAATGCCCCCAGTCGTGGCCACTTGGTACATCTGGCAGCTGTCTGGTTGCTGACCAGTAGCTGACTCTTAACTAGATAACATCCAATGGGGCCAATAACACTAGGTTCTCACAGACAATGGCCATGAGCAGGGGGAGGAGGGAAATGCAAGACCAGTTAGTTTATGCAAGAGCTCAGAGATGAGGGAGGGTGAGAAAGCTGAACTGATCTATGAGATGCAGCCTAGGAAGATGGGAATATTTCCAATAAAGACTACCAAGAAATTCCTTCCTTTGAAGACTCAAAAGAAACAGAATTGAGTCTATTTTGACTGGAGGTATTCATGTGGGATGAGTCGGCCTCAACACAAGGGTCCTTCCTGACTACTCCCACTTTGCAGATCCCTCTCTAAGAATCTGGTGTAGGCTGATCTAAAGAAGTCTGCTTATTTCTAGGGTGTTGCCTGTCTGTCTCTCTCTCCTGGGGGTAAGGGTTTTATTTTTTAAGGAGTGAAATATTCACACTAGGAACCGGGTATTTCTTTTATCTTTGGACATTCCTAAGGACATTCAGGAGCTTTTTACTTTGGGAAATCAATACCGTGTACATACTGGGCTAAGGAAAGGATAACAACTCATTCACTTCCTGATCACATCACTCCATCAGATTCTCCTGTGACAAAAGTCCCAGCAAGATGCGGTCACTTAGTGTCCACTGGGCTTCTCGGGGATCCCACGGACCTGGTGGGACACAGAGTCCCCGGGGACAGACTCCAAGGCCAGAAGGAAAGAGCTGACTCAGAAGTTGTTCAAAGTCAACCAACCAGGAAGCACAGAGCACAAACGACATTTCACTTGTTAACACTTGAGTCCCAACACCAAGGTGTAAGATGCCACTGTTCCCAGGGCTGCCAAACTTCATAAATATGAACAATGTGCTGATAGGAAAACAAACTACATGGAAGATGGACCCTAAACCTGCAAGGCTTGAGGCAGGATCTTCACTGGGCTTCCAGATGCCAGTCTAATACCCACATGTCCTATGGAGTTCCTGACATTCTTAAAGACCTATCATGCAAGCCCCTTATTGAAGACAAAGTACCCAATGGCTTTTTGTATCTTCTCAAATCCTTCCTTCTTGACACCGTAAACCTAGTATGCTCAGGTTTCCATCCTGCCAAAGCTGCTCTTTTTGGACCAAGCAGCACACAGAGGACCCAGAACTTGATGTGGATGGCTGTGGCCACAAACCCTTCAGGCTGACCGAGAACCCTGCCCTTTGTTGCTCGCTCTTCAGGATGAACTGCAGTTCTTCTGCAGTGCCCACCAAGAACCCCCTGAAAAAGCTATTACTTAACCAGCGTGTGAAAGAACCCATTAGGAAGGAAGACATCACCAGCAGCTTTGAGTCACCGGGTCGCTCAGTCAGTTAAGTAACGACGTCTTGGTTTGGATCAAGTCATGATCCATGGTCCTGAGGCTGAGCCCCTTCAGGTTCTGGACTCACTGCGCAGCTGCCTTTGGGTTTTCTCTCTCTCCCTCCCCCTCTGCCCTTCCCCCATACCTGTGCCCTCTCTCTTTCAAAGGGAGACACCAGTGAAGTGCCACGTTTACTCACATTTGGGTTTGGGGAACTAGGACACCGGACCAAGAGCAGCCAGAACAACAGCCTCTGCACCTTCATGTCATGGTCCTTTCAAGGGGCACTGGGGTGCCGGGGAGGAGGTGGAGATGGGGGGTGGAGTGGAGGGAGGGGTGGGTGGGTAGGGAGGGGTGAGAAGGGGACAGGCTTTTAAGGAGGGATGGGAGCAGTGTAGAAATAGAGGGTGAGATTGGGGAAGGCGTTTGTCAGGAGAAGAAGGGGTCAAGGACAGTGTCAGGGTCAGATTAAGTACTCGAGGGGGGGTTCAGGAAGGGGAGTAGGTCAGCAGGTGAGTAAATCACTAGGTCAGGAAATCACTAGGTCAGCACGAAACAGTAGCAGGTTAAGGATTGGAAGAGGATCCACCGATCTCCAAGCCTTCCCCTGGTTGAACCATTCCTTAGCAACCCAGAGGCTTCATACTCTCTCAACCAATCAGCTGCCTTTGCCCCTGGTAGATCATAATGGACACCCCGCGTGACCTCATATTTAAATAGCCTCTTCCCACCTGGTGCCCCACCACCATGCCATCCCAATAACAGGTCCTCTCTGGAACTGTGGCCGTCCTTCTTGTTTCTGCTCCCTCCCAACCCAAGTGCCTGTTCCCCTCTTCTGGGCACGCTCTCCTTGCTTCCAGAACTCCTGTCCTAGAGCCATTGGCTGAACAACATAGAAAGCAAAGCAGGACAGAACTGCAACAACGAGCAAATACACAAGCAGAGTGGGAGGTTTCAACCCTCTCTCAGTGACTCAAAGCAGACGGAATATCCATAACATGTAGACCTTGATAGCAAATCATCTGAATCCCACAGCTATCTCTGTATGTCTGTCCACATCCATATGCCACGGTGGAGACACATTAACTTTAGGCATATAGGATACACTTACAAAAATGCTCCCGATCTATTTTGGCCAAAAGGGAAATTTCAGCATGTTTCAGAGGCATGAAATCACACAGAGCATGTTGTGGTAATATAATGTGCTAGAAATCATGGATAAAAAGCTAACTAGAAATTCCCATATGTTTAGAAATTGAGAAGTACCTCGGGGCACCTGGGTGGTTCAGTCCTTAAGCGTCTGGCTTTGGCTCGGGTCATGATTCCAGGGTGGTGGGATCGCGCCCCACATCGGGCTACCTGCTCTGGAGAAAGCCTGCTTTTCCCTCTCCCACTACCCCTGCTTGTGTTCCCGTTCTCGCTGTGTTTCTCTGTCAAATAAATATATCTGAAAAACAATTTATTTTTGAAGTACCTCTAAAATGATATAGGAGTAAAGAAATCCAAAGGAAAATGCGCTATATTGGAACTGAATGATATGAGCATGATAAAATTGTAATCAAAAATGTCTTTGGCTGGGAATATCCTGGAATCTTGGTGTGAGAAGACTGTATGGTCTGAAAATCAAACCTAATAGACCGAGACGTACAAATCTTACCTGGTTGAGGATAAAGCAAACCCATCCCGACTTAGTCCTGCTGTCATTTCTTACCCATGCCCCAGACTCCTCCTCTGCCCCTGCAGAGTCCCCCAGACGGGCTGGCACCATGTGGTGGCCCCAGTAGGCTCCACGAAGGCATGTCAGAATTTCCCCTGAAACGGGAGGTTTGATACAGCCCTCTGACGTGCTCTGACCAGTGAGGTGTGAGTGGGAGTGAAGCGTGTCACCTCGAACAGAACACTTGGGACAACTGGGTCTGGCACCCCCTCTGTCCATCTCCTCTAGCACCTGGCTGTTAACTATGGTGGGTACTCTTTTATCCTGTTCCCAGAAAGACCATGCGGACATGTGGCAGGAGCAAAAAGATACTTCCCTAGTAGGAGCAACTAAGACGAGGGGCGTCTAGTTACTCACAGTAACATCAGCCCATCCTAACTGGCATGCATCTTCCAGTCTACTCTCTAGCAGGCAGCAGAGCCTTACATGCGAACCATGGACTCTGTCGTCAGATATACGTGGGTTTGTGTTCAGCTCTGCCCTTTTCTTCACTCCAACCTCAGGCAAGATACTGTGAGTCTCTGAGCTTCCCCTGTTTCCATTCCGTCATATGGATGGTTATACCATCTCAGGTTTGGGAGGGATTAAATGAAATCATAATTCATGGAAAGCTTTGAGTCCCACGCCAGGCACACATACTAAATGTTCAATAATTATTAGTTCTCTACCTTTATGTCTCAAAGGTAAACACTCAGAAAGCACAGCAATGTAATAGTACAAAACAAAGACACGTTAACCTTGGGGCCTGTGTAGCCCCTCAAACTTTGTTTTTCAACACTCAGCGTGATATTTACATTCTTTCACAGCCTTTTTCCTCTCAGCAAGATACTGTGCTCTTTTTAGGTTACAAATAAATATCTGCATCATGTTTTAAGATATATAACATTAAATACCATGAATAAGTCAATCATTTCTCTAATGTTGGACAATTTCATAGGTTGCACAGAATCAAACAGAAATGAAATATAATAAAGTCTATCATGATGTATTACACGCCTGAGTAAATATTATTTTGTTAACCGTTGTTTGTGATGTATCTCTATAGGTATTTGGATGCAATTTAAAATGCGTTCCTGGAGAGAGTCTAAGGTGGTGGAGGATTAGGAGACCTTCATTTCGTCTGCTCCCAGGAATTCAGCTAGATGCCTATCAAACCATTGTGAATACCTGTGAACTCATCCAGAATGGAGTGGAAGAGAAGCTGCAACTCTACAAATACAAAAGTGACTACTTTCTGCAAGGTAGGAGGTGGGAAAAAAGTGATTGCGAGGCCATATGTGGGCAGATAGACTGCAGGGGGAGGGAACCTCCGTAAGCTGGCTACCAGAAAGTGACATAGTAGCCGAATGCCAAGTCAGATCTTTCAGAAGTCAGCTCCAGTGAGGGATGACCCTGCCTGAAAAGTACCCAGGTGGCAAGAGAGGGCAGAATCCTAGGTGGGACCACATGGCCTCAGAATCCCCAGGATCACAGACATAGCATGGGTGCCTTAGTGGGGCAGAGCTCCCAGGTGTGGAAGCAGGAGAAGCCAGCCACTCCGAGAGTGGGCTCTCGGCTTAGAGATTCCATATACCATGAACCACAGCATGCTCAGGTGACTGCTCTCCAAGCAGGGGCCCAGTAAGCAGCAGAAGCAGGGAGGTCCCCCCGCTTCCTCCTCTGGGGAGCAAAGGCTCAGGGTGTTCACCACAGGAGTCTGCAGTGTTTGGAGACTCGAACGGGATCCCTGCCTGAGATACAAATGCTCAGTCACAGGCTGGGTGAACAGAGACAGCGGACAGAGACCAGGGAGACAAAAGTGACTGACTGCTTTTAACTGAGGGAGCACTGAGGAGTGGGGCCTCGAGCTCTTGGCTCCCGGGATGGAGTTTGGGAGGCTGCCATTTTCATTCTCATCCTCTAAAGTAGCGGGGAAAGCCTTCAGGGAAAAAAAGCCACACAGAGAAAACCAGACCAGGTTACTTAGCCTGGCCCTCTGGCAAGGGTGGTACAATTCCGCGCTGGCAAAGACAGTTGAAAATCAAAGCAACAAGCCCCTCCCCAAGATCAGCAAGAACATCCATCCAAGAACAATTATACCAATCATTGAGAACTGCAAGACTCCAGGGCTAGGGAACATGTAGGATTTATGTTTTTTTCCCCAGGATTCTTGAGTCTTTCTATTTTAATTTCTTTGCTCTTTCATTTTTCCACCAATTTCTTATTTTATCAACTCTTTTCCATTTTTTTGAAGATTTTATTTATTTATTTAATTGACCGAGAAAGAAAGCGACAGTCAGAGAGGGAACACAAGCAGGGGGAGTGGGAGAGGGAGAAGCAGGCCTCCTGCCGAGCAGGGAGCCCGATGTGGGGCTAGATCACAGGACTCTGGGATCATGACCTGAGCCGAAGGCAGTCGCTTAACCAACTGAGCCACCCAGGTGCCCCATATCCACTCTTTTCTTAAAATCTTTGTAAATTTTCATGTGTACGGTTACCTTCTATCCTTCCACTGCATTTAATTTTGTTTTTGGAAATATTTGCATATTTCTTTCCTCACAGTGTTGGGATGCATTTTTCTCTAACAGACCAAATATACCCAGAACCTAATGTATGGCTAACGTTCTCTTCATTGTCTGATCATATTCTCTTTTATTGCCCCCTCTTCTTTCGGTTTGTTTCTTTGGGTTTTTTGTTTTGTTTTGTTTTCTTAAATTGGAAAATTTTCATGTTTACAGATACATTCAATCTTTTCAATGTATTTAAATTATTATTCAGCCATCAGAAACGATGAATACACACCATTTGCATCGACATGGATGGAACTGGAGGGGATTACGTTAAGTGAAGTAAGTCAAACAGGGAAAGACAATTCTCATACGGTTTCTCTCATATGTGGAACATAAGCGGTAGCACAGACGACATAGGGGAAAGGAAGGAAATCCAAAGGGAGCAAAATCAGTGAGGGAGATGAACCATAAGAAACTATGGACCCCAAGAAATAATCCGGAGGTTTGAGACGGGAGGACGGTGGGAGGAGGGGTAACAGGGTGATGGGTATTGAGGAGGGCATGTGGTGTGATGAGCACTGGGTGTTATACTTAACTAATGAATCACTGAACACTGCATCAAGGACTAATTATGTACTATACAGTGGCTAACGGGACATAATAAAAAAATTTATTTCTGTATATATAAGTTTTTCTTTCTTTACAATTTTGAGATGTAGTTTCCTCTAACAAACTAAACAAAATACACTCAGGATAGAGTTTATGACTCTGTTCTATTCACCTGTCTGTGTATTCTTTTATTCTCTTTGTTTTCTGTCATTTAATTTTCATTTTTATAGTTACGTTCAATTTTAGTTTTTACATTGTCTTCAACTTAATTTTTATACATATATAAGTTTTTTTTTTTGTTTACAACTTTGTGATCTCGTTTTCTAAGAAACAGACCAAAATCCACACAGGATCCAGTACACTGTTTACTATATATTTCTCTCGGGTCATTGTTGGCATTTTGTATTTTGTTCTCTCATTCATCAATCCTTCACCGGAGAGAATAACATGGAAAAACTCACCTCAAAAAAAGGGAACAAGGGCGCCTGGGTGGCTCGGTTGGTTAAGTGACTGCCTACGGCTCAGGTCATGATCCTGGAGTCCTGGGATCAAGTCCCACATCGGGCTCCCTGCTCAGCAGGGAGTCTGCTTCTCCCTGTGATCCTCTTCCCTCTCATGCTCTCTATCTCTCATTCTCTCTCTCTCAAATAAATAAATAAATAAAATCTATAAAAAAAAGGGGAACAAGACACAGAACTGATTGCCAGGGACCTCGTTGGTATGGACAGAAGTAAGATGTTGGAACTTGAGTTCAGAATAATGATTAGAGAGATAACTAGCTGGGCTCCAAAAAAGCATAGGCGACACTAGAGAATCCCTTCCTAGAAAAACAAAAGTACTAAAATCTAATCAAGTCAAAATCAAAAAGGCTATTAATGAGATGCAATAAAAAATGGAGGCTCTAACCCCTAGGATAAATGAGGCAGAACAGAGAATTAGGGATAAAGAAGACAAAATGATGGAGAATAAAGAAGCTGAGGAAAAGAGAGATAAACAACTACTGGATCATGTGGGGAGAATTCGGGAGATAACTGATACCATAAAGTGAGACAATAATAGAATAATTGGGATCCCAGAAGAAGAGGAGAGACACAGGGGCAGAAGGCAGGTTGGGGCAAATTGTAGCAGAGAAGTTCCCTAATCTGGAAGACAAAACAGGCATCCCATTCTAAGAGGCACAGATAATCCCCCTGAAAATCAATGAAAATAGGTCAACACCCTAACGTATAATAGTGAAACTTGCAAGTCTCAGAGGCAAAGAGATACTCTTGACAGCAAGCTCAGGCCAAGAGGTCCTCAACCTACAATGGGAGACACCTAAGAGTGGCAGCCACGATTACTTTAGCTAGCTAGGATGTCCATCAAAATACAAGGAGAGATAAAGAGCTTCCAGGACAAACAGAAATGAAAAGAACTTCTGATTACCAAACCAGCCCTACAAGAAATACTAAAAGGGACCCATGAAGCAAAAAGAGAGCCCCAAAGTAACCCAGACCAGAAAGGAACAGAGACAGTATACAGAAACAGTGACTTTACAGGCAATCCAATGGCACTAAATTTGTATCTTCCAATAGTTACTCTGAATGTAAATGGGCTAAATGCCCCAATAAAAAGACAGAGAGGATCAGATTGAACGAAAAAACAAGACCCATCTGTATGCCGTCTGAAAGAGACTCATTTCAGACACAAAGACACCTCCAGATTGAAAGTGAGGGGATGGAAAATCATTTATCATGCTAATGGACATCCAAAGAAAGCTGGGGTGGCAATCCCTATATTAGATTTAAAATCACAGACTGTAAGAAGAGATGAGGAAGGACACAGCATCATCATTAAAGTGTCCATCCGAAAAGAAGATCTAACAATTGTAAATATGTATGCCCTGAACCTGGGGGCTGCCAGTTAGTAACAAAATTAAAGAATCACATCGGTAATAATACAAGGATATTAGGGGATGTTAACACCCCACTCACTGCAATGGACAGATAATCTGAGCAGAAATTCAACAAGGAAACAAGGGTTTTGAATGACACACTGGACCAGATGGGCTTCAAAGTTATATTCAAAACATTCCACCCTAAGGCAACAGAATACACCTTCTTCGCAAGTGCACATGGAACACTCTCCAGAATTGATCACATACTGGCTCAAAAATCCGTAACAAAAGAGGGGATCAGTGCCTGTCTATTTTTGGACCACAATCCTTTGAAACTGGAAATCTATCAGCAGAGGGAATTTGGAAAGAACTCAAATACATGGAGACTAAAGAGCATCTTGCTAAAGAATGAATGGGACAACCAGGAAACTAAGGAAGAACTTAAAAACTCATGGAAACAAATGAAAATGAAAACACAACTACTGAAAACCTTTGGGATGAGGCAAAGGCAGTCCTAACAGGGAAAGAGATACCACTACAAGCCTTTCTCAATGAACAAGGAAGGTCTCAAAACACAAACCTAACATTACGCCTAACGAAGCTGGAGAAAGAACCTCAATTAAAGCCTGAAACAAGCAGGAGAACAGACATAAGATTAGGGCAGAAATCAAGGTAATAGAAACCAAAGGAACAGTAGAACAGATCAACAAAACTAGGAGCTGGTTCTTTGGAAGAATTAATAAGATGGAGAAATCCCTGCCCAGACTTATCAAAAAGAAAAGAGAAAGGACCCAAATAACTAAAATCCTGAATGAAAGAGGAGAGATCAAAACAAACACCAAAAGATACAAACAATTATAAGAACATATTAAGAGAAACTAAATGCCAACAAATTCGGCAATCTGGAAGAAATGGATGCATTCCGAGAGACGTCTAAACTACCAAAACTGAACTAGGAAGACATAAAGAACCTGAAGAGACCCATAACCAGCAAGGAAACTGAAGCAGTCAGTAATCAAAGATCTCCCAACAAACAAGAGCCCAGGGCCAGATGCCTTCCCACGGGAGTGCTACCAAACATTTAAAGCAGAATTAATACCCATTCTTCTAAAGTGGTGTCAAAACACAGAAATGGAAGGAACACTTCCAAACTCTTTCTATGAGGAGAGCATTACCTCAATCCTAAAACCAGACAAAGACCCCCACCAAAAAGGAGAATTATAGACCAATACATCTGATGAACATGGATGCAAAAATTCTCACCAAAATACTAGCCAATAGGATCCAACAGCCCATTAAAAGGATTATTCACCACGACAAAGTGGACCTTATTCCTCGACTGCAAGGATGGTTCAACCTGTGCAAATCAATCAGTGGGATACACAACATTAATAAAAGAAAGGACAAGAAACATAGGATCCTGTCAATAGATGCAGAAAAAGCACTGGACAAGTAGAGCATCCTTCTTGATTAAAACTCTTCACAGTATAGGGATAGATGGCACATGCCTCCATATCATAAAAGCCATCTATGAAAAACCCATTCATTCTCAATTCGGAAACACTGACAGCTTTTCCCTTAAGAATAGGAACATGACAGGGATGTCCACTATCACCACAGCTGTTCAACATAGTCCTAGCATCAGCAGTAAGATAACAAAAAGAAATAAAAGGCATCTGAATCAGCAAAGAAGAAAGCAAACTCTCACTCTCTGCAGATGACACGATACTCTATATGGAAAACCCAAAAGACCACACCCCAAAACTGCTAGACATATACGGGAATTCAGCAAGGTGGCAGGCTATAAAATCAATGCCCAGAAATCAATTGCATTTCTATACACAAACAATTCCAAAGAAGAAAGAGTAATTAAGGTGTCGATCCCGTATACAACCGAACTTACAATCAGAAGACACCAAGGAATAAAACTGACCAAAGAAACAAAGGACGGGTCCTCTGAAAACTACAGAACACTCATGAAAGAAATTGAGAAAGCCACAAAGAAATGGAAAAACGTTCCATGATCATAGACTGGAAGAACTAATATTAGTAAAATATCTATGCTACCTAGAGCAAATTCTACCTTCAATGCAATCCCTATCAAATACGATCTTCTTTTTTCAGAGAGCTGGGAGAAATAATCCTAAAATTTGTACTGAACAAGAAAAGACCCCAAAGAGCCAAAGGAATGTTGAAACAGAAAACCAAAGCTGGTGGCATCACAATTCCAGACTTCAAGCTCTATTACAAAGCTTTAGTCATTAAGACAGTATGGTATGGCACAAAAACTGACCCACAGTTCAATGGGACAGAACGGGAGCCAAGAAATGGACCCTCAAGTCTATGGTCAACTCATTTTTGACAAAGCAGGAAAGCATATCCAATGGGTAAAAAACAGTCTCTTCAACAAATGGTGTTGGGAAAATTGGACAGCCACATGCAGAAGAATAAAAGTGGACCATTTCCTTACACCATACTCAAAATGGATGAAAGACCTAAATGTAAGAGCGGAAACCAACAAAATCCTAGAGGAGGACACAGGCCATGACATCTATGACTTCGGCCAGGGCAACTTCTTCTTGATACGTCCCCAAAGGCAAAAATGAACTATTGGGATTCATCAAGACAAGAATCCCTTGTACAACAAAGGAAACAGTCGACAAAACTGAAAGACAACTGAGAGAATGGGTGAAGATATGGTAAATGACATTAAAAATAAAGGGCTAGTATCCAAGATCTGTAAAGATCTTATCAAACTCAACACCCAAAGAACAAATAATCCAGTCAAGAAATAGGCAGAAGATATGAATAGACATCTCTCCAAAGAAGATATCCAAATGGCCAACGGACACATTTAAAGATGCTCCACATCACTTGGCATCAGGGAAATAAAAATCAAAAGGACAGTGAGATACCACCTCACACCAGTCAGAATGGCTAAAATTACGAAGTCAGGACGTGACAGGCTTTGGCGAGGATGTGAAGAAAGGGGAACCGCTTACACTGTTGGTGGGAATGCAGGCTGCTGCAGCCACACTGGAAAACAGTATCGAGGTTCCCCATGAAGTTGCAAAGAGAGCTACCCTACTACCCAGAAATTGCAATACTGAGTATTTACCCAAAAGATGCAAATATAGTGATCTGAAGGGGCACCTGCACCCCAGTGTTCATAGCAGCAATGTCCACAATAGCCAACTATGGAAAGAGCCCAGAGACCCATGGAGAGATGAATGGATAAGATGTGCTATATATACACAATGGAATATTCCACAGCCATCAAACAGATGAAATCCTATCACTTGCAATAATGTGGATGTTTAGAGGGTATTATGCTGAGCAAAATAAGTTAATCAGAAAAAGATAGGGCGCCCGGGTGGCTCAGTTGGTTAAGCGACTGCCTTCAGCTCAGGTCATGATTCTGGAGTCCCGGGATCGAGTCCCGCATCGGGATCCCTGCTCAGCGGGGAGTCTGCTTCTCCCACTGACCCTCTCCCCTCTCATGCTCTTTCTCTCTCTCTCTCATTCTCTCTCTCAAATAAAATAAATAAAATCTTTTAAAAAAAGAAAAAGACAATGATTATATGATCTCACTAGTATACGGAATTTAAGAAACAAAACACAGGATCATAGGGAAAAAGAGGGAAAAATAAACCAAGGCGAAATCAGAGAGGTAGACAAATATAAGGACTCTTTAGTCATAGAAAGGAGACTGAGGGCTGCTGAAGGGGAGGAGGGTGGATGATGTGGTGTCTGGGTGCCGGGCGTTAAGGAGGGCACATGATGTATGGAGCACTGGGTGTTCTATAAGACTGACATCACTGACCTCTACCTCTGAAACCAATACTACATTATATGTTGAATAACAGAATTTACATTAATACAAACCTAAAAAAGAAAAAAGAAAAAAAGAAAATGTATTCCTTACTATGAATAATGGTTTGAAAAATGTGTGGCAGTTGTTGATTTGTTTTTTTTTGTTTTGCTGTTTCCTTGCCCATAGACTCTCGTGATTCATCTTCCTCTCTGATTCTCCCCTTTCATTTTTTCCTTCCTTTTCCTAATATCCTCCATGCTATTCCTTATGTTCAACAAATAAGTGAACCCATACGATAACTGTCTTTCTCTGTTTGACTTGTTTCACTTAGCATAATCCCCTCCAGTTCCATCCACGTCGATACAAATGTATTCATCCTTTCTGATGGCTGAGTAATATTCCACTGTATTTATGGACCACTTGAGATATTCTCAAGTTTTAGACATAAATATAAAATATCAAAAGAAGAAATACAGTATAATGAAATGAAATCATACTCATAAAAGAAGATTACACTTTTTATGTAATTTGTCAAGGTGGGATGATATTTTCAAATGGGCGGGAAAAGTTTCTAAAAACCTAAACAACAAATCTTGAAATTATACAAAGCTGCATCCTCATCAAATGGTCTGTCTTCTTTCTGACAAATGTGGAAAGGATCCTTGAAAGTACACGTGAGGAATTTAAATCTCAGGAAGATACAGGAATATAATATCTGAAATAGAAATAAACAACAAAGGAAAATAAAAGAAAAAGTTGGAAGTGTATGAACCAGTGGATGTAAGCATCTATTTTAATATCTTAAAAAAAAAAAGACTATCATGCTTTTTCTTCAAACAGTGATTCACAAATTTTGCTTAGTTAGTAAAATCTTACATATATTTAGAAGTGGTCCTGACACTTTGAACAGAAGACGTCACAGTGGGATCCTGTGAATGAGCTTTAGTAAACTGCAACCAATTTAAAACTATTGAAGATTGTTACGGGTTCATGAGAAATTAGAAAACATGGCAAATCTCAGTTGAAAAGAGATAAGCTGTGGCGCCTGGGTGATTCAGTCACTTAAGCGTCTGTCTCAGGTCTTGATCTCAGGGTCCCCGAGATCGAGTCCCATGCCGGGCCCCCTGCTCAGTGTTGAGTCACCTTCTCCCTCTGCCATCCCCCACCCAACACCCGTGGTTCTGGCATAAAATCTTAAAAAAAAAAAGGAAGAAGAGGAAGAAGAAGGAAAGAAAAGGAGATGAGATAATGAGTATATTTGAAGGGTATTATGGGTGAGTTTCTTTCCAAGGAAGACAGGGAAGGATAATTATAACAAATCATGTTTCAGGTGTAAATTTAACAATAAAATAATGGAAGTTTTAGGACATCAAGTACCGGTCAAGTTTTAAGTCACTTCCAACTACTGTAACATTGTCGGAAAAAAATATGATTGAAAATTAATAAAAATATGTTTAAGTGGTGGACACTCTGCGCTTTTACCTGGGGCTCTGGCTCCAGCAGAACTCAGAAAGTGGGATCTCAGCTCCTCCTTCTAGAAGGTTCTGAGAGCAGTTCCTGTATTCGTGTCCCAACTGAATGCAGCTCCCATTTCTCTGAATTGGAGTCAGGATTTCTCCCCAGAAACAAGCCTGCATCTGTAACAAACCAACCACAGCATCTCGGATGTGACTTCGCAGGATCCCTCAATCCACAGATCCCTGAGTAAAACAGGTCTTGTTCAAATAACCTCAGGGAAAAGGAGTAATGAACCAGGGGAACAGCCCCCCAAATGCAAGCGACTGTGCTGCTCACCTACCAGCATGTCCTGGGGAAGCCGCCCAGAGCCCCCTCCTCAGCACTCACCCAACAAAGCAGCTTTTCTCAGTCGCACCTCAGGAGGCACCAAGTGGCTGCAAAGCCCCCAGGGTCTCCCACAGGGCGGCAGCAGAACCTACTGGAACCGCAGCTCTGGCTCTCTATCCTGGGGCAGCCAGTGTGGGGCTGGATCCTTGGGCTGCTACATAAGTCCTTCTTGCTCTGAGATACCCTGGGTCAGCACAGGCAGAGACAACTCCCCCTCCGGATTTAGGTGCACAGGTGTCCTCTGCTAGCCGCCCTGGGAATCCCTAGAATGCTCAAAGCCATGACCCCTCAGCTGGAGGGGCAGAGCATGCTCAGGTCTAGCCAAGCCCTCTCTCTCGATGAGAGACCCTGAGGCTTGGCCCCACCACCCCAAGCAAAAGGATGTGCCCATCTTCCCAAGTGAAATGGCTTCTACAAAGCTCAGCCCTAGAGAGGTTGGAGCTTTGGTGTCAGGGAAATCTGATTGCCTGCTTTCCCACCTTCTCTGGTCCCAATATTCGGATCACCTACATCGACTTCCCACCCTGGAGTATGGTCCAGCTCCAACACCTAGACCAGCAACCTCTTTTCATCCTTGAAATTCCTCTTGGTCTCTGCTTCTCTCTACCCCATCTCTCTCTTTGTTCCTCTCACTTTCTAGGACTTGCTTCAGTCCCCCCACCACTCATTCAGTGTCTCTCTCCCTGACAGTCTCTTTCCCTATCTCTCCCCAGGCCCTCAGGCCTTCTGCTCTGTGCAGCCCTGTCCAAGACCACAGGGAACCACCTCTCCTGTCTGCCCCACTCTGCTGACATCATTTGGCCGTGGCCCTGCTCACAGGGTATGAGAATATAATTTACCAAGCCTGCTCAGGCTGATCTTGACTGCAGCAGTGCAGTTACCAGCCACTCCTGGACAGAAAAACCTGGACTCCTTAGTGCCCCAGCCATGACCCCAAAGCTACTGGAGGATGGCTGCTTCCACAACCTCGGAAGAAGGAGGGCTTTGCAAGATCCAGGAGCTCTGGTGCAGAATGGATTGGAGTAAACGACCTAAAAAGTGACAGAGGCATACACCCAAATCCTCCTGTGTGTTGGGTGAGGAATGGGTCTCCTGTCATTGGCCTCTGCCCTGCCCATCCCCCAACAAGGACACTGTGGGAGGATTAGGGGCATCATGGGTCTTACCAAGAAAACTGCCACCATCAAACCCCCCTCAGAACCCACCTGCTGTTGGGGGGCAGCTGGTAGTGTGAAACCAGTGCACAAAATCTGGATTAATGCAGGGCTTCCTCACCTGGCTCTCAGGGCCACTAGGGATGCTTCTTTCACTCCTCACCGTCACAACAGACCGCTGCCTGGGGACAGACCCCTGTCCTGCCGATCGACACACACACCCTAAACTAGCAGGTGCCATGTGCTCAAGAGTATCTATCACCTGAGTTAACAACAACCACCAATAGACCTAAATACAAGATGTGTCCGCCTCCCCAGAAGGATTTCTTACGCCCCCTGCAGGAAAGATACCACAACAGGGAATCCTGCTATATCCTCCATCACCACCATTGCTGTCAGTTTGTTCTGTGTACGGGATCCACACTGTTCAATCGAAGGCGAGTGACTGTAGGGCCTCCTGAAGGCAGACGCTGACACAGATACAGAACTCTGAAAGGTTTATTTGGGGGATACCAGGAGAGACAGAGCACAGGGGACAGGATGGGCAGGGACAACATTCAGGACATTAGGCTGATCTGACAATTTTCTAAATATATACACACACAGCCTGGTTGTAATTGCTCAGGGAGGTCTTCAAATTACAAATGTCCTGTCCTGTAAGGGAAATACATTTGGGTTAGTACAGTGTGACCTTTTGATTTCCTAAATGCATTTGCTTCCTATAATATATCTGAGGCCTTGAATGGACACCTGAGTGTGTGGCTGCCTTCACGATTCTATATGTAATAGAAAACAATTGTCTACACATCCCAGGTATAGAACTCTGAATGTACATGCCTTTTTAATGATCTTTCACTTCATTCTTAGCTAGGACCTAAAATTTTTTAGAAAATAAAAAGGGGTCTTTGCCTTATTTTTGAAATCAGGATTGACAAACTCTGGGCTGATGCGTTATACTCTCAGTGTAATGGTGTGGACTGAAAAGAACATCTTTTCATGATCATCTTCATGGAGCTATTTTCATTTAAACAGTGAGAAGGGGGAGTGGCCCACAGCCCAGATATTTTACATATTCTTTTTCTTTTTTTCCGACAGAGAGACAGAGACAGAGAAAGGGCAAATTGTGCAAGAACGGGGAGGGTGGGGGGACAGAGAATTTCCTAGGTAGCTCCACACTCAACACCGAGCATGACTTGGGGCTCGATCTCAGAACCTTGAGATCATGCCCTGAGGAGAAACCAAGAGTCTGATGCTTAACCCACTGAGCCAGCCAGGGGCCCCTGCAGATTCTTTATGTACTTCAACTCCTATTCTTCTAATCACCTCAGAAACCAATATGCTCCCCTTTCACAGATAACAAAGCTGAGGCTCTAGAGAGCTGGCCGCACTGAGAGCTGGCATCTGGGCTGAGAAATCAGGAACATGGGTAAATCTGCAGGATGCTGTGACGACGTTCAGGGAGATGAAAAGTGCAGCCAGTGTGGTGATTCAGAGGCAGAGGCGTAGTGACTGGGATCCAGCTAGGGTGGATCCTGGTCAATACTGAATTCCCCACGAAGATTCTGGCTCAGGCCGAATGCCAAGGCAGCCACTCTACTGATCTCGGTCCCAACTTCACTTTTTCTCACTGGGGCCCACAAACTCAGGCAGACAAGAATCCCTAAAGGAACCAAGTTAAATTTCTCAAATCTCCACCACATTCTGTCACCCAGTTCAGAACCTTCAGAAATCCAGCGGAAACAGCAATCTTTATAAATTATGAAGGAACAGCTTTATGGCAATAGTGACGTTCTGGTACAAATAACTGCATTATCCATACTGTGTGACGGACACAGGCAGCAACTCGGTGTGGATCTCACGGTGTCCTCGAACTCACTGCTCAGGCTGCTGGCCTGCCAGGAACCGCCCCCGCTCTACCCTAGAGAGGTCCATCCACTCCCCTGAGCACCTCCATCCTTCTCATCCACAGCCTCCTGTTTCTAGAGACTCATGGCTCCCTCTCTTTTCCTTCAGATCCATCGCTCGTGTTTCCCATTTATGAAACACAACATCTATGTCGTTTAACTAATATGTCCCTCCCTGCTCTCAGACACATTAAATTTCTAACGTTCAGAGGAGGCGTCATCCCCGATGGACTCTGAAAAACAAACTGAGGGTTCTAGAGGGGAGGGTGGTGGAGGGATGAGTTAGCTGGTTATGGGTATTAAGGAGGGCACGTTTTGGGCGGAGCACTGGGTATAATGCACAAACAATGAACCATGGAACACTACATCCAAAACTAATGATGTCATCTATGGTGATTAACATAACAATAAAAAAATAAGAAAAAAAGAGTAGGCGTCATCCCTCCCATAGCACGGAGTATCGTCTGTAGAGTGTGCGTGCGCATACCGCTTTGCCCAGCTTTCGGAGAAGAGTGGCTCTCCTTCACAACAAAGGGACCTGCCAACCACCTCAGTATCAGTAAAAGACAAAGTGCATCAAATGTATCTCCTGAGCAACCTGAAGAATGTTATCATGTTCACTCTCCCATAACATGAGAGGCCTGCATGCAGGACTGCTATTCCTTATGGAGGATGCCCCAGCGTCTGTATCTGACCCGCGTCAGAGAAAAGACAGAAGACCATCCCATTGGAAGTGACTCAGCAACATTCCAACACACCCAACACACTCATCACCCTTACCGGACAAGAGGGTTCCCCACAAGTATTCACTGACTGCCGAGGACAAGGGACAGACCCCTACCCGAATGATTAATCAAGGGACAATAGCCTTGCTTTGGGTGTTTATATAACTAAAGAAATGACAGTTCAAACTCAACACGCCGAAAACAAAGTGAGAGTTGTGTATCAACCCTCCCAGACAACAAATGTGGACTCCGTACGTGCACGATGGTAAGAAATATATGCCTCGATTGTGTAATAAAGACACTTCCTTCCCAAAAACGGCACCTCCCCCACTGCTCAGTGCATGGAAATAGCCAAGCACAACACATGTATGTCCTGAGAAACTTTAGGATGTTAAAACGTGCCCAGCCAGGATTCCCCTTGTAATGTCAAGGCTTCAGCAAAACTCTGTGTTTCTTCCACCGACACAACCCTAAGGTGATGATCTGGAAACAGAGAAGCCTGTAGGCTCTGAATGAGGACTTAGCATTTTGAAAGGAAATTACACCACACACAGATCCCAGGACAAACCCAACAGATACAAGGTCAGGAGAGGGTGCTGCCCAGACAGGAATGGGATTCCAGAAATGATTACACCTAAAAACAGCCACAGTATTTACCTGGCCCTTCTGTGGGACCTTCTTGGGCGGGGTGTCGCTGTTGTCCCCTTGAGCGCCACAGGTTTCTGAATATGACTGAAGCCCTAGAAGGGATGGAGGTGGATTCAGACCGGCATTGACTGTGCAGAATTCAAACCAATGCTCCAAACCTGCTGCCATCACATTCCGTTCTCTCCCACTCTCGGGTCCCTTCTCAGACATACAGCATTTGCCACATGTTCCTGCTGGTGCCTGCATACAAGGGGAAGCCCTGTCCTTCCCCCTCAAAGAAGGGACCACAGCCCTCCATATTGCTTCAGGTGTTTTCATAGCTAAGGATAAAACAGTCCGGGCTCAACCAGCTAAAAATGAACTGAGCTGGGGCACTGGTTGGCTCATTCCGTTAAGTGTCTGCCTTTGACTCAGGTCATGATCCCGGGATCCTGGCATTGAGCCCTGCTTCGGGCACCCTGCTCCTCAGAGAGCCTGCTTCTCCCTCTCCCTCTGCCTGCCGCTCTGCATACCTGTGCTCCCTCTCTATTTCTCTGTCAAATAAATAAACAAAATCTTAAAAAAAAAATGAAAGGAGCAGTGTGCTTCATCCCTCAACAGCCCAAAATGTAGTCCCTGGAAATAGCCTGGCTGATAAAGTTTATGTCTGACTTTCTGTAAAATGTCTTAATCTCTCTACAAGAGACACCTGCTACCCAGATCAAAATGGAAAAATGACACAGCCTCACAAAGTAATAATAGTGTAGACACTGATGAATCTTGGAATGTCTTTAGCCAGGGGAACCCCTGCAATACCAACCCCTAGGGCAGCACTTCTACATCTTCTCCAAAGTCTCCTTGTGGAGAAAGATGGATATGCTTTGCAAGTCAAGACCTACTGTTCAGATCACTTTACCAAATGCAGGAGGTGGAGGTGGTTGGTGAGGTTCATGAGGCCAGCAGGGTGAAGGCTGTGAACCTGGCCCATAATACAGGAACTTTGATAAGGTAGGACCCCTGGGGTAAGGCCCGCAGGGTTGTCCTAGCAAATGACGAAGCCCCTGTGCATCCATACAGACATAAACACACAAGATAAACTATAGGTTGAGATGAGATAGAAAAGTAACACCACCAACAAAACTGACACCAAAAGAAACAGGTCTCAGCACCTACAAACTTCCCCATCACCACATTCCAGGACAGGAGCATCTGTGCCAGAGGTTACCTATCTCCTGCGTCCCACCTATGGCCTGGGGTGAACAGATGCCATGGGGATAAACTACTGTCACCACATATTAATATATGTCTGCAACTCTACAGAGGCACGGAATCTGCCCAATGTCTTGGCAAAGTTAATACCAAACTAATAAAAGGGTCTATTAGAGATGGGCTGGCATCAATGTCCAGGACTACACTTCACCTGCCGTGACAACTACAGAATCAGCTTCTGTATACTGGGCACAGACAGAATGAGTGGCAATGGGAAGCCCAGTGTCCAAGATGGAAGAACAGCTCATCTTGGGTCCAACTGCTGCCCACCAGCCCCCGCCTGACCCCGCTCCGATTCCCTCATGACAAAGGAGTTTCTACTCTCCCAGTGTGTCCATGGCCACAGACACCGCTCAGGAGACAGGAATTTCTGCAGTTCTGCAGCGGACCTGGCAAAGTGCTGGGAGGTGCACGATCCCTATGAATTAGTGAGACCCAACTCTGTGGATCTGCGTCACTGACATTCCGATGCTCCGTAGCTCAGGCAGAGAACAAATGATTCGTCCTTGGTGCCAAGAACCACTGAAGGGCCGATTCTGCATCACCGGATGCAAACCAATGTGTCTGGATAGCAGGTGTGACTCTCCCAGGATGGATCAGGAGAGACGCTATCAGTTGGCACCGCCACCAAACCGCATCAGAACCCGCGCACAGGAGCACAGCTGAAACATGTGTGAGGTGTGGGCCCTGCAAGGAGTCACTGGGATTCCCTCTTGACAGCTGTGCTCCGGGGGGCGTTTTCCACCACACATCTAGCACTTGGAGCAGTTCACCTTCATCTCACCCGGGGTGCAACTGGAGGGATTCTGGGTCATGTCTTTACCCACACAGATGGAACGCACATGAGGTTGTAGCTCACCTTCTCCACCAACACTCACAGCTGCCCAAAGCACATGGTACAGAATGTGAGGCAGGGCATGGCTTTTCCCATTGCCAGCTGTGAGGATTACCGTAGACAATCTCCCAGGTCAGTCTCCTGACCCGAAAACCAACACCACTACCGCTCCCGCAGGAAAGCAAACTGCAAGGAGTCAGCGGGACTGGCCGACTTCAGTGTGGAGTGAGATGTTGCCCTCCTCCAGGGTTTTACACACACACACACACACACACACACACACACACACACACACACATACATGAGTTGAGCATCCTACCATCATTTGCCTCTAAGCATCTACAAATTCGGGAGGAAGCAGGTAAGCTGAGGATCTCTAATGGGGAAGACTGGAGGCTCCTGGGTAAACTGCTTGCATTCTGAAAGGGGAAGGATGCCTCAGATAGATCACAGAACACACCCAATAGCCACAAGGCCAGGACAGGGTGCTGTCCCTACAGGAGTAACTTCCAGAAACAGGCACAACTGAAAACGCCCATAGCATTTACCATAGCCATCTCCGGGACCTTTTTCGGGCTGTTGCTGCTGTTTATCCTGGGAACCGGTCTAGATTCTGGATGGGACAAAGGATGATGGTTTATTGTGGTTTGCATACCCTCCGTGCCTTCCTCCTCCATCTTACACTCTTTCCTACACTCGGGTCCCTTATCTGAAGAGAGAGTTTCTCCACATGACTCAAGTGACTTCTTCACTAAGAGAGATACCAGTCACCTGACTCTTGCGGGAGACACTCCAGGACCCAGGTTCCAGTGTTTCCATAAGTAATCAATCAACAGTGGACAGATTGGGGTACAACTGGCTGGAAATTAATACCAAAATTGGGGTGCTCAATATATATCCAAAAAAATCACTTTTTATTCATAGATTAAAATCTAAGTGAGAATAGCCTTGAGTGGGTGATATCAAGAAACCCGCAAGAGGAACGGCATGCATTCTTTCCTCAGGCCACCAGTTAATGGTGCAATCTTTCAGTCTCTAGATGAGGCCTAATATGTGTGACTGGCTATTACGTAAATATTGAAGAGAAGAATTGGAGTAGACTAATCGTACAGTCAGGAGCAAAGAAAAAAATAGGCGGATTGAGAAGTAAAGCTGTGGCATTATAGCGATAACATTAGAGGAGTAAAATGCACGAATTTCATCGATGAATATATTACTCTACATAAAAAATAAAACAAAAATAAAAGAATCTCCATAAGTGGTAAATGCCATTTTACTCAAATAGCCTTTTTTTTTTATTCAAAAAGCCTTTACCATTGTGTCAAGGTGGGAAGGGAGCTCAGGCACACAACTGCTCCAGGCTCAGCTCTTCAGTAGGGGGATGGTGGAGGGGGTGGGCGTGCTGGTCTGCAGTCAGGGGAGGGGCATGAGCTCTACCTCTCACAGGGACAGGTGCCCTGCTGCCGGTAGGCACCTGAGGAAAGCACCCTCCCAACACGCCTTCAGACAACCTGCTGTCCTTAGGTAGTGCTTGTGATTCTCTCTAGGACACACAACGATCACCCACAAGAACGGGGAGGACATCAAGTGCTTTCCCAGCAGAAATCAGGCTGCTGCATTTCACAGCATGCTCCCTACCTCTCTGCACATGGTTCCATATCTCGGGTCTTCCCGGCATCTGTTCCTGCCTCATGGATCCCTCAGGCGTCGTCTCTCTCCTCATCATGTGCAGTCTTGAATACAGAAAATGAATGAACGTCTATAAGAATTACAACACCATGTCTTCTACCAGACAATAAACAGCTTAGCTTTGACCCTTCAGGACACCCATAAAAAGGCACGTCAAACTCGCACAACTGTGTTTCATGTAGGCCTTCTCCCTGCTCTGCTGCACTATCTTCCTCTCCCAAAACCGAGCCTTAACCTGGGGGAGAAAAACACATCCACCCTCAGTTGTGCCGGACTGTGACCCAAACGAAGAGGAGGAAAAAGAAAACACTTACCCAATTATCTAGAGCACTTCTCTCATGAGCTGCGACCTGAAAAATCAATACACAAAGACCCCAAGTTCAGGGACCTAAGGGTCACTTCCATCACCTGCAGGAGGCACGAAGGGGCCAGTATGTAGGGGCAGAACCTAGTTTACCTTGTGTTTGAAGGTGAGCTCTGCCTTCTGCAGCTGATCTTGCATTTCTCCAATATCTTGTCTGTGAGTTATAATTGCTTTTGTCAGATAAAGCCCAATATTGGGTGTGATTTTAGTTTTTCTTTTAAAGACTTTATTTATTTATTTGACAGAGAGAGACACAGTGAGAGAAGGAACGGAAGCAGAGGGAGTGGGAGAGGGAGAAGCAGGCTTTCCGCAAGAGCAGGAGGCCAATGCGGGGCTTGATCCCAGGACCCTGGGACCATGACCTGAGCCGAAGGCAGACGCTTAATGACAGCCACCCAGACGCCCCTTGGGTGTGATTTTAAGTCACCTGCCCATGTGGCCATCCTCCTCTGATCTGTCCCCTCATACGATTTATCCTGACACAGGAAACACTTTCACATGATAATAAATGTACAGTAGGATCAAAGCTATCATTACATCCTCTCCTTACTCGTTTTTCCACACCTGCAGGGTTCAGAGTTGACATATTTTCCTTACCTGATATCAATCTTTCCCTGATTTATCACATGAGAAGGAGCTTTTACCATGAAGCTCTATTGTCCTTTAACTTCTATGCTCGCCATGGTTCCAAGGGATGCAAAGACCGTGCCATCAGATGGCACTACCGGGTTCATGGGCAGGATTCATCCTACGACAAAATACTTTCCTCAGTATTAGGACCACTGACACCACCCTTGGGGGTGGAATGGCATGGTGGAAGATTCCACAGATTCAGGCCAGCACTGGGGATCAGGACATGTTTAGTAACATAATTTTGTTCTTTCTAAAACTTGTCTTTTTGTGTCTGTTAATTCTCTCTGGATATGTCATCTGAGTTTTTGTTTATATTACCTGTTAGTTGAGTCTAAACCATATACAAAGATTAAAAATACGAAGTGAACAGGGATTTCACAAGCCACTAATATTTAGTGTCTGAACTCACTTATACTTGTCTATCTCTTCGGTAACCAGTTTCACATTTTCCTCAGCAGCTGCCAGTTGACTCTTCTGTGCCTTCAGTTCACAGTGTGTATTTTCCAGCTTCCTAAGATGGGAAAGGTATATACACTGTTGAGTAGACAAGGTCCTGAATTTCTGCCGTTTTTCCTCCCAACACACCTGATGGCTTAGGGTCAAATGACCCCCATAAATGCACAGATTGACAACACAATGAGGGAAACAAACTGAAGGCCCCATTTAGGGTTAAAGAAAATTCAAACTCGAGGCTGCCAAGTCTCCGGCAATCAGATTGTCTTCATACTTCTCTACTTCAATTCATTCATCATCAAGCCCCCAAATAATATTGCACTTCGTGCCATCTCAGAGTTGGTCTTTTGTCTGAGACGGTGAGGGCTCCTTTCAGGTCAAAGCGAAAAATCATGCTTGACCAACTATACCCATTAGGATGAAGCAGGGGACGATCATTAGAATTACACATCCATGGGGAGCCCTGATCCTCAGACCAAGGCTGTGCCTGACACAGACAATCAACCTCAAAGGAAGCCTTCCAGAATATGGCTTTATAGCCATGGCAACTCACTCCCAGACATTTCTAGGATCTAGAAGTACAACCTCGCCAACTCCTTCCAAGTTCCTGGGGGAGGAAAAGTCCAATCTTAGTGCCGGGAATATGCCCTGAAATATAAAACGCTGTGAACTGTCACATAGTCAGGGTGTTACCTTCACGCAACAGATTTCAGATGGAAAACTATCAACTGCATGGAGTCAACCGACTTTTACAAGCCTGAGTTCAGTGATAGTGAAAGCAGCAAAGGAGGTTGCTTAGAAAGGCTGGTTTGTTGTGCTGCCCTCAGACTCTTTTGTTCATGGTGTTGGTTTAACCACTTTCAACAGAACACCTGATTTACTAAAGAACACATGCCAAAAGAATCTTAGAAACTGAATCAAAAGCTCTAGACAGAGAAAGACACATGCATTTGCTTCTGGTCTCTCAGGCAATCCTTCAGCAAATGCCTTCTGGTGCGGCTGTGATTGAGTGGATCAGGTGGAATGTGTAGAAGACGGAAAGATGGTCAGGACACTGTACCTATGCCCAAAAGAACTTACCAATGAACAGAACCAAGATGCCAATGACACAGAGCAACCCCCACCACCGGTGTCAAATGGAATAACACAAAGCTGAGTCTCTATGGAAGACCAGATACAGCTTTACTTTTCCAGGTGAATGAGGGACTCTAAGGTCCTGATCTCCTCCTGACAAAATAAAGGAAACACTGGACAAAAGAGCCAACTCGTATGAGTGATTGCACCCAATTTCTAAAGAGCACATGAAGAAATATGGGACCCACATGGAGAAGAAGGAAGCTTAGGAGAAAGGCAGCCTGGTAGTGGGAGCCAACTCCCCAGGACACATCAATACATTCTGGAACAGGCAAGTGAACTATAAAGAAGCTGAACAAATTTATGGGCATGGGCTTGGAAGGGAACGAGTGAAGTTCAGGGTCAGACCGCCAAGGTGAGACCTAGTGAACCCGCAGGCTTTGGCTGGGACCCAAGAACGTTACACCTAGAAAAATCAGGTGGATGGGAAATACCCTGGCTTTCTTAGGGACTGGGCTACAGTGAGGGATGTCAGTTGTTCACTGGATGAAGGGATCCGGGAATGCTGGAGCCCCATCCCACTTTCCACAAAGAAACTCCCAGTGTTTCCGCAGCAAGACAATTCCATTTTTCTATCCACATTATTGACCCAAGTCTCGTACTGAACCAAAAGTGACTGAATTCAGGGCTGATAAGAACATGTGATGATACTGAAACCAAAAGGACAATGCAGGCAGACCCAGAGGGGATCCAGGTATCAAAGTTTGTAATGATGGTACCTTCCCTCCTCTACTCCAGGGAGTCAAAAAACAAGCACGACAAGCGGTTGGAACAGAAAGGGATATGCAGGTTGCACACATCAAGGCAGGAAGGGCAGGCACAATTCTACAAAATGCATTTGGCATAATAATCGAGATCTAATTCTAAAAGAAATACAAGTATCTAGACAGGCCATCACATAACTTCATACAACAGTATTTGTGACAATTCACACAGGAATAGCTTACTCTTCTGCCGCCACTTGTCTTTGTTTAGAGAAAACCACCACAATATCCACTTTCCTCCTCAGCATTTTCAATTCGGCTTCTTGAGTCATTTTCAAAGAACTCAGGGCATTGTAGTGGTCTTGCAATAACTCTTCACATTCTGGAAAGGGATGTGTATGTATGTGCACATGACCTGAGAACTTGGGTTTGACAGGGAAAGGAGAAGGGCAAGACCTTGAAGGCAGGAAGGCATTCTTTCCCTTCCCAATGCAAACTCATTGCCGCCATATGGGGATTTCTTGCCCCAAAATAACATACCGTGCGGTGCTCATTTTTTGGCCCTCAAGGCTCTCTGCTCTCTATCCTCCAATTCACCTTGGCCCTTTAGGAAAGATATGAGAAAAGGCATTCAAGAAATCATGATCACAGGACAATTTGAGGATGCCTAACAGGAGAGGATCATGCAGTGCAACAAAGAAAGAACTTAAGGCATAAGAGAATCAGGAGAAAGTAAGCAAAGTGGAAAATAGTTCAAGTCAAAGAACTCAGAAATGGCTTTCTTAGTGTCTTTTCTTCATATATGTATGCACATACATAGATATATACACATCTTCCCCTCTTCACATTGAAAATGCTCTGTTTGGCTTTAAGATGAAGGGACTGTACAATTGGGCCAGCCATCGCCCTTCATCGCCCAAGTGTCTTGTGGGGATTTTCTACAGATCTTGGAGGGCAGGGCTGAATGATGGGTTCATTACCTCGCTGTGAAGTCAACCATACTTCCTAGTCCTTGAAAGAGCAAACCTCTTCATGATGGTTCTAAGTGGAATCCCAGCTCACTGCTCCATAGGAATTTCAGTGCCCAGATGCACACTCTACTGTGGTAAACAGCAGGTGAGGATGCTGCACTCCCCTCACCCAGTGAGCCAAAAGGCTCCCGGAGCCACATAAAGGTAAAACTCAACAACCAACTCCTACCACATCCGGATCCTTGACCCTCTTCTCTCTCTCAGCTTGCAAGGGAGCCAGTGCCCAACCAAGGGTGTCATTTAACTTTTCATAAAATGCCTCAACCTTTTTGATGTTCTCCTTCAACAAAACATTTTGAGTGAGTAATAATGATACATTCTTTGGGGCACATGGGTGGCATCTGGGTAGCACCATCGGTGGAGTGTCTGACTTCTTTCGTTTTGGCTCAAGGCCTGATCTCAGGGTTATGGGATTGACCCCTGCATCAGGCTACAAACTCAGCATGGAGTCTGCTTGGGATTCTCTCTGTCCCTCTGACCCCATTCCTCATTTTTTCTCTCACTCTCAAATCAATCAGTTAATCTTTAAGAAATCAACAGGAAGTATATTCTCAGACCACAAATGACAAAATTAACATTAAGTGCTGAAAAATAGCTGGAGAATGACCAAAAAATGGAGAGTACTCAATACACTTCTAAAGAGCACATGGGTTGCAGGTGGATGGATAGATGAAAGAGATGAAGGGGAAGAAGACTACGCTTACTGTGATGAGCACTGAGAAATGTATAGAATTGCTGAGTCATGTTGTACACCTGAAATACATATTGCACTGTTGACCAATTATGTTTCAACTTTAAAAAAAAAGAACGTATGAATCACAGAAGGCACTGCAACACAAATTTAAATGTATTTCAATCTAGGTGATCATCAAAATTGATGAATTAGAGGGAAATTTATATTACTGAATGGATAGAAAAGGACCAGTGACTACTATTTTCTGCTTATTTATGAAGAACAGTATATATAAGCTATTTTAGTATACTCACAGCGAGGATGGTTCTCCAGATATAAATGAGAAACACACAAATTCCCAAGGAGGCAGTGATAACCGGAAATTTCCATTGAATTCCAACCTCATCAGGGCCAAGAGGGAAATGGTCAGGCACAACACGGACAAGCTGAAATAACATGTGAGACGATGAGGAATCTCAAAGATTTACAATGTCTCTGTCCCAAATAATCAACTTTACAAACCCTCAACCAGCCTCCCCCAGGTAAGCACACCTCTTAACTGCCTCCCCATGGAGGAGAAGGAGCACAGAGGGATTACAAAGGAGCAAGGGCAAACTTTTGGGAGTGATGAGTGTGTTTACTACCTTACTGTGCTGATGGTTTCACTGTGTTTACCTATGTCAAATACCAACAAACTCTATTCTTTTTTTTTAAGATTTTTTTTAATTTATTTGAGAGAGAGAGAAAAACACAGCATGAGAAGGGAGAGGGTCAGAGGGAGAAGCAGGTTCACTGCTGATCTGGGACCCCGATTTGGGACTCGATCCCAGGACTCTGGGATCATGACCTGAGCCTAAGGCAGTCGCTTAACCAACTGAGCCACCCAGGACCCTCCAACAAACTGTATTCTTGAAAAAGATGTTGTGATCATATATACAATATATCACACCGAAGCTGTAGGAAAAATCTAATAGGCACATTATAGAGGTTTTATTTTGACTACAAACACGTGGAAAATACATTTCTATAGCTAACAGAACTGAAGAATTTATAAGCCAACATAAAATAGACAAGCTAAGTAAATGTAAACGTACAGTAGGTAAGAAGTCACTGACTTGTATTGTACATCCACGAAGGACCTGGATAAACTGCACTGGAACATATCCAAAAACATGCCCCAAGTTTATGGAAGGATGAGAGAAAGGAAGAATAAAAAATGTCATAGACATATAAATGAGAATGTTCTATGGACGGAGATGTTTATAGATAAGGACATGAGTGAGAGAGAGACAGGAGGCTTCTATTAGAATAATATGGGATTATTATTCCAACAAAAATCCAATAGAATTACTCTTTAGTTTCTGAAAAGAGTGATGTTTTCTTTCAATGCCCACTTTGTTTCAGAATCACAGCCCAAATTGTCAGATTTCAGGAGTCCATAAAGATTTTCATAATCTGGTGATCTTGTTTATTTGGATTATACCTGTGACATTTTCAGTTACTTGAACACCTATTTCTAAACAGCCAATGAAAGGCATTCATGCTCCTATTTCTTAGTATTGTAACTAAATCAGTCAATAGCAACTCTAAAATTAATTTCTTAAAAGATATTATTTATTTATATGAAACACGATGCAGGGGAAGGGGTAGAGGGAGATAGAGAAGACTGGCGGCTGAGCATGGAGCCCAAGCAGGGCTCAATCCCAGGACTCTGGGATCATGACCCAAGGTTAAGGCAGAAACTCAACTGACTGAGCCACCCAGGTGACCATGAAATTTCATTTCTAAAAGAATGCAAAATCCCTCGATATGGACAACAAAACAAAGAACGCATCTCATTTTACAAAAACTGGAGTTCCAAGTATTTTAGGAGACAAGACGCTCACAATGCAATTCATACTAATTCACACGAATCGTGAATGTTGTGCAAACACAACTCTCTAGAAAGTAACCCTGAAATCGATAACATTTTCCTCTTCAGCCCTCACAGCTGAGGTCAAAAACACGTGTGCTGGTGGGAAACATACACGGTCCTTGATCAGCCGCTGTCTGAAAGAGGACATTACCTATATGCACAATGGTTCATCATGGGGATCAAATGCCCAAAAGACAGAAGCCATCTTGTCACAAATGGAAAACGCCCCCAGTCGTGGCCACTTGGTATATCTGGCAGCTGTCTGGATGCTGACCAGTAGCTGACTCTTAAATAGATGACATCCAATGGGGCCATTAAGACTAGGTTCTCACAGACAATGGCCATGAGCAGTTGGAAGAGGGAAATGCAAGACCAGTTAGTTTATGCAAGAGCTCAGAGTTGAGGGAGGGTGAGAAAGCTGAACTGATCTATGAGATACAGCCTAGGAAGATGGGAATATTTCCAATAAAGACTACTAAGAAATTCCCTCCTTTGAAGACCCAAAAGAAACAGAATCGAGTCTATTTTGACTGGAGGTATTCAAGTGGGATGAGTCGGCCTCAACACAACGGTCCTTCCTGACCACTCTCACTTTGCAGATCCCTCTCTAATAATCTGGTGTAGGCTGATCTAAAGAAGTCTGCTTATTTCTAGGGTGTTGCCTGTCTGTCTCTCTCTCCTGGGGGTAAGGGTTTTATTTTTTAAGGATGAAATATTCACACTAAGAAACGGTTATTTCTTTTATTTTTGGACATTCCTAAGGAAATCAGGAGCTATTTATTTTGGGAAAATCAATACTCTGTACATACTGGTCTAAAGAAAGGATAACAACTCATTCATTTTCTGATCACATCACTCCATCAGATCCTCCTGTGACCAAAGTTCCAGCAAGATGCGGTAAATTAGTGTCCGCTGGGCTTCTTGGGGCTCCCACGGACCTGGTGAGACACAGAGTCCCCGGGGACAGCCTCCAGGGCCAGAAGGAAAGAGCTGACTCAGAAGTTGTTCAAAGTCAACCAATCAGGAAGCACAGAGCACAAAGGACATTTCACTTGTTAATACTCGAGTCCCAACACCAAGGTATAAGATGCCACTGTTCCCAGGGCTGCCAAACTTCATAAATATGAACAATGTGCTGATAGGAAAACAAACTACATAGAAGATGGACCCTAAACCTGCAAGGCTCGAGGCAGAATCTTCACTGGGCTTCCAGATGCCAATCTAATACCCACAGGTCCTATGGAGTTCCTGACATTTTTAAAGACCTATCATGCAAGCCCCTTAATTAAGACAAAGTACACAATGGCTATTTGTATCTTCTGAAATCCATCCTTCTTGACACCATAAACCTAGTATGCTCAGGTTTCCATGCTGCCAAAGCTGCTCTTTTTGCACCAAGCAGCAGAGACAGGACCCAGAACTTGATGTGGACAGCTGTGGCCACAACCCCTTCAGGCTGACCGAGAAACCTGCCCTGTGGTGCTCGCTCTTCAGAAGAAATGCAGTTCTTCTGGAGTGCCCACCAAGAAACCCCTGAAAAAGCTATTATTTAACCAGCGTGTGAAAGAACCCATTAGGAAGGAAGACATCACCAGCAGCTTTGAGTCACCGGGTGGCTCAGTCAGTTAAGTAACGACGTCTTGGTTTGGATCAAGTCATGATCCATGGTCCTGAGGATGAGCCCCTCTTCAGGCTCAGGACTCACTGCGCAGATGCCTTGGGGTTTTCTCTCTCCCCCTCCCCCTCTGCCTTTCCCCCACACCTGTGCCCTCTCTCTTTCAATGGGAGACACGAGTGAAGTGCCACGTTTACTCACATTTGGGTTTGGGGAACTGGGACACCGGAGCAAGAGTAGCGAGAACAACAGCCTCTGCACCTTCATGTCTTGGTCCTTTCAAGGGGCGCTGGGGTGCCGGGGAAGAGGTGGAGATGGGGTGTGGGGTGGAGGGCGGGGTGGGTGGGTAGGGAGGGGTGGGAAGGGGACAGGCTTTTAAGGAGCGATGGGAGCAGGGTAGAAATAGAGGGTGGGATTGGGGAAGGCGTTTGTCAGGAGAAGAAGGGGTCAAGGACAGTGTCAGGGTCAGATTAAGTACTCGAGGGCAGGTTCAGGAAGGGGAGTAGGTCATCAGGAGTGTAAATCACTAGGTCAGGAAATCACTAGGTCAGCATGAAAGAGTAGCAGGTTAAGGGATTGGAGGAGGATCCACCGATCTCCAAGCCTTCCCCTGGTTGAACCATTCCTTAGCAACCCAGAGGCTTTATACTCTCTCAACCAATCAGCTGCCTTTGCCCCTGGTAGATCATAATGGACACCCCGCGTGACCTCATATTTAAATAGCCTCTTCCCACCTGGTGCCCCACCACCACGCCATCCCAATAACAGGTCCTCTCTGGAACTTTGGCCGTCCTTCTTGTTTCTGCTCCCTCCCAAACCAAGTGTCTGTTCCCCTCTTCTGGGCACGCTCTCCTTGCTTCCAGAACTCCTATCCTAGAGCCATTGGCTGAACAACATAGAAAGCAAAGCAGGACAGAACTGCAACAACGAGCAAATACACAAGCAGAGTGGGAGGTTTCAACCCTCTCTCAGTGACTCAAAGCAGAAGGAATATCCATAACATGTAGACCTTGATAGCAAATCATCTGAATCCCACAGCTATCTCCATATGTCTGTCCACATCCATATGCCACGGTGGAGGACACATTAACTTTAGGCATATAGGATACACTTACAAAAATGCTCCCGATCTATTTTGGCCAAAAGGGAAATTTCAGCATGTTTCAGAGGCATGAAATCACACAGAGCATGTTGTGGTAATATAATGTGCTAGAAATCATGGATAAAAAGCTAACTAGAAATTCCCATATGTTTTGAAATTGAGAAGTACCTCGAGGTGCCTGGGTGGTTCAGTCCTTAAGCGTCTGCCTTTGGCTCGATCATGATCCCAGGGTGGTGGGATCAAGCCCCACATCGTGCTCCCTGCTCTGCAGAAAGACTGCTTTTCCCTCTCCCACTCCCCCTGTTTGTGTTCCCGCTCTCGCTGTATTTCTTTCTGTCAAATAAATATATCTTAAAAACAATTTATTTTTGAAGTACCTCTAAAATGAAATAAGAGTAAGAAATCCAAAAGAAAATGCGCTATATTGGAACTGAAAGATATGAGCATGATAAAATTGTAATCAATAATGTCTTTGGCTGGGAATATCCTGGAATCTTGGTATGAGAAGACTGTATGGTCTGAAAATCATACCTAATAGACCGAGACATACAAATCTAACCTGGTTGAGGATAAAGCAAACCCATCCCGACTTAGTCCTGCTGTCATTTCTTACCCATGCCCCAGACACCTCTTCTGCCCCTGCACAGTCCCCCAGATGGGTGGCACCATGTGGTGGCCCCAGTAGGCTCCACGAAGGCATGTCAGAGTGTCCCCTGACCCGGGAAGTTCTATACAGTCCTGTGATGTGCTCTGACCAGTGAGATGTGAGTGGGAGTGAGGCGTGCCACCTCGAACAGAACATTTGGGACAACTGGGTCTGGCACTCCATCTGTACATCTCCTCTAGCACCTGGAAGTTACCTATGGTGGGTGCTCTTTCATCCTGCTGCCAGGAAGACCATGCGGACATGTGGCATGAGCAAAAAAGATACTTCCCTATAGGAGCCACTAAGACGAGGGGCATCTAGTTACTCACAGTAACATCAGCCCATCCTAACTGGCATGCATCCTCCAGTCTACTCTCTAGCAGGCAGCAGAACCTTACGTGCGAAACATGGACTCTGTCATCAGATACACGTGGGTTTGAGTTCAGCTCTGCCCTTTTCTTCACTCCAACCTCAGGCAAGTTGCTGTGAGTCTCTGAGCCTTCCCTGTTTCCATTCTGTCATATGGATGGTTATACCATTCAGGTTTGGGGAGGGATTAAATGAAATCATAATTCATGGAAAGCTTTGAGTCCCACGCCAGGCACACATACTAAATGTTCAATAAATATTAGCTCTCTAACTTTATGTCTCAAAGGTAAACACTCAGAAAGCACAGCAATGTAATAGTACAAAAAAAAAAAAAAAAAAAAAACAGACACGTTAACTTTGGGGCTGTGTAGCCGCTCAAACTTTGTTTTTCAACAAACAGCATGATATTTACATTCATTCACAGCCTTTTTCCTCCCAACAAGATACTGTGCTCTTTTTAGGTTACAAATAAATATCTGCATCATGTTTTAAGATATATAATATTAAATACCATGAATAAGTCAATCATTTCTCTAATGTTGGACTCTTTCATAAGTTGCACAGGATCGAAGACAAATGAAATAGAATAAAGTCTATCATATTGTTTTACAGGTCTGAGTAAATATTATTTTGTTAACCTTTGTTTGTGATGTAACTATATAGGTATTGTGTTGCAATTTAAAATGCGTTCCTGGAGAGAGTCTAAGGTGGTGGAGGATTAGGAGACCTTAATTCTATCTGCTCCCAGGAATTCAGCTAGATGCCTATCAAACCATTTTGAATACCTGTGAACTCAACCAGCATGGAATGGAAGAGAAGCTGCAACTCTACAAATACAAAAGTGACTACTTTCTGCAAGGTAGGAGGTGGAAAAAGCGAATGTGAGGCCATATGTGGGCAGATAAACTGCAGGGGTGGGAACCCCCGTAAGCTGGCTACCGGAAAGTGACATAGTAGCAGAAGGCAAAGTCAGAACTTTTAGAAGTCAGCTCCAGTGAGGGATGTCCCTGCCTGAAAAGTACTCAGGTGGCAAAAGAGGGCAGAATCCTAGGTGGGACAGCGTAGCCTCAGAATCCCCAGGATCACAGACATAACATGGGTGCCTGAGTGGGGCAGAGCTCCCAGGTGTGGAAGCGGGGGAAGCTGGCTGGAAACAGCGAGCCCAGAAGTCGGCTCTCGGCTCAGGGATTCCATATACCACGAACTACAGCATGCTCAGGTGACTGCTCTCCAAGCAGGGGCCCAGCAAGCAGCAGAACCAGGGAGGACCCCCGCCCCCGTCCTCCTCTGGGGAGCAAAGGCTCAGGGTGTTCACCACAGGAGTCTTCAGGGTTTGGAGACTCTAACGGGATCCCGGCCAGAGATACAAATGCTCAGTCACAGGCTGGGTGAACAGAGACATTGGACGGAGACCAGGGAGACAAAAGTGACTGACTGCTTTTCCCTGACAGAGCACTGAAGAGTGGGGACTCGAGCTCTTGGCTCCAGGGTTAGAGTTTGGGAGGCTGCCATTTTCATTCTCATCCTCTAATGAAGTGGGGAAAGCCTTCAGGGAACAAAAGCCACACAGAGCAAACCAGACCAGTTTACTTAGCCTGGCCCTCTGGCAAGGGCGGTACAATTCCGCGCTGGAAAGACACTTGAAAATCAATGCAACAAGCCCCTCCCCACGATCAGCAAGAACATCCATCCAAGAACAAGTATACCGATCACTGAGAACTGCAAGACTCCAGTGCTAGGGAAATATATCATGTAGGATTCATGTTTTTTTTTTCCCCAGGACTCTTGACTCTTTCCATTTTAATTCCTTTGCTCTTTCATTTTCCCACCAATTTCTTATTTGATCAACTCTTTTCTTTTTTTTTAAAGATTTCATTCATTTATTTAATTGACCGAGAGAGAAAGCGACACTGAGAGAGGGAACACAAGCAGGGGGGGTGGGAGAGGGAGAAGCAGGCTTCCTATCGAGCAGGGAGCCTGATGCGGGGCTAGATCCCAGGACCCTGGGATCATGACCTGAGCCTAAGGCAGTCGCTTAACCAACTGAGCCACCCAGGTGCCCCATATCCACTCTTTTCTTAAAATATTTTTAAATTTTCATGTGTATGGTTACATTCTATCCTTCCACTGCATTTAATTGTGTTTTTGGAAATATTTACCTATTTCTTTCCTTACAGTGTTGGGATGCAGTTTCCTTTAACAGACCAAATACACCCAGAACCTAATGTATGGCTAACCTTCTCTTCACCTGTCTAATCATATTCTCTTTTATTGCCCTCTCTTCTTCTTCTTTCGGTTTGTTTGTTTTGGGGTTTTTTTTTGTTTTTTGTTTTGTTTTGTTTTCTTAAAGTTGGAAAATTTTCATTGTTACAGATACATTCAATACTTTCAATGTATTTAATTTATTATTCAGCCATCAGAAACGATGAATACCCACCATTTGCATCGACATGGATGGAACTGGAGGGGATTATGTTAAGTGAAGTAAGTCAAACAGAGAAAGACTATTCTCAGACGGTTTCACTCATATGTGGAACATAAGCGGTAGCATAGAAGACATAGGGGAAAGGAAAGAAATCCAAAGGGAGCAAAATCAGAGGGAGATGAACCATGAGAAACTATGGACAGCAAGAAACAATCTGGAGGTTTGAGAGGGGAGAACGGTGGGAGGAGGGGTAACAGGGTGATGGGTATTGAGGAGGACATGTGGTGTGATGAACACAGGGTGTTATACTTAACTAATGAATCACTGAACACTGCATCAAGGACTAATTTTGTACTATTCAGTGGCTAATGGAACATAATAAAAAATTTATTTTTGTATATATAAGTTTTTCTTTCTTTACAATTTTGAGATGCAGTTTCCTCTAACAAACTAAACAAAATACAGTCAGGAGAGAGTTTATGACTCTGTTCTGTTCACCTGTGTGTATATTCTTTTATTCTATTTGTTTATTGTCATTTAATTTTCATTTTTATAGTTACGTTCAATTTTAGTTTTTCCATTGTCTTCAACTTTATTTTTGTACATATATAAGTTTTATTTTTTCTTTAAAACTTTGGGATCTCGTTTTCTAACAAACAGACCAAAATCCACACGGGATCCAGTACACTGTTTACTATATATTTCTCTCGGGTCATTGTTGGCATTTTAGTATTTTGTTCTCTCATTCATCAATCCTTCGCCGGGCAGAATAAGATGGAAAAACTCACCTCAAAAAAGAGAACAAGACACAGTACTGATTGTCAGGGACCTCATCGGTATGGACAGAAGTAGGATGTTGGAACTTGAGTTCAGAATAATGATTAGAGAGATAACTAGCTGGGCTTGAAAAAAGCATAGGCGACACTAGAGTATCCCTTCCTAGAAAAACAAAAGAACTAAAATCTAAGCAAGTCAAAATCAAAAAGGCTATTAATGAGATGCAATAAAAAATGGAGGCTCTAACCCCCAGGATAAATGAGGCAGAACAGAGAATTAGGGATATAGAAGACAAAATAATGCAGAAAAAAGAAGCCTAGGAAAAGAGAGATAAACAACGACTGGATCATGTGGGGAGAATTCGGGAGATAACTGATACCATAAAGTAAGACAATAATAGAATAATTGGTATCCCACAAGAAGAGGGGAGAGACAGGGGCAGAATCAGGTTGGAGCAAATTATAGCAGAGAACTTCCCTAATCTGGAAGACAAAACAGGCATCCAAGTCGAAGAGGCACAGAGAATCCCCCTCAAAATCAATAAAAATAGGTCAACACCCTAACATATAATAGTGAAACTTGCAAGTCTCAGAGGCAAAGAGAAACTCTTGACAGCAAGCTCAGGCCAAGAGGTCCGTACCCTACAATGGGAGACACCTAAGAGTGGCAGCCACGATTACTTTAGCTAGCTAGGATGTCCATCAAAATACAAGGAGAGATAAAGAGCTTCCAGGACAAAAAGAAATGAAAAGAACTTCTGATTACCAAACCAGCCCTACAAGAAATACTAAAAGGGATCCATGAAGCAAAGAGAGAACCCCAAAGTAACACAGACAAGAAAGGAACAGAGACAGTATACAGAAACAGTGACTTTACAGGTAATCCAATGGCACTAAATTCGTATCTTCCAATAGTTACTCTGAATGTAAATGGGCTAAATGCCCGAATCAAAAGGCAGAGGATCAGATTGGATGAAAAAACAAGACGCATCCATATGCCATCTGAAAGAGACTCAATTCAGACACAAAGACACATCCACATTGAAAGTAAAGAGGTGGAAAACCAATTTTCATGCTAATGGACATCCAAAGAAAGCTGGGGTGGCAATCCTTATATTAGATTTAAAATCAAAGACTATAAGAAGAGATGAGGAAGGACACTGCATCATCATTAAATGGTCTATCCAACAAGAAGATCTAACAATTGTAAATATGTATGCCCTGAACATGGGGGCAGCCAGTTTGTAACAAAATGAAAGAATCACATCGGTAATAATACAAGGATAGTAGGGGATGTTAACACCCCACTCACTGCAATGGACAGATCATCTAAGCAGAAAATCAACAAGGAAACAAAGGTTTTGAAAGACACCCTGTACCAGATGGGCTTCACAGGTATATTCAAAACATTCCACCCTAAAGCAACAGAATACACCTTCTTCGCAAGTGCACATGGAACATTCTCCAGAATTGATCACATACTGGCTCACAAATCGGTAACAAAAGAGGGGATCAGTCCCTGCGTATTTTTGGACCACATTCCTTAGAAATTGGAATTCAATCAGCAGAGGGAATTTGGAAAGAACTCAAATACATGGAGACTAAAGAGCATCTTGCTAAAGAATGAATGGGACAACCAGGAAATTAAGGAAGAACTTAAAAACTCATGGAAACAAATGAAAATGAAAACACAACTACTGAAGAACGTTGGGATGCAGCAAAGGCAGACCTAACAGGGAAAGAGATACCACTACAAGCATTTCTCAATGAACAAGGAAGGTCTCAAAACACAACCCTAACACTATGCCTAAAGAAGCTGGAGAAAGAACTTTAAATAAAGCCTGAACCCAGCAGGAGAAGAGAAATAAGATTAAGGCAGAAATCAAGAATTATCCTTGACCAAAGGAACAGTAGAACAGATCAACGAAGCTAGGAGCTGGTTCTTTGGAAGAATTAATAAGATTAATGGTTAATGGAAGAATTAATAAGAATTAATAAGATTGAGAAAACCCTGCCCAGACTTATCAAAAAGAAAAGAGAAAGGACCCAAATAACTAAAATCCTGAATGAAAGAGGAGAGATCAAAACTAACACCAAAAGATACAAACAATTATAAGAACGTATTAAGAGAAACTAAATGCCAACAAATTAGGCAATCTGGAAGAAATGGATGCATTCCTAGAGACGTCTGAACTATCAAAACTAAACTAGGAAGACATAAAGAACCTGAAGAGGTCCATAAACAGCAAGGAAACTGAAGAAGTCAGTAATCAAAGATCTCCCAACAAACAAGAGCCCAGGGCCAGACGCCTTCCCAGGGGAAAGCTACCAAACATTTAAAGCAGAATTAATACCCATTCTTCTAAATTGGTGTCAAAACACAGAAATGGAAGGAACACTTCCAAACTCTTTCTATGAGGACAGCATTACCTCAATCCCAAAACCAGACAAAGACCCCCCACTAAAAAGGAGAATTATAGACCAATACACCTGATGAACATGGATGCAAAAATTCTCACCAAAATACTAGCCAATAGGATCCAACAGTCCATTAAAAGGATTATTCACCACGACAAAGTGGACCTTATTCCTCGACTGCAAGGATGGTTCAACCTGTGCAAATCAATCAGTGGGATACACAACATTAATAAAAGAAAGGACAAGAAACATAGGATCCTGTCAATAGATGCAGAAAAAGCACTGGACAAGTACAGCATCCTTTCTTGATTAAAACTCTTCACAGTGTAGCGATAGATGGCACATACCTCAATATCATAAAAGCCATCTATGAAAAGCCCATTCATTCTCAATGGGGAAACACTGACAGCTTTTCCCCTAAGGACAGGAACATGACAGGGATGTCCACTATCACCACAGCTGTTCAACATAGTCCTAGCCTCAGCAGTCAGATACCAAAAAGAAATAAAAGGCATCTGAATCAGCAAAGAAGAAAGCAAACTCTCACTCTCTGCAGATGACACGATACTCTATATGGAAAACCCAAAAGACCACACCCCAAAACTGCTAGACTCTTACAGGAATTCAGCAATGTGGCAGGCTATAAAATCAATGCACAGAAATCAATTGCATTTCTATACACAAACAATGCCAAAGAAGAAAGAGTAATTAAGGAGTCGATCCCGTATACAACTGAACTTACAAGTAGAAGACACCAAGGAATAAACCTAACCAAAGAAACAAAGGACCGGTCCTCTGAAAACTACAGAACACTCATGAAAGAAATTGAGAAAGACACAAAGAAATGGAAAAACGTTCCATGATCATAGCCTGGAAGAAATAATATTAGTAAAATATCTATTCTACCTAGAGCAAATTCTACCTTCAATGCAATCCCTATCAAATACAATCCACTTTTTTCAGAGAGCTGGGGGAAATAATCCTAAAATTTGTACAGAACAAGAAAAGACCCCAAAGACCCAAAGGAATGTTGAATAAGAAAACCAAAGCTGGTGGCATCACAATTCCAGACTTCAAGCTCTATCACAAAGCTGTCATCAAGACAGTATGCCACTGGCACAAAAACTGACCCACAGATCAATGGGACAGAATGTGAGCCCAGAAATGGACCCTCAATTCTATGGTCAACTAATTTTTGACAAAGCAGGAAAGCATATCCAATGGGTAAAAAACAGTCTCTGCAACAAATGGTGTTGGGAAAATTGGACAGCCACATGCAGAAGAATAAAAGTGGACCATTTCTTTACACCATACTCAAAATGGATGAAAGACCTAAATGTAAGAGAGGAAACCAACAAAATCCTAGAGGAGGACACAGGCCATGACATCTATGACCTCGGCCAGAGCAACTTCTTGCTAGATACGTCCCCAAAGGCAAAAATGAACTATTGGGACTTCATCAAGACAAAAAGCCCTTGCACAACAAAGAAACAGTCGACAAAACTAAAAGACAACTGAGAGAATGGGTGAAGATATGGTAAATGACATTACAAATAAAGGGCTAGTATCCAAGACCTGTAAAGATCTTATCAAACTCAACACCCAAAGAACAAATAATCCAGTCAAGAAATAGGCAGAAGATATGAATAGACATCTCTCCAAAGAAGACATCCAAATGGCCAAATAGACACATTTAAAGATACTCCACATCACTTGGCATCAGGGAAATACAAATCAAAGGCACAATGAGATACCACCTCACACCAGTCAGAATGGTAAAATTACTAATCAGGACGTGACAGATGTTGGCAAGGATGTGAAGAAAGGGGAACCGCTTACACTGTTGGTGGGAATGCAAGCTGCTGCAGCCACACTGGAAAACAGTATCGAGGTTCCCCATGAAGTTACAAAGAGAGCTACCCTACTACCCAACAATTGCACTACTGGGTATTTACCCAAACGATGCAAATGTAGCAATCTGAAGAGGCACCTGCACCCCAGTGTTCATAGCAGCAATGTCCACAATAGCCAAACTATGGAAAGAGACCAGAGACCCATGGAGAAATGAATGGATAAGATGTGGTATATATACACAATGGAATATCCCACAGCCATCAAACAAATGAAATCCTGTCATTTGCAATAATGCGGATGGATAGAGGGTATTATGCTGAGAAAAATAAGTTAATCAGAAAAAGATTGGGCGCCAGGGTGGCTCAGTTGGTTAAGCGACTGCCTTCGGCTCAGGTCATGATCCTGCAGTCCCAGGATCGAGTCCCGCATAGGGGTCCCTGTTCAGTGGGGAGTCTGCTTCTCCCTCTGACCCTCTCACGTCTCATGCTCTCTCTCTCTCTCTCATTCTCTCTCTCAAATAAAATAAATAAAATCTTTAAAAAAAAGAAAAAAATGATATATCATCTCACTAGTATACGGAATTTAAGAAACAAAACAGAAGATCATAGGGAAAAAGAGGGAAAAATAAACCAAGGCGAAATCTGAGAGGTAGTCAAACATAAGGACTCTTTAATCATAGAAAGGAGACTGAGGGCTGCTGAAGGGAAGGAGGGTGGAGGATGGGGTGTCTGGGTGCCGGGCGTTAAGAAGGGCACATGATGTATGGAGCACTCTGTGTTGTATAAGACTGATATCACTGACCTCTACCTCTGAAACCAATATTACATTATATGTTGAATAACTGAATTTACATTAATACAAACTTAAAAAGAAAAAAGAAAAAAAGAAAATGTATTCCTTACTATGACTAATGGCTTGAAAAATGTGTGGCAGTTTTTGATTTGTTTTTTTTTTTTGTTTTGTTTTGTTTCTTTGCCCATAGCCTCTCGTGGTTCATCTACCCCTCTAATTCCCCCCTTTCATTTTTTCCTTCCTTTTCCTAATGTCCTCCATGCTCTTCCTTATGTTCCACAAATAAGTGAACTCATCCGATAACAGTCTTTCTCTGCTTGACTAATTTCACTTAGCATAATTCCCTCCAGTTCCATCCACGTCGAAACAAATGTATTCATCCTTTCTGATGGCTGAGTAATATTCCACTGTATTTATGGACCACATCTTCTTTATCCCTTGGTCTGTTGAAGAGTATCTCGGCTCCTTCCTCAGTTTGGCTAGTGTGGACATTGCTGCTATGAACATTGGGGTGCATGTGCCCCTTCTTTTCACTACATCTCGGTCTTTGGTGTAAATACCCAGGAGTTCAATTGGTGGGTAATAGGGTAGCTTTATTTGTAACATTTTGAGGAACCTGCATACTGCTTTCCAAAGTCGCTGCACCAATTTCATTCCCACCACCAGTGTAAGAGGGTTCCCATTTCCCACAACTTCTCCAACATCTGTTGTTTCCTGCCTTCTTAATTTATGCCCTTCTAACTGTAAGGTGGTATCTTAATGGAGTTTTGATTTGAATTTCCCTGATGGCTTTTCTTTTTCAAATATTGAAAGATGACAAATAGCCTTCAGGGGTGCCTGGCTGACTTAAGCATCCGACTCTTGATTTTGGTTCAAGTTGATCTCAGGGTCATGAGATCAAGCCCTGCGTTAGGGTCCATGCTCCATAGAGAGCCTTACCTGAGGTTCGCTCTCTCCCTCTCAGTTTATCCTTCTCCTCTCACTCTCTCCCTCTCAAAAATAAATAAATGTATCTTTTAAAAAAGGAAAGAAAGATTACAAATAGACTTTCTGGATATTTCTAGACACTTATTTGATATTTTTCTGTAGGTTGACTTGTGAGCCACGTATCCCTTTTCGTTTTCTGACAAAGGATAGATGTTCCAGCTGATTGAATTGGACCCCCCCAAATGCCTAAGTTGAATGCTTCTTCAGTAGAGAAAAATGCTCACTCCATGGGCTACATAAGCTCCACCCAAGCCACCCTACGAGATTTGGGGCAGCAGAGCTCACGGCCCACTGGAGGGGACCAAATCCCATCCCTCTGCCCTCTCTCACCTTCCTGGGGTACTTATGTGTGGCTGTCACTGACTTCACCTGCCACTGCAGCTCCTCCATGAGCTGGTCCCTGACATGGGAGACGAATTCCACGGCAGGACAATAAATGCCTTCAACACCTGCAGCGCAGAACCACAGTGGAGGCTCAGGTTCAGTGGCAATCAAATGTGTAGTGTAAACCATGAACAGACATTTTTCCAAAGAAGACATCGAAATGGCCATCAGAAACATGAGAAAGTGCTCAACATCTCTCGGCATCAGGGAAATCCAAATCAAAACCTCAATGAGATACCACCTCACCGCAGTCAGAATGGCTAAAATTATCAAGTCAGGAAATGACAGATGTTGGCGGGGATGCGGAGAAAGGGGAACCCTCCTACACTGTTGTTGGGAATGCAAGCTGGTGCAACGACTCTGGAAAACAGTATGGAGGTTCCACATCAGTTGAAAATACAGCTACCAGATGATCTAGCCATTGCACTACTGAGTATTTACCACAAAGATACAAATGTAGGGATCCGAAGGGGTACGTGCACCCGATGTTTATAGCAGCAATGTCCACAATAGCCAAACTGTGGAAAGAGCCAAGATGTCCATCGACAGATGAATGGATAAAGAAGAGGTGGTCTATATACACAATGGAATATTATGCAGGCATCCAAAGGAATGAGATCTTGCCATTTGCAACGACGTGGAAGGAACAGGGGGTGTTATGCTGAGGGACATAAGTCAATCAGAGAAAGACATGTATCATATGAATCACTCATATGAGGAATTCGTAATCTCAGGAAAGAAACTGAGTGTTGCTGGAGTGGTGGGGGGTGGGAGGGATGGGGTTGCTGGATGATAGGCATTGGGGAGTATATGTGCTATGGTGAGCACTGTGAATTGTGCAAGACTGTTGAATCACAGATCTGCACTTCTGAAACAATTAATGCAACATATGTTAAGAAAAAAGAAAAGAAGAAGATAGCAGGAGGGGAAGAATGAAGGGGAGTAAGTCGGAGGGGGAGACGAACCATGAGAGATGATGGACTCTGAAAAACAAACTGAGGGTTCTAGAGGGGAGGGGTGGGGGGATTGGTTAACTGGTGATGGGTATTAAAGAGGGCACATTCTGCGTGGAGCACTGTGTGTTATGCACAAACAGTGAATCATGGAACACTACATGTAAAACTAATGATGTAATATATGGTGGTTAACATAATGATACAAAATTTAAAGAAAGATGAAAACAAAGAGGGAGACAAACCATAAGTGACTCTTAACCATAGGAAACAAACTGGAGGTTGCGGGAGGGGAGGTGGGTGAGGGGGATGGGGTAACTGGGTGATAGGTATTAAAGAGGGCACATGATGGGATGAGCACTGGGTGGTATATGGAACTGAAGAATAACTGAACTCTACCTCTGAAACTAATCATGGCTAAACCTTAGTTTAATTGATGGCTATTCCTTTGGATAATTTAATTAAAATAAAAAAATAATTTAAACTAATTAAAAAAATAATATTCAGAGAAAATGCTTCTTTTGGTTATTGGTGGTAAAACAGATGTAGCCCATCAAAGAGGAAAATCTTCAATTATAAGAGATGTCATATTAAGAATAACGTCATAAAGGGGCACCCGGGTTTCTCAGTGGGTTAAGCAGCTGCCTTCGGCTCAGGTCATTACTCAGGGTCCTGGGATCGAGCCCGGCATCGGGCTCCCTGATCAGCAGGGACTCATCTTCACACTCTGCCTCTCCCCTTCCATTCATGATCTTTCTTCTTTTCACAAATTATTAAAGAGTATCTTAAAAACAAAGAATTGTGTCATAAGAAATGATGATACTCCTATAGATTTTTCTTATCATGGAGGAAAAAAATGATATGTTTAGTTTCTTAAATTAATAAATTATAAAAAGATACTGTCATAAGATTGCTCATATCCATACCATAAATATTAACTAAGTAGAATTTAAATAAAAAATTGAAAAGAAAAAATAATTGCTCAAATCAAGATATAGGATAATGAAACAACTGTAGCATGTTTGTAAAAGAATAGAAGACATTATTTTGTCCCCCAAAACGGTTATGTCACTTGCATCTTGCCCAGCAAATAGCCTTAATTTAACAGGCAATTCTCAGCATTTATGAGTTCAAAAATGCAAACCTTCAAAATTTCATACTTTTTCCACATTCAGTGAACTTATGAGATATTCTCAAGTTTTAGACATAAATATAAAATATCAAATGAAGAAACACAGTATAATGAAATGAAATCATACTGATAAAAGGAGATTACACTTTTTATGTAACTTCTCAAGGTGGGATGATATTTTCAAATGGGCGGGAAAAGTTTCTAAAAACCTAAACAACAAATCTTGAAATTATACAAAGCTGCATGCTCATCAAAATGTCTGTTTTCTTTCTGAGAAATGATGGAAAGTATCCTTGAAAGTACACTGAGGTATGTAAAACTCAGGAAGATACAGGAATATAATATCTGAAATAGAAATAAGCAACAAAGGAAAATAAAAGAAAAATTTGGATGTGCATGAACCAGTGGATGTAAGCATCTATTTTAATATCTTAAAAAAAATACCATCATGCTTTTTCTTCAAACAGTGATTCACAAATTTTGCTGAGTTTGTATAATCTTCCATATTTTTAGAAGTCGTCTTGACACTTTGAACAGAAGACGTCACAGTGGGATCCTGTGAATGAGCTTTAGTAAACTGCAACCAATTTAAAACTATTGAAGATTGTTACGGATTCATGAGAAATTAGAAAACATGGCAAATCTCAGTTGAAAAGAGATAAGCTGGGGCACCTGGGTGACTCAGTTCCTTAAGTGTCTGTCTCAGGTCTTGATCCCAGGATCCTGAGATCGAGTCCCATGCCAGGCTCCCTGCTCAGTGTTGAATCACCTTCTCCCTCTGCCATGCCCCGACCCACCCCAGTGGGGCTGGCATAAAATCTTTAAAAAAAAAAAAAAAGGAAGAAGAAGTAGAAGAAGAAGAAAGAAAGGAAAGGAGATGAGATAAAGAGTACATTTGAAAGGTATTATGGATGAGTTTCCTTCCAATGAGACAGGAAAGGATAATTATAACAAATCATGTTTCAGGTCTAAATTTAACAGTAAACTAATGGAAGTTTTAGGACATCAAGTACCGGTCAAGTTTTCAGTCATTTCCAACTACTGTACCATTGTCGGAAAAAAATAACGATTGAAAATTAATAAAAGCATGTTTAAGTGGAGGACACTGTGCTTTTACCTGGGGCTCTGGCTCCAGCAGAACTCAGAAAGTGGGATCTCAGCTGCTCCTTCTAGAGGGTTCTGACAGCAGTTCCTGTATTCGTGTCCCAACTGAATGCATCTCCCATTTCTCTGAATTGCAGTCAGGATTTCTCCCCAGAAACAAGCCTGCAACTGTAACAACCCAACCACAGTATCTCTGATGTGACGTCGCAGGACCCCTCAATCCACGGATCCCTGAGTAAAACAGGTCTTGTTCAAATACCCTCAGGGAAAAGGAGGAATGAACCAGGGGAAAAGCCCCCCAAATGCAAGCGACTGTGCTGCTCACCTACCAGCATGTCCTGGGGAAGCCGCCCAGAGCCCCCTCCTCAACACTCACCCAAGAAAGCAGCTTTGCTCAGTAGCACCTCAGGAGGCACCAAGTTGCTGCAAAGCCCCCAGGGTCTCCCACAGGGCGGCAGCAGAACCTACTGGAACCGCAGCTCTGGCTCTCTATCCTGGGGCATCCACAGTGGGGCTGGATCATTTGGCTGCTACAGAAGTCCTTCCTGCTGAGATGCCCTGGATCAGCACAGGCAGAGACACCTCCCCCTCCCGGTTGGAGGTGCGCAGGTGCCCTCTGCTGGCCGCCCTGGGAATCCCTACAATGCTCAAAGCCATGGCCCCTCAGCTGGAGGGACAGAGCATGCTCAGGTCCAGCCAAGCCCTCTCTCTCCATGACAGATCCTGAGGCTTGTCCCCACCACCCCATGCAAAAGGAGGTGTGCCCATCTTCCCAAGTGAAATGGCCTCTACAAAGCTCAGCCCTAGGGAGGTTGGAGCTTTGGTTTCAGGGAAATCTGATCGCCTGATTTCCCACCTTCAATGGTCCAAATATTCGAATCACCTATATCGACCTCCTCCACCCTGTTCCATGGTCCACCACTAACACCTAGACCAGCAACCTCTTTTCATCCTTGAAATTCCTCTTGGTCTCTGCTTCTCTCAACCCCATCTCTCTCTTTGTTCCTCTCAATTTCTAGGACTTGCCCAATCCCCCCACCACTCATTCAGTGTCTCTCTCCCTGACAGTCTCTTTCCCTATCTCTCCCCAGGCCCTCAGGCCTTCTGCTCTTGGCATCCCTGTCCAAGACCACAGGGAAGTACCTCTCCTGTCTCCCCCCGCCTCTGCTGCCATCATTTGGCCCAGGCCCTGCTCACAGGGCATGACAATCTCATTTAGAAAGGCTGTTCAGGCTGACCATGACTGCAGCAGTGCAGTTACCAGCCACTCCTGGACAGAAAAACCTGGACACCTTAGTGGTCCAGACATGGCCCCAAAGCTACTGGAGGATGGCTGCTTCCACAACCTCGGAAGAAGGAGGGCTTTGCAAGATCCAGGTGCAGAATGGATTGGAGTAAACGACCTAAAAAGCAACAGAAACATACACCCAACTCCTCCTGTGTGGTGAGGGAGGAATGGGTCTCCTGTCATTGGCCTCTGCCCTGTCCATCCCTCAACAAGGAAACTGTGGGAGGATTATGGGCATCATGGGTCTTAAGAAGAAAACTGCCACCATCAGCCCCCGCCTCAGAGCCCACCTGCTGTTGGGGTGCAGCTTGTAAGGTGAAACCAGTGCACAAAATCTGGATTAATGCAGGGCCTCCTCACTGGTCTCCCAGGGCCACTAGGGATGTTTCATTCATTCCTCACCATCACAAGAGACCGCTGCCTGGGGACAGAAACCTGTCCTGCTGATCGACACACACCCCGTAAACTAGCAGGTGCCATGTGCTCAAGAGTATCTATCACCTGAGTTAATAAAACAACCAACAGACCTAAATACAAGATGTCTCCGCCTCCCCAGAAGGATTTCTTATGCCCCCTGCAGGAAAGATACCACAAAGGGGAATCTTGCTAATATCCTCCATCACCACCATTGCTGCCAGTTTGTTCTCTGTGTGTACGGGCTTCACACTGTGCACTCGAAGGCGAGTGACTGTAGGGCCTCCTGAAGGCAGACGCTGACACAGAGACAGAACTGTGAAAGTTTTACTTGGTGGATACCAGGAGAGACAGAGCACAGGGGACAGGATGGGCAGGGACAATATTCAGGACATAAGGCTGATCTGAAAATTTTCTAAATATATACACACACAGCCTGGTTGTAATTGCTCAGGGAGGTCTTCAAATTACAAATGTCCTGTCCTGTAAGGCAAATAGATTTGGGTTAGTACACTGTGACCTTATGATTTCCTAAATGCATTCGCTTCCTATACTCTTATCTGAGGCCTTGAATGAACACCTGAGTGTGTGGCTGCCTCCATGAGTCTATATGTAATAGAAAATAATTGTCTTCACCTCTCAGATATAAATCTCTGAATGTATTTGTTCTTGTAATGATCTTTTACTTCATTCATAGCTAGGTCCTAAAATTTAATAGAAAATAAAAAGGGGTGTTTGCCTTATTTTTTGAAATGAGGATTGGCAACCTCTGGCGTGAGGTGTTATACCCTCAGTATAATGATGTGGACTGAAATGAACATCTTTTCATGCTCATCTGCATGGAGCTATTTTCATTTAAACAGTGAGAAGGGGGAGTGGCCAACAGCCCAGATATTTTACATATTCTTTTTCTTTTTTTCCGACAGAGAGACAGAGACAGAGAAAGGACAAAGTTGTGTGCAAACGGGGAGGGCGGAGGGAGAGAGAAACTCATAGGTAGGCTCCACACTCAAAGCCGAGCCTGACGTGGAGCTTGATCTCAGAACCTTGCGATCATGACCTGAGCAGAAATCAAGAGTCCGATGCTTAACCCAGTGAGCCAGCCAGGGGCCCCTGCAGATTCTTTATGTACTTCAACTCCTATTCTTCTAATGACCTCAGAAACCAATATGCTCCTCTTTCACAGATAACAAAGCTGAGGCTGTAAATAGGCCCCACGGAGTGCTGCCATTCGGACTGAGAAATCAGGAACACGGGTAAATCCACAGGATCCTCTGACGACGTTCAGGGAGATGCAAAGTGCAGGCAGAGTGGTGACTCAGAGGCAGAGGCGTAGTGACAGGGATCCTGCTAGGGTGGATCCTGGTCAATCCTTAATTCCCCACATAGAGTCTGGCTCAGGCTGAAGGCCAAGGCAGCCACTCTGCTGATCTCGGTCCCATCTTCACTTTTTCTCACCGGGACCCACAAAATCAGGCAGCCGAGAATCCCCAAAGGAACCAAGTTAAAGTTCCCAAATCTCCACCACATTCTGTCACCCAGTTCAGAAACTTCAGAAATCCAGCAGAAACATCAATCTTTATAGAGTATGAATGAACAACTTTATGGCAACAGTGACGTTCTGGTACAAATAACTGCATTATCCACACCGTGTGACGGACACAGGTAGCAACTCGGTTTGGAACTCACGGTGTCCTCTCATTCACGGCTCAAGCTGCTGGCCTGCCAGGAACGGCCCCCGCTCTACCCGAGAGAGGCCCATCCACTCCCCTGAGCACCTCCATCCTTCTCATCCACAACCTCCTGTTTCTAGTGACTCATGGATCCCTCTCTAGTCCTTCAGCTCCATCGCTGGTGCTTCCCTTTACGGAACACATCATCTATGTCATTTAACGAATGTGTCCGTCCCTGCTCTCAGACACGTTAAATTCCTAATGTTAAGAGTAGGCTTCATCCCTCCTGGAGCACGGAATATCGTCTCTGTAGTGTGTGCGTGTGCATACCCACTCTGCCCAGCATTCGGGGAAGAGCGGCTCTCCTTCACCACAAAGGTACCTGCCAACCACCTCAGCATGAGTGAAAGACAAAGTGCATCAAATATATCTCCTGAGCAACCTGAAGAAAGTTATCATGTCCTTAGCAACATTCACTCACCCATAACATGAGAGCCTGCATGCAGGACTGCTATTCCTTACAAAGGATGCCCCAGCATCTGTATCTGACCCACGTCAGAGAAAGGGCAGAAGACCAACACATTGGAAGTGATTCAGCAACTTTCCAACAACCATCTACACCTGCCTCCAGCATCTGCCACTATTTCTAATTCTCACCTCCCTTACGGGACAAGAGGTTTTCCCACAAGTATCCACTGACTACTAAGGACAAGGGACAGACCCCTACCCTAATGATTAATCAAGGGACAATAGCCTTGCTTCAGGTGTTTATATAACTAATGAGATGACAGCTCAAACTCAACACGCTGCAAACGAAGTGTGAGGTGTATATCATCCCTCCGAGAACAACAAATGTGGACTCTGGATATGCACGATTTTAAGAAATATATGTCTGCCATTGTGCAATAAAGATACTTTCTTCACAACAATGGCACCTCCCCCACTGCTCAGTGCATGGAAATAGCCAAGCACAACACATGTATGTCCTGAGAAACTTCAGGATGTTAAAACGTGCCCAGCCAGGATTCCCCTTGTAGGGTCAAGGCTTCAGCAAAACTCTGTGTTTCTTCCACCGACACAACCCTAAGGTGATGATCTGGAAACAGAGAAGCCTGTAGGCTCTGAATGAAGACTTAGCATTTTGAAAGGAAATTACACCACACACAGAACCCAGGACAAACTCAACAGATACAAGGTCAGGACAGGGTGTTGCCCAGACACGAACAGGATTCCAGAAATGATTACAACTAAAAACAGCCACAGTATTTACCTGGTCCTTCTGCGGGACCATCTTGGGTGGGGTGCCGCTGTTGTCCCCTTGAGCGCCACAGGCTTCTGAATATGAATGAAGCCCTAGAAGGGATGGACGTGGATTCAGAATAGCCTTGACCATGCAGGATGTAAGCCAACCCTCTACACCTGCCCCACCCTATTCTACTCTCTCCCACTCCCACGTCTCATCCAGATGCAGAGAGTTTCTCACAGGTCTCCTCTCAGCCCTGTGGACAAAGGAGAGACCAGCCCCTCACCCCTGAGGATGTGACCACTCCACCCAGGGACAGATGTTTTCATAACTATTCAATAACACTGGACAACTGGGGCCTCCACAAGTAAGAGTGAGGGGAGGTTGCACTCCATCCATCCCAGAGCCCAAAACATTGTGTCTGTGCTATGCACCTGGGCAATGCTTTCATGTTTGTCTTTTGCAAAATGTCACTTTTCGTCTCCATGGCAGACGCCTGCTGCCCAGTTTTGTAGGGTGAAATAAGACAGTCCATGAAATGGACGTCCACAGAAAGCTGAGGAATGTTATTCTGTCCTCACCCAGGTCTATCCTTGCATTGCAAAGCCTTGTGGTACCTCCTCTACATCTTCTCCACTGACAGAAGTACTTAAACTAGGAATATATTTTGCGACTCATGTCATTCAATTCAGATCATCTTACCATGTGGTGCAGGAATGAGCTGTGGGTGAGGCCCCCCGTCCACCCATGTGGAGGAGCCTGAGGTAGCGCATAACCAGTGAAGCCTGGTAAACACCGCCCCGTGTGGTAGGGCATATGGGGGGGCCTTGGAGCATGAGGAAACCCTCTCATATCCATACAAACCTGCAGAACAGAGGAGAAAATATTCGGCTAAGACAGCCAAAAGTTGCAACACCAAGTGATGAAACCCAAAGAGCAAGCTCTCACATCTGGCTCCTTCTCCAATACCATGTTCCAGAAGCGCCACATCGTGCTAGAAAACTTTATCCCTCTCAGTTGGTACCAACTATAATAAGGCAGGGAGCAGAGGGATAGATGTTACAGGAATAACCTACTGTCACCAAACATCACTACCCCTGTCTGCCAACGTTCACTACCAAGAAGTAGTGTCTTAAAAGGTGAAAAGGGATCATTGGATACGAGTAAAGCAGCATACTCCAGACACGGAGACATCAACATCCTGGTCAACACTTCATCATTCCTCTTCAATCACTGTAGATTTGGGTTTGTTTAGAAGGGACAGAATGTGATGAAACTGAATGCCCTTGCTCCACGAGGAATCCGAGCCACTCGAGCTGAATCCTTTGCCTGCCACGCCCCTGACTGTCCCCACCTGCCTCACTTCCTGACAAAGCGGTCTTCTACTCTCTGCAGTTTCTGTTCAAGGCCACAAAGACCCTGGAGTTATTAGGGGCCTGCGGTCTGACAGGGGGCCTGGAAAAGGGTTTTCTGAGAGGAACATGATACCAATAGCCCTTATTTACAATGTACCAGCTGTGTTTATCTTAAAACACACTCTTCGGAAATTTCTGCACACTGAATTCCAGAGCAATTTCGTCCAGTGGGAACTTAAGATGGGAAGGCTAAATAAGAGAATTCACAAAAATGTATATGCTTTCTGATGGACAACTCCAGAGCGTGTGATGAAAGAAGAAACTAGCTCTCACAGTGAATAGGACCAAAACGACCTGCTCCTAGAAGCCCAACGGAAGGGCTTGTGAGGCACTGGTCACACAGCTAATCACTGACATCTCCCCTTCAGAACGTGTGTGCCAGTCCACCCAACAGCTTTGAAAATTCAAAACAGTTGTAGAAAGGGTAACAAGTAGAGGGATTCTGTACAGCATGTTTACCAGCAGAAGTAAAACATGGGTGACTTATGAAACTTGCCCTATCAAAGAACATTCCAAACTGCAAAACAAACACTATAAAATGGAGAGGTTCCCCTAGTTTCCAGTTGTGAGGATTACCACAGACCTTGTCACAGGTTAAACATCTAACCCCAGCATGAACACTACACCAATCGCACCTACTGACTGGGAGTAAGGCCGGCCAGAGACTTCACCTTGGAGTGAGGTGTCATCATTCTCAAGTTAATTCCCCCCACGGGCATTGTGGGGGGACAGGGGTGGTTGGACACACACACATGCAGACACACACACACACATACACACACACACACACACACACACAGTGAGCGCCCCGCCATCCTTCACCTCTAAGCACCTGTGGCGTTGGGAGGCGCCACCGAAGGTAATGATTTGTAATGAAGAAGCCTGTCAGCCCCTGGGTGAATTGCTTGCATTTTGCAAGGTAAATGAAGCCACAAAATACAGGACCCACCTAACAGACACAAGGCCAGGACTGGATGTGGTTCAGTAAGGGAAGTTTCCAGAACACCTGGTAGAGACCAAAATAGTTATCTTGCCCATCCCTGGACCTCTATGAGGCTTGGTGCCCCTATTCCTCATGGGAGCCCCAGCAGCTTCAGCATCAGACCAAAGCCCTAGAACCGATGGAGGTGGATTCAGACCGGAATTGACTGTGCAGAATTCAAACAAATGCTCCAAACCTGCTGCCATCACATTTCCTTCTCTCCCACTCTCGGGTCCCTTCTCAGACATAGAGCATTTCCCATATGTTTCTGCTGATGCCTGAATACAAGGGGAAGACCTGTCCTTCCCCTTCAAAGAAGGGACCACAGCCCCCCACCTTCCTTCAGGTGTTTTCATAGCTAAGGAAAAAACAGTCCGGGCTCAACTGGCTAAAAGTGAACTGAGCTGGGGCACCTGGGTGGCTCAGTCCATTAAGTGTCTGCCTTTGACTCAGGTCATGATCCCGGGATCATAGGATTGAGCCCTGCATCGGGCGCCCTGCTCTGCAGAGAGCCTGCTTCTCCCTCTCCCTCTGCATGCTGCTCTGCCTACTCGTGCTCTCTCTCTCTCTCTCTCTCTCTATTTCTCTGTCAAATAAATAAATAAAATCTTTTTTAGAAAATGAACTGAGCAGTGTGCTTCATCCCTCAATAGCCCAAAATGTGGGAGATAGCCTGGCTGCAAAATGTTATGTCTGACATTCTGTAAAATGTCTTTCCCTCTCTACAAGAGACAACTGTTACCCAGATCAAAATGGAAAAATGACACAGCCCCACAATGTAGAAATAGCGTAGAAACTGATGAATCTTGGAATGTCTTTAGCCAGGGGAACCCCTGCAATACAAAGCCCCAGGGCACCACTTCTAGATCTTCTCCAAAGTCTCCTCGTGGAGAAAGATGGATATGCTTTGCAAGTCAAGACCTACTGTCCAGATCTCTTTCCAAATGCAGGAGGTGGAGGTGGTCGGTGAGGTTCCTGAGGCCAGCAGGGTGTAGGCTGTGAACGTGGCCCATAGTACAGGAACGGTGATAAGTTAGGACCCCTGGGGTAATTCCCACAGGGTGGTCCCGGGAAGTAACGAAGCCGCTGTGCAACCATACAGACGTACACACACAAAATAAACTATAGGCTGAGATAAGACAGAAAAGTAACACCACCAACAAAAGCTGAAACCCAAAGAAACAGGCCTCAGCACATGAAACCTCCACCACCATGTTCCAAGACAGGAGCATCACTGCCAGAGGTTACCTGTGTCCTGCGTCCACGTATGGCCTGGGGTGAACAGAAGCCATGGAGATAGACTACTGTCACCACATGTTAATATATGTCTGCAACTCTACAGAGGCACGGAATCTGCCCCAAAGCCTTGGCAGAGTTAATACAAAACTACTGAAAGTGTCTATTACAGATGGACCGGCAATCATAGCACCTGATGTGCTGTAACTGTGTGTGAATTCAGCAAACAGCCAACCCTTAGTGAGAGTTCAGAGAAGCTTTCTGGACAAGGAAAAAGGCATAATTTTGTCAGAGTTTTAGTCACCTGCCTGCTTTCTTTCCTACATTCCTTCCTCCCTTCCTTCCATTTCCTTTCTTTCGGGATTTTATAATAATCCCAGTTTCTGAACTTCAGTGTGGATATCGGGTTGCAGTAAAGTTCCGGAAATGATGAATTAATGAATATTTTTTAAATGTCTGCGTGATCCACTGTCAAAATTAAACAGGCTGAACATTCATTTCCTAGAATGTGAATAGACTTTGTGGTAAAAAATCAGTTATATACCGTTGTGCTCTTTATAAGAAATGGATTGTGAACTATGATGACTTAATCAGGAAATTCCCATTTTGTCTTCTTTTTTACTCCTGTGAAGTCATTCTTCTAAACAAAATGATTATTGTAATTTTATTGGATGACTTTTCCAGTATTGACCTGAACTAGAGACTTTTAATAGTAATACGTTTTGAAATCAAACTTAATTTTGTTTCTTCCTCTCTTAGATAAAGCCTCGACAAAATGACGGTAAGTTATTTGGCTTTGGTTTGATTTGTCCTAAATTCTCAGTACCGATGTTTGATGTGGGTATAATTAGACGAGGTGTAAATATGGTGAATTCTGATGTCTAATTGACTTGTTCACTCCTGAAAATCATTCTCTTCCCCATTTGGAGTCTAAATGACAACGTGGAGGGTGTTGCCATAACTTCTGAGACCAAGGGGAGGAACACCTCATAGGAGGAGTGAGAATAGAAAGAGTAATTTTTCAGAGAGATGTTTAGGAGGCAAGCGATGATAGGAACCTGAGGTCTGGAGTGAGTAATTTGCCATGACCTGGCTCTTGGTGAAATGTCGAGATGAGAAAACACTCTTTGAGTCTAGCAAGCAGGCCACACTTAGAGAAGAAGCCACATATTGCCAGGCAGAGCGTGTGTCACAAGAGAGGTTGAAACCATGGTTTTGAGTCTGAGGTGGAGGGAGCCTTTCCTGCCAGGGGAGAATGAGTTGAAAGGAACGTGTGCCAGTGCGGGTGACATGTTGTGTCCATGCCTCAGAGGTTGTGGTGATTCCGCGGTCCTCTCTGTTGATGGCCACGGTGGCTGCCTGGCATTTAGCAAACCCTCAAATACTGGTGTTCATCCCTGGGAGTGCAGCAATGGGGGTGGTGAGAAGAGAGACCTCAGGACACGGGAGCGCTCACATTGCGCCAATAGAAGAGAAGTTTGCACTTTGAGGTAAGATGAGAGAAGTATTATTTTTTAAAAGATTCTGTTTAGTCATTTGACAGACAGAGAGAGCCCAAACAGACCGAGTGGCTGGCAGAGGGAGGGGGAGAACCGTGTACCCCACTGAGCCAAGAACCAGATGTGGGATCCCAGGGCCCGAGGTGGGATCATGATCTGATGTGGGATCATGACCCGAGCTGAAGGCAGACACTTAACCAACTGAGCCACGCAGGTGCCCCAGGATGAGAGAATTAAGTGCCAGTTAGAGGAGTCTCTGTGCTTGACCTCCAATGTGTTATCCATCTGTGATGGGGTGCTTAATAAATGTTGTTTTCCTGTCAGGGTGGAGGGTAACCTTCTCATGTTGGGATGACAAAAGATTGTGTTCCAGGGAGTGTGAGTTATCCAGGCCCTCCCGAGATGGTGTAACGTGGAGTTTGTCCCCAACTGTGTTTGATTCAAAGATCTTGTCTTCCAGAGCCCCCGCCTAGGGTTCATGACAGGCAATCTGTGAGCAGCAGGATGTCACTGAAGGCCAGGGAGTTGTCACTCAATTACCATTTTGAGCTTTCCTTGTGTGGAATTCCAAGGAGGACATGGAAATGGACGTGGCGTTGAGCAGGAGCAAAGGATGGTTTTGTTCATTTTGGGTGGTTGCAGGGACATATTTTTGCACCTTAGTCATTGGAGGAGAGAAATGTTAGTTGACAGCATGCTTGTTTTTTCTATTACATATCTGGGGATGACATCAGCATTTGCAGTGATTTCATTTTCCAAGAATGGTGCTTACAGATGGGAGAAAACTTAGAAGACATTTGATTGCGTTTCTCTAACTTTAAAAACAATTTTAAGTAAGAATCTCCCCGAAATTGGTTGTCTTAGGGTTCAAATGCTGCTTGTTTCCTTTGGGCACAACGAGAATGGTAACAAGTTAGTTTCACCCAAGTGTCAGAGAATGTGTCTCTGGAGCTCATACCCTGGGATATTCAATGTCACTGGTTTTGCTAATTATCTTAGAGATTCTTTTTTCTCCTTTTAGTTACCTTACAAGAAATAAATGAGAAGATCCATCTACTTAGGCAAGGAAACAGGGAGCTTGCTAAGGAAATAACCCTTTGGAAGCTGAAGGTATCAGGACCCTTTCAAATACTTTTTGTGATTTCATTTTGGTTACTTCCACCTCTTGTAGTTCATCCTATTGACCTATTTCATGTGGTCCAGGAACTGTCCTGATTCGAGAGAAGCTTCACAAATGCAGAGCACTTCCTCTCTAATTTGAAAGGGGTCACACATTAGTAGATAGGTTTGTCTTATATGATGCTATTTTTTAATTCTGATTCCTTCTACATATGTTTTATAGATCAGGGAAGGCAAGAAACATCTTCCAGAAACTCTGAATAAAGATGAGTTTCTCACTGAGGACGGTTCTGAAATTGAAGATAAGAATCCCTTCTTTGCCTGAATTGTGTCCTAACAACAAAAATAGTAATAGTGAGTTATCATCACCATCATTTTAAAGATTAATTGATTGATTGATTTGAGAAAGAGAGAAAGAGTGAGTGGTGGGGGCCAGAGGGAGAGAGAGAATCCCAAGCAGACTCCATGCTGAGTTTGTAGCCTGATGCAGGGGTGAATCCCATAACACTGAGATCAGGCCTTGAGCCAAAACAAAAGCAGTCAGACACTCCACCGACGGTGCCACCCAGATACCACCCATGTGCCCCAAGGAATTCATTATTATTACTCACTCAAAATGTTTGTTGAAGGAGAACATCATAAAGGTTGAGGCAGGTAATGAAAAGTTAAATGACAACCTTCATTGGGCACTGGCTCACTTGCAAGCTGAGAGAGAGAAGAGGGTCAAGGATCAGGATGTGGTAGGAGTTGGCTGTTGAGTTTTACCTTAATGTGGCTCCGGGAGGCTTTTGGTTCACTGGGTGACGTGAGTGCAGCATCTTCACTTGCTGTTTACCACAGTAGAGAGTTGGCATCTGGGCACTGAAATTCCTATGGATCAGTGAGCTGGGATTTCACTTAGAACCATCATGATGAGGATTGGTCTTTCAAGGACTAGGAAGTATGGATGATTTCACAGTGAGTTAATGAACCCATCATTCAGCCCTGCCCTCCAAGATCTGTAGAAAATCCCCACAAGACACTTGAGTAAGGAAGGGCGATGGCTGGCCAAATTGTACAGTTCCTTCCTCTTAATGCCAAACAGAGCATTTTCAATGTGAAGAGGGGAAGATGTGTATATATGTATGTATGTGCATATATATATGTGTGAAAGCCACTAAGAAAGCCATTTCTGAGTTCTTTGACTTGAACTATTTTCCACTTTGCTTACTTTCTCCTGATTCTCTTATGCCTTAAGGGCTTTCTTTGTTGCACTGCATGATCCTGTCCTGTTAGGCATCCTCACATTGTTCTGTGATCATGATTTCATGCATATCTTTTCTCCTATCTGTCTTTTTTCTTTTAATTTTTTATTATTATGTTAATCGCCATATATTACATCATTTGTTTTGGTGTACTGTTCCATGATTCATTGTTTGTTCATAACACTCAGTGATCCATGCAGAATGTGCCCTCTTTAATACCCATCACCAGGCTAACCCATCCCCCTACAGTCCTCCCCTCTAGAACCCTCAGTTTGTTTTTCAGAGTCCATCATCTCTCCTGGTTCGTCTCCCCCGCTGACTTACTCCCCTTCATTCTTCCTCTCCTGCTATCTCCTTCTTTTCCTTTTTTCTTAAAATATGTTGCGTTATTTGTTTCAGAAGTACAGATCTGTGATTCAACACTCTTGCACAATTCACAGCGCTCACCGTGGCACATACCCTCCCCTATGTCTACCACCCAGCCACCCCATCCCTCCCACCCCCGAACCCTCCAGCAACCCTCAGTTTGTTCCTGAGATTAAGAATTCCTCATATCAGTGAGGTCATATGATACATGTCTTTCTCTGATTGACTTATTTCACTAAGCATAACACCCTCCAGTTCCATCCACGTCATTGCAAATGGTAAGATCTCATTCGTTTTGATGGCTGCATAATATTCCATTATGTATATATACCACTTCTTCTTTATCAATTCATCTGTCGATGGACATCTTGGCTCTTTCCACAGTTTGGCTATTGTCGACATTGCTCCTATAAACTTCGGGGTGCACATACCCCTTCAGGTCCCTACATTTGTATCTATGGTGTAAATACCCAGTAGTGCAATTGCTGGATTGAATGGTAGCTCTAAATTCAACTGTTTGAGGAACCTCCATACTGTTTTCCAGAGTGGTTGCACCAGCTTGCATTCCCACCAACAGTGTAGGAGGGTTCCCCGTTCTCCACATCCCCGCCAACATCTGTCGTTCCCTGACATGTTAATTTTAGCCATTCTGACTGGTGTGAGGAAGTATCTCATTGAGGTTTTGATTTGGATTTCCCTGATGCCGAGTGATGTTGAGCAGTTTTTCATGTGCCTGTTGGCCGTTTGGATGTCTTCTCTGGAAAAATGTCTGTTCATGTCTTCTGCCCATTTCTTGATTGGATTATTTGTTCTTTGGGTGTTCAGTTTGATAAGTTCTTTATAGATTTGCATACTAGCCCTTTATCTGATATGTCATTTGCAAATATTTTCTCCCATTCTGTCGGTTGCCTTTTGCTTTTCTGGACTGTTTCTTTTGCTGTGAAAAGCTTTTTATCTTGATGAAATCCCAATAGTTCATTTTTGCCCTGGCTGTCCGTGCCTTTGGTGATGTTTCTAGGAAGAAGTTGCTGCGGCTGAGGTCGAAGAGTTTGCTACCTGTGTTCTCCTTTAGGATTTTGATGGACTCCTGTCTCACGTTTAGGTCTTTCAACCATTTGGAGTCTATTTTTGTGTGTGGTGTAAGGAAATGGTCCAGTTTCATTCTTCTACATGTGGCTGTCCAATTTTCCCAACACCATTTGTTGAAGAGACTGTCTTTTTTCCATTGGACATTCTTTCCTGCTTTATCAAAGATAAGTTGACCATAGAGTTGCGGGTCCATTTCTGGGCTCTCGATTCTGTTCCATTGATCTATGTGTCTGTTTTTGTGCCAGTACCATACTGTCTTGGTGATGACAGCTTTGTAATAGAGCTGGAAATGCGGAATTGTGATGCCGTCAGCTTTGCTTTGCTTTTTCAATATCCCTCTGGCTATTCGGCGTCTCTTCTGGCTCCATACAAATTTTAGGATTATTTGTTCCATTTCTTTGAAAAAAGTGGATGGTATTTTGATGGGGATTGCATTGAATGTGTAGATTGCTCTAGGTAGCATTGACATCTTCACAATTTTGGTTCTCCCAATCCATGAGCATGGAACGTTTTTCCATTTCTTTGTGTCTTCTTCAATTTCTTTCCTGAGTATTTTATAGTTTTCTGAGTACAGATCCTTTGCCTCTTTGGTTAAATTTATTCCTAGGTATCTTATGGTTATCGGTGCAATTGTGAATGGGATCGACTCCTTGATTTGTCTCTCTTCTGTCTTGTTGTTGGTGTATAGGAATGCCACTGATTTCTGTGCATTGATTTTATAGCCTGTTACTTGACTGAATTTCTGTATGAGTTCTAGCAGTTTTGGGGTGGAGTCTTTTGGGTTTTCCACATAAAATATCATATCATCTGCACAGAGTGAGAGTTTGACTTCCTCTTTGCCAATTTGGATGCCTTTGATTTCTTTTTGTTGTCTGATTGCTGTGGCTAGGACTTCCAATAATATGTTGAATAGCAGTGGTGAGAGTGGACATCCCTGCCGCGTTCCTGACCTTAGGGGAAAAGCTGAGAGCTTTTCCCCATTGAGAATGATATTCACTGTAGGTTTTTCATAGATGGCTTTTATGATATTGAGGTATGTACCCTCTATCCCTACACTCTGAAGAGTTTTGATCAAGAAAGGATGTTGTACTTTGTCAAATGCTTTTTCTGCATCTATTGAGAGGATCATATGATTCTTGTTCTTTCTTTTGTTAATGTATTGTATCACGTTGATTGATTTGCGCATGTTGAACGAGCCTTGCAGCCCAGAGATAAATCCCACTTGGTCGTGGTGAATAATCCTTTTAATGTACTGTTGGATCCTATTGGCTAGTATTTTGGTGAGAATTTTTGCATCCATGTTCATCAAGGATATTGGTCTGTAATTCTCCTTTTTGATGGGGTCTTTGTCTAGTTTTGGGATCAAGGTAATGGTGGCCTCATAAAATGAATTTGGAAGTTTTCCTTCCATTTCTCTTTTTTGGAACAGTTTCAGGAGAATAGGTATTAATTCTGCTTTAAATGTCTGATAGAATTCCCCTGGGAAGCCATCTGGCCCTGGGCTTTTGTTTCTTGGGAGATTTTTGATGACTGCTTCAATTTCATTAGTGGTTATAGGTCTGTTCAGGTTTTCTATTTCTTCCTAGTTCAGTTTTGGTATTGATACATCTCTAGGAATGTACCCATTTCTTCCAGGTTATCTAATTTGCTGTCATAGAGTTCCTCATAATATGTTCTTATCATTGTTTGTATTTTTGGGGTGTTGGTTGTGATCTCTCCTCTTTCATTCATGATTTTGTTTTGGGTCATTTCTCTTTTCTTTTTGATCAGTCTGGCCAGGGGTTTATCAATCTTGTGAATTCTTTCAAAGAACCAGCTCCTAGTTTCGTTGATCTGTTCTACTGTTCTTTTGGTTTCTAGTTCATTGATTTCTGCTCTGATCTTGATTATTTCCTTTCTCCTGCTGGGTTTAGACTTTATTTGCTGTTCTTTCTCCAGCTCCTTTAGGTGTAGGGTTAGGTTGTGTATTTGAGACCTTTCTTGTTTCTTGAGAAAGGCTTGTATTGCTATATACTTTCCTCTCAGGACTGCCTTTGCTGTATCCCAAAGATTTTGAACCGTTGTGTTTTCGTTTTCATTGGTTTCCATGAATTTGTTGAATTCTTCTTTAATTTCCTGGTTGACACATTCATTCTTTAGTAGGATGCTCTTTAGCCTCCATGTATTTGAGTTATTTCCGAATTTCTTCTTGTGATTGAGTTCTAGTTTCAAAGCATTGTGGTCTGAAAATATGCAGGGAATGATCCCAATCTTTTGGTACCTGTTGAGACCTGATTTGTGACCTAGGATGTGATCAATTCTGGAGAATGTTCCATGGGCACTAGAGAAGAATTGTATTCCGTTGCTTTGGGATGGAATGTTCTGAATATGTCTGTGAAGTCCAGTTGGTCAAATGTGTCTTTTAAAGTTTATATTTCCTTGTTGATCTTTTGCTGAGATGATCTGTCCATTTCAGTGAGGGGGATGTTAAAGTCCCCCACTATTATTGTATTGTTGTCAATGTGTTTCTTTGCTTTTGTTATTAATTGCCTTATATAATTGGCTGCTCCCATGTTCGGGCATAGATATTTACACTTGTTAGATCTTCTTGTTGGATAGACCCTTTAAGTAGGATATAGTGTCCTTCCTCATCTCTTATTACAGTCTTTGTTTTAAAATCTAGTTTGTCTGATATAAGAATTGCCACCCCAGCTTTCTTTTGGTGTCCATTAGCATGGTAAATGGTTTTCCACTCCCTCACTTTCAATCTGGGGGTGTCTTTGGGTCTAAAATGAGTCTCTTGCAGACAGCATATGGATGGGTCTTGTTTTTTAATCCAATCTGATAGCCTGTGTCTTTTGATTGGGGCATTGTGCCCATTTACATTCAGGGTAACTATTGAAAGGTAGGAATTTAGTGCCATTGTATTGCCTGTAAGATGACTGTTACTGTATGTTGTCTGTGTTCCTTTCTGATCTTTGCTACTTTTAGGCTCTCTCTTTGCTTAGAGGACCCCTTTCAATATTTCTTGGAGGGCTGTTTTCATGTTTGCAAATTCCTTTGGTTTTTGTTTGTCCTGGAAGCTTTTTATATCTCCTTCTATTTTCAATGACAACCTCGCTGGATATAGTATTCTTGGCTGCATATTTTTCTCAATTAGTGCTCTGAGGATATCTTGCCAGTCCTTTCTGGCCTGCTAGGTCTCTGTGGATAGGACTGTTGCCTATCTAATATTTTTACCATTGTAGGTTACATATCTCTTCTCCCGAGCTGCTTTCAGGATTTTCTCTTTGTCTCTGAGACTCGTAAGTTTTACTATTAGATGTCGGGGTGTTGACCTATTATTATTGATTTTGAGAGGGGTTCTCTGTGCCTCCTGGATTTTGATGCCTGTTTCCTTCCTCACATTAGGGAAGTTCTCTGCTATTATTTGCTCCAATATACCTTCTGCCCCTCTCACTCTTTCTTCTTCTTCTGGGATCCCAATTATTCTAATGTTATTTCGTCTTATCGTATCCCTTATCTCTCGAATTTTGCCCTCGAGATCCTGTAGTTGTTTCTCTCTCTTTTTCTCAGCCTCTTTATTTTCCATCATTTGGTCTTCTATATCGCTGATTCTCTCTTCTGCCTCATTTATCCTAGCAGTTAATGCCCCCATTTTTGATTGCACCTCCTCAATAGCCTTTTTGATTTCGACTTGGTTAGATTTTAGTTCTTTTATTTCTCCATAAAGGGTTTCTCTAATAAGTTCCACGCTTTTTTAAGCCCAGCTAGTATCTTTAAAGTCATGATTCTGAACTCTAGGTCCGACATCGTCCGTATTCAGTAGGTCCCTGGCTGATGGTACTACCTCTTGTTCTTTTTGCTGAGGTGACTTTTTTCGTCTTGTCATTTTGTCCAGAGGAGAATAGATGAATGAGAGAACAAAATGCTAACAGGTTTACAACGTCCCCAGCAAATATACTGTATACAAATCGGAAAAGACCTGAAACCAGGGGAAAGAAAGGGAAAGAAAAAAAAAGAAAGAGAAAAAAAAAGAAAAAAAAAGATAAAAAGAAAAACAGAACAATTCAAAAAAAGCAGAATATGATCAAATATGATCAGGCTAGTGCATAGATCAGTGCCACACACTAGATTTTGGGCGTATTTTGGTCTGTTAGAAAAAAGTGCCTCCTAAAATTTTAAAGGAAGAAAGACATATATGTACAAAATAAGGGTTGATACAATGAAGGGATAGAAGATGACTGTAAAGATGAAAATTATAAAAGATTTTATAAAAGGACTTGATAAGATAAGAAGTTGTTTGAACAAAGAAAGAAGGTTAAAAAAAAGAAAAAAGAGAGAGAATGTGATCAGGCAGGAGACTAGAAGAGAGCCATACACTAGTGATTTAGGGTATATTTTGATCTGTTAGAAGAAATTGTATCTCAAAATTTTAAAGAGAGAACAACTTATATATATATGCTAATAATAAGGGTAAATACTATGAAGGGATAAAATATGACTAAAAATGAAAAATAAAAAATGTTTTGTTTTTTTTTTAAAGAGATTGATAAGATTTTGGTTGAAAAAGGGAAAAAGAAAAAAAAGTTAACAAAAATTAACTTTGATGAACTAATGAATCATGGTAAAAAAAAGCCATGGCTTCTATGTGCAGTATTCCCCTAGCGCTGGAGTTCTCCCATTCTCCTTGATCGGTAAACTTGGTCTTGGCTTGCTGACTGTTCGTGCTGATCTTCTGGGGGAGAGGCCTGTTGCTGTGGTTTCCAAATGTCTTTGCCAGAGGCTGAATTGCCCCGCCCTTGTTGGTCCGGGCTAAGCAAGCTGCTGGGGTTGGATCTCAGGAGCTTTTGTTCCCTGCAAGCTCTCCGTACAGCCTTGGAGGACCAGGGCAAAAATGGTGGCCTCCCAATCTCCACCCAGAGGAGCTGAGAACTCGGGGGCCCGCTCCTCAGTGAGCCCACAGAGAAAAGCAGTCACTCCCTTGTCCCCGGTCTCCGGCCGCTTTCCGTGCTCACCCGGCCTGTGACCGAGCGTTGTTATCTGTGGCACCCGACCCCGTATGGAGTCTCCAAACCCAGCAGATCCCTTCGGTGCGTTCCCGTGCCGCTCCTCCCCGGGAAGGAAGGGGAGTCTCGCCGGATCTGCCGCCTGTTGGGTCCTTGCTGGAGGAGCAGTGGCCCGACTGGGCCGCTGATCACAGTTTATGGCAACCCCAAGGTGAGAGCCCGCGCCTCGGCTCCATCTCTGCAGCCGGCTTCCCCGCTCCGATACCTGGGAGCTCTGGTGCACTCAGGCTCCCCTGGTCTTTCTGTGACCCCAAGGGTCCTGAGACCACATTGACCTGGGAGGATTCCACCCCCTGTTTAGCCACTGCGGCGACGTCCCTCAGCGGAGCCGACTTCTAATGTTCCGATTTTGTGCTCCGAGGCTCTATCACTTGCCAGAAGTGGCCGGCGGAGGCCCCACCCCCGCCGTCTATCCTCCGGAATATCGCCTTGTATTCACTTCTCCGCACGTCCTACCTTCCAGTAAGTGGTTGCTTCTCTGTTAAGATAGTTGTTGCTACTCTCCTCTTTGATCTCCTATTGAGTTCGTAGGTGTTCAGAATGGTTTGATCCCTATTCAGCTGAATTCCTGAGACCAGAGGAAATCTAGGTCTCCTACTCCTCCGCCATCTTGCTCCACCCCCCTCTCATATCTGTCTTAAAGGGCCAAAAAGAATTGGAGGATGGAGAGCAGAGAGCCTTGAGGGCCAGAAAACGAGCAAGGCAGGGTATGTTATTTGGGGGCAAGAAATCCCCATAGGGTGGCAATGAGTTTGCATTGGGAAGGGAAAGAATGCCTTCCTGCCTTCAAGGTCTTGTCCTTTTCCTTTTCCTGTCAAACCCAAGTTCTCAGGTCATGTGCACATACACACACATTCCTTTCCAGAAGGTGAGGAATTATTGGAAGACCACTACAATTTCCTGAGTTCTTTGAAAATGCCTCAAGAAGCCGAATTGAAAATGCTGAGGAGGAAAGTGGATATTGTGGTGGATTTCTCTAAACAAAGACAAGTGGCTGCAGAAGAGTAAGCTATTCCTGTGTGAATTGTCACAAATACTGTTGTATGAAGTTATGTGGTGGCCTGTCTAGATACTTGTCTTTCTTTTAGAATTAGATCTCGAGTATTATGCCAAATGCAATCTGTAGAATTGTGCCTGCCCTTCCTGTCTTGATATGTGTAACCTGCATTTCCCTTTCTGTTCTAACTGCTTGTCGCGCTCGTTGTGTGACTCCTTGCAGTAGAAGAGGGAAGGTACCATCATTACAAACTTTTATACCGGGATCCCCTCTGGGTCTGTCTGCATTGTCCTTTTGGTTTCAGTGTCATCACATGTTCTTATCAGGCCTGAATTCAGTCGGTTTTGGTTCAGTATGGGACTTGGGTCAATAATGTGGATAGAAAAATTCAATTGACTTGCTGCAGAAACACTGGGAGTTTCTTTGTGAAAAGTGGGTTGGGGCTTCAGCACTCCCGGATCCCTTCATTCAGTGTACAACTGACATCCGTCACTGTAGCCCAGTCCCTAAGAAGGCCGGGGTATTTCCCATCCACCTGAATATTTTAGGTGTAACTCTCTTGGGTCCCAGCCAAAGCCCACGGTTTCACTAGGGCTCACCTTTGCTGGCTGTCCCTCAACTTCACTCGCTTCCTTCTAAGCCCATGCCCATAAAGTTGTTCAGCTTCTTTATAGTTCACTTGCGTCTTCCAGAATGTATTGATGTGTCCTGGGGAGATTGTCTCCCACTGCCAGGCTGCCTTTCTCCTAAGCTTCCTCCTTCATCCTGTGGTTCTCATGTTTCTTCATGTGCTCTTTAGAAATTGGGTGCTTTCACTCATATGAGTTTGCCTTTTTGTGCAGTGTTTCCTTTATTTTCTCAGGAGGAGATCAGGACCTTAGCGTCCCTCATTCAGCTTGAAAACAAAAACTGTTCCCTGTCTTCTCTGGAGACCCAGCTTTGTGTTATTCCATTCCACACCAGGGGTGGGGGCTGCTCTGTGTCATTGGCATCTTGGTTCTGTTCATTGGTAAGTTCTTTTGGGCATAAGGTACAGTGTACTGACCACCTTTCTGTCTTCTATACCTTCCACCTGAGCCACTGCATCACAGCCGCTCCAGAAGGCATTTGCTGTAGGATTGACTGAGAGACCAGAAGCGAATGCATGTGTCTTTCTCTGTCTAGAGCTTTTGACTCAGTTTCTAAGAGTCTTTTTGCATGTGTCCTTGAGTAAATCAGGTGTCCTGTTGAAAGTGGTTAAACCAACACCATGAACAAAAGAGTCTGAGGGCAGCACAGGAAACCAGTCTTTCTAAGCATCCTCCTTTGCTGCTTTCACTATCAGTGAACTCAGTCTTGTTAAAGTCGGTTGACTCCATGCAGTTGATAGTTTTCCATCTGAAATCTGTTGCGTGGAGATAACACCATGACTAGGTGACAGTTCACAGAGTTTTATACATCAGGACATATTGCCAGCACTAAGATTGGCCTTTTCCTCCTACAGGATCTTCGAAGGAGGCAGCGGGTTTGTACTTCTAGATCCTAGAAATGTCTGGGAGTGAGTTGCCATGGCAATGAAGCCATATTCTGGAAGGATTCCTTTCAGGTTGATTGTCTGTGTCAGGCACAGCCTTGGTCTGAGGATCAGGGCTCCCCATGGAGGTGTAAGACGAAGGATGGTCCCCTGTTTCATCCTAATGGGTATAGTTGGTCAAGCATGGTTTTTCGCTTTGACCTGAAAGGAGCCCTCACCGTCTCAGACAAAAGACCAACTCTGAGATGGCGCGAAGTGCAATGTTATTTGGGGCCTTGATGATGAATGAATTGAAGTAGAGAAGAATAAAGACAACTCTGATTGCCAGAGACTTGGCAGCATCCAGAGTTTGATTTTTCTTTAACCCTAAATGGGGCCTTCAGCTTGTTTCCCTCATTGTGTTGTCAGTCTGTGGATTTATGGGTGTCATTTGAATTTATCTGACAAAAGCAATTATAACTCACACACAAGAAATTGGAGAAATGCAAGATCAGCTGCAGAAGGCAGAGCTCACCTTCAAACACAAGGTAACCTGAGTTCTGCCCCAACATACTGGCCCCTTCGTGCCTCCTGTTGGTGATGGAAGTGACCCTTAGATCCCTGAACATGGGCTCTTGGTGTATTGACTTTTTCAGTTCGCAGCTCATGAGAGAAGCGCTCTAGATAATTGGGTAAGTGTTTTCTTATTCCTCCTCTTCGTTTGGGTCACAGTCCGGCACAACTGAGGGTGGATGTGTTTTTCTCCCCCAGGTCAAGGCTCGGTTTTGGGAGAGGAAGATAGTGCAGCAGAGCAGGGAGAAGGTCTACATGAAACACAGGTGTGCGAGTTTGACGTGCCTTTTTATGGGTGTCTTGAGGGGTCAATGCTAAGCTGCTTACTGTCTGGTAGAAGACATGGTGTTGTAATTCTTATAGACGTCCATTCTTTTTCTGTATTCAAGACTGCACGTGATGAGGAGAGAGACGCCGCCTGAAGGATCCATGAGGCAGGAACCGATGCCGTTAAGACCCTAGTTATGGAACCGTGTGCAGAGAGGTATGGAGCATGCTGTGAAATGCAGCAGCCTGATTTCTGCTGGGAAAGCACTTGATGTCCTCCCCGTTCTTGTGGGTGATCGTTGTGTGTCCTAGAGAGAATCACAAGCACTACCTAAGGCCAGCAAGTTGTCTGTAGGCGTGATGGGAGGGTGCTTTCCTCAGGTGTCTAATGGCAGCAGGGTACCTGTCCCTGTGAGAGGTGGAGCTCACGCCCCTCCCCTGACTACAGACCCGCACGCCCACCCCCTCCACCATCCCTCTACTGAAGAGCTGAGCCTGGAGCAGTTGTGAGCCTGAGCTCCCTTCCCAACTTGATGCAATGGTGAAGGGTTTTTGAAAAAAAAAAAAAGACTTTTTTTTTTGAGAAATGCCATTTGAAAAAATGGCATTTACCCCTTATGGAGATTATTTTATTTTTGTTTTATTTGTAATCTACAGTACTATATTCATCAATGAAATTCGTGCATTTTACTCCTCTAATGTTATTGGTATAATGCCACAGCTTTACTTCTCAATACACCTATTTTATTCTTTGTTCCTCACTGTACGATTAGTCTACTCCAATTCTTCTCTTAAATATTTATGTAATAGCCGGTCACACATGCTAGGCCTCATCTAGAGACTGAAAGATTGCACCATTACCTGGCGGCCTGAGGAAAGAATGCATGCCGTTTGTGTTGGTGGGTTTGTTGATATCACACACATACTTAAATATTTAATCTATGAAGAAAAAGTGATTTTTTTTGGATCTGTATTGAGCACCCCAATTTCAGTATTAATTTCCAGCCAGTTGTACCCCAATCTGTCCACTGTTGATTGCTTACTTATGTAAACATTGGAACCACGTTCCTGGAGTGTCTCCCGCAAGAGTCAGGTGACTGGTATCTCTCGTAGCAAAGATGTCGCTTGAGTCATGTGGAGAAACCCTCTCTTCAGATCAGGGACCCGAGTGTGGGAAGGAGTGTAAGATTGCGGAGGAAGGCACGGAGGGTATGCAAACCACAATAAACCTCCATCCTTTGTCCCATCCAGAATCTAGACCGGTTCCCAGGATGAACAGCAGCACCAGCCCGAAAAAGGACCCGGAGATGGCTATGGTAAAAGCTACGGGTGTTTTCAGTTGTGCCTGTTTCTGGAAGTTACTCCTGTAGGGACAGCACCCTGTCCTGGCCTTGTGGCTGTTGGGTGTGTTCTGTGATCTATCTGAGGCATCCTTCCCCTTTCAGAATGCAAGCTGTTTACCCAGGAACCTCCAGGCTTCCCCATTAGAGATCCTCAGCTTCTGTGCTTCCTCCCGAAGTTGTAGATGCTTAGAGGCAAATGATGGTAGGATGCTCACCTCAAATGTGTGTGTGTGTGTGTGTGTGTGTGTGTGTGTGTGTGTGTGTGTGTGTGTGAATCCCTGGAGGAGGGCAACATCTCACTCCACACTGAAGTCGGCCAGTCCCGCTGACTCCTTGCAGTTTGCTTTCCTGTGGGAGCGGTAGTGGTGTTGGTTTTCGGGTCAGGAGACTGACCTGGGAGAATGTCTGCGCTAATCCTCACAGCTGGAATCGGGAAAAGCCATGCGCTGCCTCACACTCTGTACCATGTGCTTTGGCAGCTGTGAGTGTTGGTGGAGAAGGTGAGGTGCGACCTCATGTGCGTTCCATCTGTGTGGGTAAAGACATGACCCAGAATCCCTACAGTTGCACCCTGGGTGAGATGAAGGTGATCTCTGCCAGGTGCCAGGTGTGTGGTGGAAAACGCCCCCCGGAGCACAGCTGTCAAGAGGGAATCCCAGTGACTCCTTGCAGGGCCCACACCTCACACATATTTCAGCTGTGTTCCTGTGAGCGGGTTCTGATGCGGTTTGGTGGCTGTGCCAACTGATAGCCTCTCTCCTGATCCATCCTGGGAGGGTCACACCTGCTATCCAGACACATTGGTTTGCATCCGGGGATGCAGAATCGGCCCTTCAGTGGTTCTTGGCCCCAAGGACGATGCATTTGCTCTGTGCCTGAGCTAAGGAGCATCGGAATGTCGGTGACGCAGATCCACGGAGCTGGGTCTCACTAATTCATAGGGACCGTGCACCTCTCTGCACTTTTCCAGGTCCGCTGCTGAACTGCAGAAATTCCTGTCTCCTGAATGATGTCTGTGGCCATGGTGAGCACTTGGGAGAGTAGAAGACTCCTTTGTCAGGGAGGGAATCGGATCGGGGTCAGGCAGGGGCTGGTGGGCAGCAGTTGGACCCACGAGGGGCTGTTCTTCATCTTGGACACTGGGCTTCCCATTGCCCCTCATTCTGTTTGTGCTCAGTATACAGAAGGAGATTCTGTAGTTGTCACGGCGGGGAAGGCTGGTCCTGGACGTTGATGCCAGCCCATCTGTAATAGACCCTTTTATTAGTTTGGTATTAACTCTGCCAAGGCTTTGGGGCAGATTCCCTTCCTCTGTAGATTGGCAGACATATATTAACATGTGGTGACAGTAGTTTATCCCCATGCCATCTGTTCACCCCAGGCCATAGGCGGGACGCAGGAGATTAGTAACATCTGGCACTGATGCTCCTGTCCTGGAATGTGGTGGGGGGACGGTTTCAGGTGCTGAGACCTGTTTCTTTGGGTTTTAGCTTTTGTTGGTGGAGTTACTATTCTGTCTCATCTCAGCCTATAGTTTATTTTGTGTGTGTACATCTGTATGGATGCACAGGGGATTCATCATTTCTTGGACCACCCTGTAGGCCTTACCCCAGGGGTCCTACCTTACCACCGTTCCTGTACTATGGGCCACGTTCACAGCCTGCACCCTGCTGGCCTCAGGAACCTCACAGACCACCTCCACCGCCTGCATTTGGCAAAGTGATCTGAACAGTAGGTCTTGACTTGCAAAGCATATCCATCTTTCTCCACGAGGAGACCCTGGCGAAGATGTAGAAGTGCTGCCCTAGGGCTTTGTATTGCAGGGATTCCGCTGGCTAAAGACATTCCAAGATTCATGAGTTTCTATACTATTATTACATTGTGGGGCTGTGTCATTTTTCCATTTTGATCTGGGTAGCAGGTGTCTCTTGTAGAGAGAGAAAGACATTTTACAGAAAGTTAGACATAACATTTTTCAGCCAGGCTATTTCCAGGGAGTATATTTTGGGCTGTTGAGGGATGAAGCACACTGCTCATTTCTTTTTTTTTTTTTAAAGATTTTGTTTATTTATTTGACAGAGAAATAGAGAGCACAAGTAGGCAGAGCAGCAGGCAGAGGGAGAGGGAGAAGCAGGCTCTCCATGGAGCAGGACGCCCGACGCAGGGCTCAATCCCAGGATCCTGGGATCATGACTTGAGTCTAAGGCAGACAATTAAGAGACTGATCCACCCAGACACCCCAGCTCAGTTCATTTTTAGCTGGTTGAGCCCGGATTTTTTTTTCCTTAGCTATGAAATCACCTGAAGGAAGGTGGGGGCTGTGGTCCCTTCTTTGAGGGGGAAGGACAGGTCTTCCCGTTGTATTGAGGCATCAGCAGAAACATGTGGGAGATGTTCTATGTCTGAGAAGGGACCCAAGAGTGGGAGAGAAGGGAATGTGATGGCAGCAGGTTTGGAGCATTAGTTTGAATTCTGCACAGTCAATGCCGGTCTGAATCCACCTCCATCGGTTCTAGGCCTTGGTCTGACGCTCAAGCTGCTGGGGCTCCCATGAGGAACAGGGGCACTGAACCTCACAGAGGTCCAAGGATGGGCAAGGTACCTCTTTTGGCCTTTTCCAGGTGTTCTGCAAACTTCCCTTACTGAACTGCACCCAGTCCTGGCCTTGTGTCTGTTGGGTGTGTCCTGCAGTTGGTCTGTGGTGTCGTTTACCTTTCAAAATGCAAGCAGTTCACTCAGGGGCTGACAGGTTTCTCCATTGCAGATCATCACCTTCAGTGGCAACTTCCAAAGCCACAGGTGCTTAGAGGTGCAGGATGGCAGGTCGCTCACTGTGGTTTCGTTTGTGTGTGTGTGTGTGTGTGTGTGTGTGTGTGTGTGTGTGTGTGTCCATCCAACCCTGCTCGCCCACAGTGCCCATGGGGGGAATTAACTCGAAGAGGATGACACCTCACTCCACAGTGGAGTCTCTGGCCGGCCTGACTCCCAGTCAGTAGGTTACGATTAGGTGCGATTGGGGTAGGCTTCATGTTGGGGTTAGATGATTAACCTGTGACAAGGTCTCTGGTAATCCTCACAGCTGGAAACTAGAGGAAACTTTTCTCCATTTTATAATGTCTGCTTGGCAGTTTGGAATGTTCTTAGATAGAGGAAGTTACATAAGTCATCCATGTTTTACTTCTGCTGGTAAAAATGCTGTACAGAATCCCTCTGCTTGTAACCGTTTCTACAACTGTTTTTGAATTTTCAAAGCTGTTGGGTGGACTGGCACACACGTTCTGAAGGGGTGATGTCAGTGATTAGCTGCGTGACCAGTGTCTCACAAGCCCTTCCGTTGGGCTTCTAGGAGCAGGTCGTTTTGGTCCTATGTCACTGTGAGAGCTGGTTTCTTCTGTCATCACACACTCTGGAGTTGTCCATCAGAAGGCATATACATTTTTGTGAATTCTCTTATTTAGCCTTCCCATCTTAATTTGCCACTGGACAAAATTGCTCTGGAACTCAGTGTGCGGAAATTTCTGAAGAGTGTGTTTTAAGATAAACACAGCTGCTGCACATAAATAAGGGCTATTGGTATCATGTTCCTCTCAGAAAACCCTTTTCCAGGCCCCCTGTCAGACCACAGGCCCCTCATTCCTCCAGGGTCTTTGTGGCCTTGGACAGAAACTGCAGAGTGTAGAAGACCGCTTTGTCGGGAAGTGAGGCAGGTGGGGACAGTCAGGGGCTTGGCAGGCAAAGGATTCAGGTCGAGTGGCTCGGATTCCTCGTGGAGAAAGGGCATTCAGTTTCATCACATTCTCTCTCTTCTTAACAAACCCAAATCTATGGTGGTTGAAGAGGAAAGATGAAGTGTTGCCCAGGATGTCGATGCCTCTGTGTCTGGAGTATGCTCTTTTACTCGTATCCAATGATCTCTTTTCACTTTTTAAGACACTACTTCTTGGTAGTGAACTTTAGCAGACAGGGGTACTGATGTTTGGTGACGGTAGGTTATTCCTGTAACATGTATTCCTCTGCTCCCTGCCTTATCATAGTTGGTACCAAATGAGAGGGATAAAGTTTTCTAGCACGATGCGGCTCTTCTGGAATGTGGTATTGGAGAAGGAGGCAGATGCTGAGAGCTTGCTCTTTGGGTTTCATCTCTTGGTGTTTCAACTTTTGGCTGTCTTAGCCGAATATTTTGTCCTCTGTTCTGCAGGTCGGTACAGATGTGAGAGGGTTTCCTCGTGCTCCAAGCCCCCCCCCCATATGCCCTACCACACGGGGCAGTGTTTACCAGGCTTCACTGGCTATGGGCTACCTCAGCCTCCTCCACATGTGTGGACAGGGGGGCCTCACCCACAGCTCGTTCCCCCACCACATGGTAAGATGATCTGAATTGAATGACATGAGTTGTAATGTATATTCCTAGTTTAAGTAATTCTGTCAGTGGAGAAGATGTAGAAGAGGTACCACAAGGCTTTGCGATGGAAGGATAGACCTGAGTGAGGAGATACTAACATTCTTCAGCTTTCTGTGGACGTCCATTTCATGGACTGTCTTGTTTCACCCTACAGAACTGGGCAGCAGGCGTCTGCCATGGAGACAAAAAGTGACATTTTGCAAAAGACAAACATGAAAGAATTGCCCAGGTGCATAGCCCAGACACATTGTTTTGGGCTCTGGGATGGATGGAGTGCAACCTTCCCATCACTCCTACTTGTGGAGGCCCCAGTTGTCCAGTGTTATTGATTAGTTATGAAAACTCTGTCCCTGGGTGAAATGGTCACATCCTCAGTGGTGAGGGACTGGTCTCTCCTTTGTCCACAGGGCTGAGAGGAGACCTGTGAGAAACTCTCTGCATCTGGATGAGACGTGGGAGTGGGAGAGAGTGGAATAGGGTGGGGCAGGTGTAGACTGTTGGCTTACATCCTGCATGGTCAAGGCCATTCTGAATCCACCTCCATCTCTTCTAGGGTTTCAGTCATATTCAGAAACCTGTGGCGCTCAAGGGGACAACAGCGGCACCCAGCCCAAGAAGGTCCCGGAGAAGGACCAGGTAAATACTGTGGCTGTTTTTAGTTGTAATCATTTCTGGAATCCTGTTCGTGTCTGGGCAGCAGCCTGTCCTGACCTTGTATCTGTTGGGTTTTTCCTGGGATCTGTGTGTGGTGTCGTTTCCCTTTCAAAATGCTAAATCTTCATTCAGAGCCTACAGTTTTCTGTGTTTCCAGATCATCACCTTAGGGTTGTGTCGGTGGAAGAAACACAGAGTTTTGCTGAAGCCTTGACATTACAAGGGGAATCCTGGCTGGGCACGTTTTAACATCCTGAAGATTCTCAAGACATACATTTGTTGTGCTTGGCTATTTCCATGCACTGAGCAGTGGGGGAGGTGCCGTTGTTGGGAAGGAAGTGTGTTTATTTCACAATGGAGACATATATTTCTTAACATCGCGCACGTCCAGAGTCCACATTTGTTGTCTGAGAGGGATGATACACACCTCTCTCTTTGTTTGCAGCGTGTTGAGTTGAGCTGTCATTTCATTAGTTGTATAACCACCGAAGCAAGGCTATTGTCCCTTGATTAATCATTAGGGTAGGGGTCTGTCCCTTGTCCTCGGCAGTCAGTGGATACTTGTGGGAAACCCTCTTGTCCGGTAAGGGTGATGAGAATGAGAAACAGTGGCAGATGCTCTGGGCAGGTGTAGACGGTTTGTTGGAATGTTGCTGAGTCACTTCCAATGGGCTGGTATTCTGTCTTTTCTCTGACGTGGGTCTGATGCAGACGCTGGGGCATCCTCCATAAGGAATAGCAGTCCTGAATGCAGGCCTCCCATGTTTTGGGAGAGTGAATGTTGCTAAGGATATGATAACTTTCTTCAGGTTGCTCAGGAGATACATCTGATGCACTTTGTCTTTCACTCATACTGAGCTGGTTGGCAGGTCCCTTTGTGGTGAAGCAGAGCCGCTCTTCTCCGAAAGCTGGGCACAGCGGGTATGCTCACGCACACTCTTCAGAGATGATATTCCATGCTCCAGGAGGGATGACGCCTACTCTTTTTTCTTGTTATGTTAATCATCATACATGACATCATTAGTTTTGGATGTAGTGTTCCATGGTTCATCGTTTGTGCATAATACACAGTGCTCATTCGCAGAACATGCCCTCTTTAATACCCATGAACAGGCTAACCCATCCCCCCAACCCCCTCCCCTCTAGAACCCTCAGTTTGTTATTCAGAGTCCATCAGGGATGATGCCTACTCTGAACGTTACGAATTTAACGTGTCTGAGAACAGGGAGGGACACATTCATTAAACAACATAGATGTTGTGTTCCGTAAAAGGGAAGCACCAGCGATGGAGCTGAAGGACAAGAGAGCGAGCCATGAGTCACTAGAAACAGGAGGTTGTGGATGAGAAGGATGGAGGTGCTCAGGGGAGTGGATGGGCCTCCCTTGGTTAGAGCAGGGGCTGTTCCTGGCGGGCCAGCAGCTTGAGCAGTGAGTGTGAGGACAGTGTGAGATCCACACCAGGTTGCTGCCTGTGTCGCTCACACGGTGTGGATAATGCAGTTATTTGTACCAGAACGTCACTGTTGCCATAAAGCTGTTCGTTCATACTCTATAAAGATTGTTGTTTCCCCTGGATTTCTGAAGGTTCTGAACTGGGTGACAGAATGTGGTGGAGACTTGGGAACTTTAACTTGGTTCCTTTGGGGATTCTCGTCTGCCTGAGTTTGTGGGCCCCAGTGAGAAAAAGTGAAGACGGGACTGAGATCAGCAGAGTGGCTGCCTTGGCCTTCAGTCTGAGCCGGACTCTTCGTGGAAAATTCAGGATTGACCAGGAACAACCCTAGCTGGATCCCTGTCACTACGCCTCTGCCTCTGAGTCACCACTCTTCCTGCTCTTTGCATCTCCCTGAACGTCCTCACAGGATCCTGTGCTTTACCTATGTTCCTGATTTCTCAGCCCAAATGCCAGCTCTTAGTGGGGCCTACTTAAAGCCTCAGCTTTGTTATCTGTGAAACGGGAGCATATTGGTTTCTGAGGTAATTAGAAGAATAGGAGTTGAAGTACATAAAGAATCTGCAGGGGCCCCTGGATGGCTCAATGTGTTAAGCATCGGACTCTTGATTTCTGCTCAGGTCATGATCGCAAGGTTCTGAGATCGAGCCGCAAGTCATGCTCGGCGTTGAGCGTGGAGCCTACCTAGGAGTTTCTCTCTCCCCCCGCCCTCCCCATTCGCACACAACGTTGCCCTTTCTCTGTCTCTGTCTCTCTGTTGGAAAAAAAGAAAAAGAATATGTAAAATATCTGGGCTGTTGGCCACTCCCCCTTCTCACTGTTTAAATGAAAATAGCTCCATGCAGATGATCATGAAAAGATGTTCTTTTCAGTCCACACCATTACAGTGAGAGTATAACCCCTCAGCCCAGAGATTGTCAATCTTCATTTCAAAAATAAGGCAAAGACCCCTTTTATTTTCTATTAAATTTTATGTCCTAGCTATGAATGAAGTAAAAGATCATTACAAGAACCTGTACATTCAGATATTTATACCTGGAATTGAAGACAATTGTTTTCTATTACATATAGACTCGTGGAAGCAGCCACACACCCAGGTGTTCATTCAAGGCCTCAGATAGAGTATAGGAAGCAAATACATTTAGGAAATCATAAGGTCACAGTGTACTAACCCAAATCTATTTGCCTTACAGGACAGTACATTTGTAAATTGAAGACTTCCCGGAGAAATTACAACCAGGCAGTGTGTGTATGTATTTAGAAAACTGTCAGATGAGCCTAACTGACTGAAAACTTGACCGATACTTGATGTCCTAAACCTTCCATGAGTTTACTGTTAAATTTACACCTGAAACATGATTTGTTATAATTATCTTTCCTGTCTTCCTTGGAAGGAAACTCATCCATAATACCTTTCAAATGTACTCTTTATCTCATCTCCTTTTCTTTCTTCTTCTTCTTCTTTTTCTTCCTTTTTTTTTTTAAGATTTTATGCCACCACCACGGGGGTGGGGCGGGGACGGCAGAGGGAGAATGTGACTCAACACTGAACAGGGACCCGGCATGGGACTCGATCTTGGGACCCTGAGATCAAGACCTGAGACAGACGCTTAAGTGACTGCGTCACCCAGGCGCCCCAGCTTATCTCTTTTCAACTGAGATTTGCCATGTTTTCTAATTTCTCATGAACCCTAACAATCTTCAATAGTTTTAAATTGGTTGCAATTTACTAAAGCTCATTCACAGGATCCCACTGTGACTTCTTCTGTTCAAAGTGTCAACACCACTTCTAAATATATGGAAGATTATACTAACTAAGCAAAATTTGTGAATCATTGTTTGAAGAAAAAGCATGATGGTATATTTTTTTAAGATATAAAAATAGATGCTTACATCCACTGCTTCATGCACTTCCAACTTTTTTCTTTTATTTTCCTTTGTTGCTTATTTCTATTTCAGATATTATATTCCTGTATCTTCCTGAGTTTTACATTCCTCACATGTACTTTCAAGGATCCTTTCTGTCATTTGTAAGAAAGAAGACAGACCAGGGGTGGAGCAAAATGGCGGAGGAGTAAGAGACCTGGATTTCATCTGGTGTCAGGAATTCAGCTGAATAGGGATCAAACCATTCTGAACACCTATGAACTCAACGGGAGATCGAAGAAGAGACTAGCAACAACTCTCTGAACAGAGAAGAGACCACGTACTAGAAAGTAGGATGTGCGGAGAAGTGAATCTGAGGCGATATTCCGGAGGATAGAGGGTGGGTGAGGGGGTCTTGGTCAGCTGCTTCTCGCAAGTGAGAGAGCCGCGGAGCACAAAATCGGAACTTTTAGAAGTCGGCTCCGCTGAGGGACGTCCCTCCAGTGGCTAAGCGGCAGGTGGAAACCTCGCAGTACAGTGTGGACTCAGGACCCTCGGGGTCACAGAAAGGGGGTGCCTGAGTGCAGCAGAGCTCCCAGGTATCGGAGCGGGAAGCCGGCTGCAGAGACGGAGTCGAGGCGCGGGCTCGCAGCTCGGGGTGGCCATAATCTGTGATCCGTGGCCCAGGTGGGCCACTGTGTCTCCAGCAGGGACCCAACAAGCAGCAGAGACAGGGAGACTCCCCTTCCTCCCCTGGGAGGAGCGGCACCGGAGCGAACCGCAGGGATCTGCTGGGTTTGGAGACTCTACACGGGGTCGGGTGCCAGAGATAGAAAGGCTCTGTCTCAGGCCCGGTGAGCGCGGAGTGCGTCCGGAAACCGGGGAGACAGGAGTGATTGACTGCTTTTCTCTGGGGGCGCACTGAGGAGCGGGGCCCCAAGTTCTCAGCTCCTATGGGCGGAGATTGGGAGGCCACCATTTTCACCCTGGTCCTCCAAAGCTGTGCCTAGAGCTTGCAGGGAACAAAAGCTCCTGGGAGCAAACCCAAGCAGCTTGCTTAGCCCGGACTGGCAAGGGCGGGGCAGTTCTGCCTGCGGGAAAGATATTTGGGAACCACGGCAATAGGCCCCTCCCCCCAGAAGATCAGCACAAACAACCAGCAAGCCAAGACCAAGTTTACCGATCAAGGAGAACGGGAGAACTCCAGCGCTAGGGGAATACTGCACATAGAATTCATGGCTTTTTTACCATGATTCATTAGTTTTTCAAAGTTAATTTTTTTAACTGTTTTTTTTTGAATTTTTCTTTTTCCCTTTTTCAACCAACATCTTATCAATCCCTTTTAAAAAAAAAACTTTTTGTTTTTCATTTTTGGAGTCATATTTTATCCCTTCATGGTAGTTTCTTATTTTTGGCATATATATATAAGTTCTTCTCTCTTTAAAATTTTGATATACGGTTTCTTCTAACAGATCAAAATATACCCTAAATTACTTGTGTATGGCTTTGTTCTAGTCTCCTGCCTGATCAGAGTCTCTCCCATTTTCTTTCTTGTCTTTTTTCTTTTTTTTAAATTTCTTCTTTCTTCTTTCAAACAACTTTTTATCAATTCCGTTTATAAAACTTTTGTAAGTTTCATCTTTACAGTCATCTTCCATCCCTTCATTGTATCAACCCTTATTTTGTACATATATAAGTCTTTCTTCCTTTAAAATTTTAGAGGCACTTTCTTCTAACAGACCAAAATACACCCAAAATCTAGTGTGTGGCACTGATCTATGCACTAGCCGGATCATATTTGATCATAATCTGGTTTTTTTTTTTTTTTTGTTCTGTTTTTGTTTGTTTTTATCTTTTTCTTTTTCTTTTTCTTTTTTTTCTCTTTCTTTTTTCTTTCTTTCCCTTTCTTTTCCCCTGAGAGCTTTTTCCCTAAGGTCAGGAATGTGGCAGGGATGTACACTCTCACCACTGCTATTCAAAATAGTAGTAGAAGTCCTAGCCACAGCAATCAGACAACAAAAAGAAATCAAAGGTATCCAAATCAGCAAAGAGGAAGTCAAACTCTCACTCTGTGCAGATGATATGATACTGTATGTGGAAAATCCAAAAGACTCCACCCCAAAACTGCTAGAACTCATACAGGAATTCAGTCAAGTAGCAGGCTATAAAATCAATGCACAGTAATCAGTGGCATTCCTATACACCAACAACAAGACAGAAGAGAGACAAATCAAGGAGTGGATCCCATTTACAATTGCACCCAAAACCATAAGATACCTAGGAATAAATTTAACCAAAGAGGCAAAGGATCTGTACTCAGAAAACTATAAAATACTCAGGAAAGAAATTGAAGAAGACAGAAATGGAAAAACGTTCCATGCTCATGGATTGGAAGAACCAACATTGTGAAGATGTCAATGCTACCTAGAGCAATCTACACATTCAATGCAATCCCCATTCAAAATACCATCCACTTTTTTCAAAGAAATAGAACAAATAATCCTAAAATTTGTATGGAACCTGAAGAGACCCTGAATAGCCAGAGGAATCTTGAAAAAGAAAAGCAAAGCTGGGGGCATCACAATTCCGGACTTCCAGCTATATTACAAAACTGTCATCATCAAGACAATATCGTACTGGCACAAAAACAGACACATAGATCAATGGAACAGAATCGAGAGCCCAGAAATGGACCCTCAACTCTATGGTCAACTCAACTTTGATAAAGCAGGAAAGAATGTCCAATGGAAAAAAGACAGTCTCTTCAACTAACTGTGTTGGGAATTTTGGACAGCCACATGCAGAAGAATGAAACTGGACCATTTCCTTACACCACACACAAAAATAGACTCCAAATGGTTGAAAGAACTAAACATGAGACAGGAGTCCATCAAAATCCTAAAGGAAAACACAGGTAGAAACCTCTTCGTCCTCGGCCACAGCAAATTCTTCCTGGAAACATCGCCAAAGGCAAGGGAAGCAAGGGCAAAAATGAACTATTGGGATTTCATCAAGATAAAAAGCTTTTGCACAGCAAAAGAAACAGTCCACAAAACCAAAAGACAGCCGACAGAATGGGAGAAAATATTTGCAAATGACATATCAGATAAAGGGCTAGTATCCAAAATCTATAAAGAACTTATCAAACTCAACACCCAAAGAACAAATAATCCAATCAAGAAATGGGCAGAAGACATGAACAGACATTTTTCCAAAGAAGACATTCAAATGACCAACAGACACATGAAAAACTGCTCAACATCGCTCGGAATCAGGGAAATCCAAATCAAAACCTCAATGAGATACCACCTCACACCAGTCAGAATTGCTAGAATTAACAAGTCAGGAAATGACAGATGTTGGCGGGGATGCAGAGAAAGGGGAACCCTCCTACACTCTTGATGGGAATGTAAGCTGGTGCAACGACTCTGGAAAACAGTATGGAGGTTCCTCAAAGAGTTGAAAATAGAGCTACCATACGATCCAGCAATTGCACTACGGGGTATTTACCACAAAGATACAAACGTAGGGATCCGAAGGGGTACGTGCACCCCGATGTTTATAGCAGCAATGTCCACAATAGCCAAACTGTGGAAAGAGCCAAGATGTCCATTGACAGATGAATGGATAAAGAAGAGGTGGTATATATTCACAATGGAATATTATGCAGCCATCAAAAGGAATGAAATCTTGCCATTTGCAATGATGTGGATGGAACTGGAGGGTGTTACGCTGAGTGAAATAAGTCAATCAGAGAAAGACATGTATCATATGACCTCACTGATATGAGGAATTCTTAATCTCAGGAAAGGAACGGAGTTTTGCTGGAGTGGTGGGGGGTGGGAGGGATGGGGTGGCTGGGTGATAGGCATTGGGGAGGGTATGTGCTATGGTGGGTACTGTGAATTGTGCAAGAGTGTTGAATCACAGATCTGTACTTCTGAAACAAATAATGCAACATTTGTTAAGAAAAAAGAAAACGAAGATAGCAGGATGGGAAGAAAGAAGGGGAGTAAGTCGGAGGGGGAGACGAACCATGAGAGACGACGGACTCTGAAAAACAAACTGAGGGTTCTAGAGGGGAGGGGGTTGGAGGGATGGGTTAGCCTGGTAATGGGTATTAAAGAGGGCACGTTCTCCGTGGAGCACTGCGTGTTATGCACAAACAATGAATCATGGAACACTACATCAAAAACTAATGATGTATGGTGGTTAACATAACAATAAAAAATTTAAAAAAGAAAGAAGACAGACCTTTTGATGAGCAGGCAGCTTTGTATAATTTCAAGATTTGTTGCTTAGGTTTTTAGAAACTTTTCCCGCCCATTTGAAAATATCATCCCACCTTGACAAGTTACATAAAGTGTAATCTCCTTTTATCAGTATGATTTAATTTCATTATACTGTTTCTTCATTTGATATTTTATATTTATGTCTAAAACATGAGAATATCTAGTAATTTCACTGAATGTGGAAAAAGTATGAAATTTTGCAGGTTTGCATATTTGAACTCATAAATGCAGACAATTTGCCTGTTAAATTAAGGCTATTTGCTGAGCAAGATGCAAGTGACATAATCGTTTTGGGGGAAGAAATAATGTCTTCTATTCTTTACAAACATGCTACAGTTGTTTCATTATCATATATCTGGATATGAGCAATTATTTTTTCTTTTCAATTTTTTATTTAAATTCTACTTAGTTAACATTCAGGGTATGGGTATAAGCAATCTTATGACAGTATCGTTTTATAATGTATTAAGAAACTAAACATATCATTTTTTGCTCCATGATAAGAAAAATCTAGAGAAGTATCATCATTTCTTATGACACAATTCTTTGTTTTTAAGGTACTATTTAATAGTCTGTGAGAGGAAGGGAGATCATGAATGGAAGGGGAGAGGCAGAGTGTGAAGATGAGTCCCTGCTGAGCAGGGAGGCCGATGCGGGGCTCGATCTCAGGACCCTGAGAAATGACCTGAGCCAAAGGCAGCTGCTTAACCCACTGAGACACCCGGGTGCCCCTTTATGACGTTATTCTTAATATGACATCTCTTATAATTGAAGCTTTTCCTCATTGATGGGCTACATCTGTTTTACCATCAATAACCAAGAAGCATTTTCTCTGAATATTCTTAAGGTGTTTTAGGTCTAACATAACTTTGTAGAAGCCTTACAAATTCTTTTTGAATTTTATTACACAAATAAGACCAGATCTTATCTATCAATACCTTTATAGTTAGGCATATAGAAATTATAATAGTCTACAATACTCAAAATTCAGAATCTTTCTTTTTTTTTTTAAGATTTTATTTATTTGCCCAAGAGAGAACACAAGCAGGGAGCAGCGGCAGGCAGAGGGAGAAGCAGGCTCCCTGCTGAGCAAGGAGCCTCATATGGACTTGATCCCAGGCCCCTGGGGTCATGACCTGAGCTGAAGGCAGACTCTTAACTGACAGACCCACCCAGGCGTCCCTAAATTCAGAATCTTTCTAGTGTTTGGGCTTTCAGTATTTTCTAGTGATCCCCTAAGATGTAAATTGTTTATTGCACAAAACGTGACATCGAAATCACTCCCAAAATATTCTTTCACTTTTAAATATTTTTTCACTTGCTGCAGAGCACAACAGAATAAATTATGTGTTTGAATAATTTTTGAACCCTTTGTTTAAAAAAACCCATCACGATGAAACATGATATGTTCATTGTAACTGATTCTTTTTCGCTCCTGCAATATCAGTGAGCCAGAGGTGGCTCACTGTTTATTGGCAGGCTGGTACCCATTAGCTCAAACCCCTGCTGCTGGTGCCAAACTCAGAATTGGTTTTTACACATCAGTCTTTTAAAAACATAACCCTGAAGAGCAGATTTTTAGGCACTGACTGCCTGCGTGATTTCCATATCCCGTGAAACTGTGTCCAGCGGTTCCTAATCATAAATAAGATCAGTGAGTAAATCAATCAAGATCAACCCTTCAGCTCTAAAAGACCCTGAACTGCTGTTGGCCTTTTAAGTCTCTGATCCAGAGACCACCACCCCCCCCCAGCCAGGCTGCAGAAACACATCACTTAGGCACATAAGCAGCTTCTTCAATGTCCCCAGTATTGGAAGGTTAATACTGTGATGGATCTCCCCTCTTGCAAACTTATCAGTCCCGCAAGAAAGGTTGTTTCATGTTACTGCCACCTCATGGTCACATCTTTTTCCTTCAGCCTGAAACTCATTGAAATCACTCTACATTCTTTTAGTCTTTGAATGTCTGTTTAAATTTGAAATACCTGATTGTTCTACTACTGCTGAGGAGGATGAAGGGGAAGAAGATAAAAATGAGGATTCCTGGGGGGCGGAGCAAGATGGCGGAGGAGTAGGCGACCTAGATTTCGTGTGGTCTCAGGAATTCAGCTGAATAGGGATCAAAACCATTCTGAACACCTACGAACTCAACAGGAGCTCGAACAGGAGAGTAGCAACAACTCTGAACAGAGAAGCGACCACTTACTGGAAGGTAAGGCGTGCGGAGAAGTGAATCCGAGGCGATATTCGGGAGGATAGACGGCGGGGGAGGGGCCTCCGCCAGCCGCTTCTGGCAAGTGATAAGCCACGGAGCACAAAATCGGAACTTTTAGAAGTCGGCTCGGCGGAGGGACGTCGCTGCAGTGGCTAAGCGGGGGGTGGAATCCTCCTGGGACAGTGTGGTCTCAGGACCCTTGGGGTCACAGAGAGACCAGGGGTGCCTGAGTGTGCCAGAGCTCCCAGGTATCAGAGCGGGGAAGCCGGCTGCAGAGACAGAGCAGAGTCGCGGGCTCTCAGCTCAGGGTTGCCATAAACTGTGATCTGCGGCCCAGTCAGGGCACGGCTCCTCCAGCAGGGACCCAACAAGCAGCAGATCTGGGGAGACTCCCCTTCCTTCCCGGGGAGGAGCGGTGTGGGAACGCACTGCAGGGATCTGCTGGGTTTGGAGACTCCGCATGGGGTCGGGTGCCAGAGATAGCAACGCTCGATCACAGGCTGGGTGAGCACGGAGTGCGGTAGGAGACCGGGGACACGGAAGTGACTGCTTTTCTCTGGGGGCACACTGAGGAGCGGGGCCCCGAGTTCTCAGCTCCTCCGGGTGGAGATTGGGAGGCCACCATTTCTGCCCTGGTCCTCCAAATCTGTACCAAGAGCTTGCAGGGAACAAAATCTCCTGAGAGCAAACCGGAGCAGCTTCCTTAGCCCAGACCAACAAGGACGGGGCAATTCCGCCTCTGGCAAAGACATTTGGAAACCACAGCAACAGGCCTCTCCCCCAGAAGATCAGCACAAACAGCCAGCAAGCCAAGACCAAGTTGATCGATCAAGGAGAATGGGAGAACTCCAGCGCTAGGGGAATACTGCACATAGATTCATGGCTTTTTTTTTTTCTTTTTTTTTTTTTTTTACCATGATTCATTATTTCATCAAAGTTAATTTTTGTTGACTGTTTTTTTTTATTTTTCTTTTTCCCTTTTTCAACCAACATCTTATCAATCCTCTTTTTAAAAAAAAAAAAAACATTTTTTATTTCTCATTTTTAGAGTCATATTTTATCCCTTCATAGTAGTTACCCTTATTTTTGGCATATATATATAAGTTGTTCTCTCTTTAAAATTTTGAGGTACAGTTTCTTCTAACAGATCAAAATATACCCTAAATCACTAGTGTATGGCTCTCTTCTAGTCTCCTGCCTGATCACATTCTCTCCCTTTTTCTTTTTTTTTTTTTCTTAAATCTTCTTTCCTTTTTCAAACAACTTATCTTACCAAGTCCTTTTATAAAGTCTTTTTTAATTTTCATCTTTACATTCATCTTCCATCCCTTCATTGTATCAACCCTTATTTTGTACATATATGTCTTTCTTCCTTTAAAATTTTAGGAGGCACTTTTTTCTAACAGACCAAAATACGCCCAAAATCTAGTGTGTGGCACTGATCTATGCACTAGTCTGATCATATTTGATCATATTCTGCTTTTTTTGTATTGTTTTGTTTTTGTTTTTATCTTTTTTTTCTTTTTTTTTCTCTTTCTTTTTTCTTCCTTTCCCTTTCTTTTCCCCTGGTTTCAGGTCTTTTCTGATTTCTATACAGTATATTTGCTGGGGACGTTGTAAACCTGTTAGCATTTTGTTCTCTCATTCATCTATTCTCCTCTGGACAAAATGACAAGACGAAAGAAATCACCTCAGCAAAAAGAACAAGAGGTAGTACCTTCAGCCAGGGACCTACTCAACAGGGACATTAGTACGATGTCGGACCTAGAGTTCAGAATCATGACTTTAAAGATACTAGCTGTGCTTGAAAAAAGAGTGGAAGTTATTAGAGAAACCCTTTCTGGAGAAATAAAAGAAGTAAAATCTAACCAAATCGAAATCAAAAAGGCTATTGATGAGGTGCAATCAAAAATGGGGGCACTAAATGCTAGGATAAATGAGGCAGAAGAGAGAATCAGCAATATAGAAGACCAAATGATCGAAAATAAAGAGGCTGAGAAAAAGAGAGAGTAACAACTACAGGATCACGAGGGCAGAATTCGAGAGATAAGTGATACGATAAGACGAAACAACATTAGAATAATTGGGATCCCAGAAGAAGAAGAGAGAGAGAGAGGGGCAGAAGGTATATTGGAGCAAATTATAGCAGAAAACTTCCCTAATGTGAGGAAGGAAACAGGCATTAAAATCCAGGAGGCACAGAGAACCCCTCTCAAAATCAATAAAAATAGGTCAACACCCCGACATCTAATAGTAAAACTTACGAGTCTCAGAGACAAAGAGAAAATCCTGAAAGCAGCTCGGGAGAAGAGATATGTAACCTACAATGGTAGAAACATTAGATTGGCAACAGACCTATCCACAGAGACTTGGCAGGCCAGAAAGGACTGGCAAGATATCTTCAGAGCACTAAACGAGAAAAATATGCAGCCAAGAATACTATATCCAACTAGGCTATCATTGAAAATAGAAGGAGAGATAAAAAGCTTCCAGAAAAAACAAAAACTAAAGGAATTTGCAAACACGAAACCAGCCCTCAAGAAATATTGAGAGGGGTCCTCTAAGCAAAGAGAGAACCTAAAAGCAGCAAAGAGCAGAAACGAACACAGACAACAGACAGTTAACAGTCACCTTCCAGGTAATACAATGGCACTAAATTCATACCTTTCAATAGTTACCCTGAATGTAAATGGGCACAATGCCCCAATCAAAAGACACAGGCTATCAGATTGGATTAAAAAACAAGAGCCATCAATATGCTGTCTGCAAGAGACTCATTTTAGACCCAAAGACACCCCCAGATTGAAAGTGAGGGAGTGGAAAACCATTTACCATGCTAATGGACACCAAAAGAAAGATGGGGTGGCAATCCTTATATCAGACAAACTAGATTTTAAAACAAAGACTGTAATAAGAGATGAGGAAGGACACTATATCCTACTGAAAGGGTCTATCCAACAAGAAGATCTAACAATTGTAAATATCTATGCCCCGAACATGGGAGCAGCCAATTATATAAGGCAATTAATAACAAAAGCAAAGAAACACATTGACAACAATACAATAATAGTGGGGGACTTTAACACCCCCCTGACTGAAATGGACAGATCATCTAAGCAAAAGATCAACAAGGAAGTAAAGACTTTAAATCACACACTGGACCAAATGGACTTCACAGACATATTCAGAACATTCCATCCCAAAGCAACGGAATACACATTCTTCTCTAGTGCCCATGGAACATTCTCCAGAATTGATCACATCCTAGGTCACAAATCAGGTCTCAACCGGTACCAAGAGATTGGGATCATTCCCTGCATATTTTCAGACCACAATGCTTTGAAACTAGAACTCAACCACAAGAGGAAAGTCGGAAAGAACTCAAATACATGGAGGCTAAAGAGCATCCTACTAAAGAATGAATGGGTCAACCAAGAAATTAAAGAAGAATTAAAAAAATTCATGGAAACCAATGAAAATGAAAACACGACTGTTCAACATCTTTGGGATACAGCAAAGGCAGTCCTGAGAGGAAAATATATAACAATACAAGCCTTTCTCAAGAAACAAGAAAGGTCTCAAATACACAACCTAACCCTACACCTAAAGGAGCTGGAGAAAGAAGAGCAAATAAAGCCTAAACCTAGCAGGAGAAGAGAAATCATTAAGATCAGAGCAGAAATCAATGAACTAGAAACCAAAAGAACAGTAGAACAGATCAAAGAAACTAGGAGCTGGTTCTTTGAAAGAATTAACAAGATTGATAAACCCCTGGCCAGACTGATCAAAAAGAAAAGAGAAATGACTCAAATCCACAAAATCATGAATGAAAGAGGAGAGATCACAACAAAAACCAAAGAAATACAAACAATTATAAGAACATATTATGAGCAACTCTATGCCAGCAAATTAGATAACCTGGAAGAAATGGGTGCATTCCTAGAGATGTATCAACTACCAAAACTGAACCAGGAAGAAATAGAAAACCTGAACAGACCTATAACCACTAAGGAAATTGAAGCAGTCATCAAAAATCTCCCAAGAAACAAAAGCCCAGGGCCAGATGGCTTCCCAGGGGAATTCTATCAGATATTTCAAGAAGAATTAATACCTATTCTCCTGAAACTGTTCCAAAAAATAGAAATGGAAGGGAAACTTCCAAACTCATTTTATGAGGCCAGCATTACCTTGATCGCAAAACCAGACCAAGACCCCATCAAAAAAGAGAGTTACAGACCAATATCCTTGATGAACATGGATGCAAAAATTCTCACCAAAATACTAGCCAATAGGATCCAACAGTACACTAAAAGGATTCTTCACCATGACCAAGTGGGATTTATTCCTGGGCTGCAAGGCTGGTTCAACATCCGCAAATCAATCAACGTGATACAATACATTAACAAAAGAAAGAACAAGAATCATATGATCCTCTCAATAGATGCAGAAAAAGCATTTGACAAAGTACAACATCCTTTCTTGATCAAAACTCTTCAGAGTATAGGGATAGAGGGTACATACCTCAATATCATAAAAGCCATCTATGAAAAACCTACAGCGAATATCATTCTCAATGGGGAAAGGCTGAGAGCTTTTCCCCTAAGGTCAGGAACGCGGCAGGGTTGTCCACTCTCACCACTGCTATTCAACATAGTATTAGAAGTCCTAGCCACAGCAATCAGACAACAAAAAGAAATCAAAGGCCTCCAAATCGGCAAAGAGGAAGTCAAACTCTCACTCTTTGCAGATGATATGATACTGTATGTGGGAAACCCAAAAGATTCCACCCCAAAACTGCTAGAACTCATACAGGAATTCAGTAAAGTAGCAGGATATAAAATCAATGCACAGAAATCAGTGGCATTCCTATACACCAACAACAAGACAGAAGAGAGACAAATCAAGGAGTCGATCCCATTTACAATTGCCCCCGAAACCATTAGATACCTAGGAATAAATCTAACCAAAGAGGCAAAGGATCTGTACTCAGAAAACTATAAAATACTCATGAAAGAAATTGAAGAAGACACAAAGAAATGGAAAAACGTTCCATGCTCATGGATTGGGAGAATCAACATTGTGAAGATGTCAATGCTACCTAGAGCAATCTACACATTCAATGCAATCCCCATCAAAATACCATCCACTTTTTTCAAAGAAATGGAACGAATAATCCTAAAATTTGTATGGAACCAGAAGAGACCCAGAATAGCCAGAGGAATACTGAAAAAGAAAAGCAAAGCTGGCGGCATCACAATTCCGGACTTCCAGCTCTATTAGAAAGCTGTCATCATCAAGACAGTATGGTACTGGCACAAAAACAGATTCATAGATCAATGGAACAGAATCGAGAGCCCAGAAATGGACCCTCAACTCTATGGTCAACTTATTTTTGACAAAGCAGGAAAGAATGTCCAATGGCAAAAAGACAGTCTCTTCAACAAATGGTGTTGGGAAAATTGGACAGCCACATGCAGAAGAATGAAACTGGACCATTTCCTTACACCACACACAAAAATAGACTCCAAATGGTTGAAAGACCTAAACGTGATACAGGAGTCCATCCAAATCCTAAAGGAGAACACAGGTAGCAACCTTTTCGACCTCAGCCGCAGCAACTTCTTCCTAGAAACATCGCCAAAGGCACGGGAAGCCAGGGCAAAAATGAACTATTGGGATTTCATCAAGATAAAAAGCTTTTGCACAGCAAAAGAAACAGTCCACAAAACCAAAAGACAACCGACAGAATGGGAGAAAATATTTGCAAATGACATATCAGATAAAGGGCTAGTATCCAAATTCTATAAAGAACTTATGAAACTCAACACCCAAAGAACAAATAATCCAATCAAGAAATGGGCAGAAGACATGAACAGACATTTCTCCAAAGAAGACATCCAAATGGCCAACAGGCATATGAAAAAGTGCTCAACATCGCTCGGAATCAGGGAAGTCCAAATCAAAACCTCAATGAGATACCACCTCACACCCGTCAGAATGGCTAAAATTAACAAGTCAGGGAACGACAGATGTTGGCGGGGATGTGGAGAAAGGGGAACCCTCCTACACTGTTGGTGGGAATGCAAGCTGGTGCAACCCCTCTGGAAAACAGTATGGAGGTCCCTCAAACAGTTGAAATTAAAGCTACCGTTCGATCCAGCAATTGCACTACTGGGTATTTACCACAAAGATACAAATGTAGGGACCCGAAGGGGTACGTGTACCCCAATGTTTATAGCAGCAATGTCCACCATAGCCAAACTGTGGAAAGAGCCAAGATGCCCATCGACAGATGAATGGATAAAGAAGAGGTGGTATATATACACAATGGAATATTATGCAGCCATCAAAAGGGATGAGATCTTGCCATTTGCAACGACGTGGATGGAACTGGAGGGTGTTATGCTGAGTGAAATAAGTCAATCAGAGAAAGACATGTATCGCATGACCTCACTGATATGAGGAATTCTTAATCTCAGGAAAGAAACTGAGTGTTACTGGAGTGGTTGGGTGTGGGAGGGATGGGGTGGCTGGGTGATAGAATTTGGGGAGGGTATGTGCTACGGTGAGCGCTGTGAATTGTGCAAGACTGTTGAATAACAGATCTTTACTTCTGAAACAATATTGCAACATATTTTAAGAAAAAAGAAAAAGGAAAAGATAACAGGAGAGGAAGAAAAGGGGAGTATGTCAGAGGGGGAGACGAACCATGAGAGATGATGGACTCTGAAAACAAACTGAGGGTTCTAGAGGGGAGGGGGTTAGGGGGATGGGTTAGCCTGGTGATGGGTATTGAGGAGGGCACGTTCTGCATGGATCACTGGGTGTTATGAACAAACAATGAATCATGGAACACTGCATCAAAAACTACTGATGTAATATATGGTGATTAACATAACAATAAAAAAATTTTAAAAAAGGCAACAAAAAATTAAAGAAAGAGAGCAAAGGAGACTAATGCCCCAGAGGATGCCCAGATGTAGGGGACCATTAGAAGCTGCTTGAATGGAAGGATGGGAGAGTCATGCTGGATGACTAGGAATCTCAGGATGGAATCCTGCAGTGAAAAAAAAAAAATGAGGATTCCTGAGAACAATTGAGCCAGCCACAATGAATCACTTGGGTATTTGTACATTTTTTGAACATGTTCAGTCATGCTGTGAAATATCATATCCTCTAAAATCCAAATATTGCCCGTGATCTAGGATGACCTGCTTTATGCTCAACTAATCAATGACATTCCTTCAAGACCACAAAACTACATATTTACATACTATACAATGGAATGTTATAGATATGTGATTATCTTAATATAAAATATGAGGTACAGATCTCTGTGAATTATATATTTTGCGGTATTCAGTTTTCTCTGACATGCATGTTGTTATTTAAATAAAACAATTAGAAGAATAATAAGATGAATTGTCCATTATTAGTAGTCCTACTAGGGCTAATTATGCAATAACATGTGTTAGAAAAAATAAAACAGTTATCACTAATAAAATTTTCATTCAAAATAGGCTTAGACTTACCAAAGAAAGGAGTCCATAATTGAAGGAGTATTTTCTATGCATAAAATACTTGCATTATGTAGATACCTAGGCCTTCACGAGGTGATACATAACTTGCCACTCTTTGAGATGTGCCTATAGTGACTTCACCAGAGGAAACATACCTTATGGACAGAGAAGAAACTTGGCCAACACACCCCCAGCAAGGTGATCAAAGATAAACATCAATAGTGGTAAGCCATCTTGAGAGTAAACATTCTTGATGTGAAGTGATAAGGATATTCTGTCTCTGTGATCTCCCACCCCCAAATACATAACTCCCGTCTAGTCCTTTGAGAAAAACATTACACATAAACCAACTGAGGATCATTCTACAAAGTATATGAACTGTGTTCCTCGAAACTTTCCAGATGATGGAAAATATGGAAAGTCTGAGAACTGTCATGGCCAAGGGGAGTGACTGAGGGTGATGTGCCAGCTGGGATGAGCCTGGAACAGAAAGGGTTAAAACCTAACCAAATCTGAGTAAAACTATAGAGTTTAGTTAATAATTATCTATTTTGAATAGTAGTTGTGAAGATATACCAACTGAGGCGATATATTTGGCAGACTGCTCATTTGTTTGTTAAATTCACGTGAGTGAAATCATCTGGTGTTTGTCTTTCTCTGACTTCTTTTGCTTAGCATTCTATTCTCTAAGTCTGTCCACGTTCTTGCAAACGGCAAGATTTCATTCCTTTTTATGGTTGAGTAATATTCCATTGTATTTTTATGCCACATCTTTTTGATCCATTCATCTGTGAATGGACACTTGGATGGATTCTATCATGTGGCTGTTAAAGTGAAAAAAGAGAGAGAGACAAACCAAGAAACGGGCTCTCTTATTTCTTTCTTTTTTAAAATATAAATTCAACTAACCAACTTATAGGTACATCGTTAGTTTCAGATATAGTGTTCAAAAATGATCAGTTGTGTGTAAGACCCAGTGCTCATCACATCATGTGCCCTCCTTAATGCTCATCACCCAATTAACTCATCCCCCAACCCTTCTCCCCTCCAGCAACCCTCAGTTTGTTTCATTTTTATTGTTATGTTAATCACCTTACATTACCTCAGTTTGTTTCCAATAATTAAGAGTTTCTGATAGTTTTTCTCCCTCTCTGATGACTTTCCGTTCTGTTTTCACTCCCTTCCCCTACGGTCCTCTGCCCTGTGTCTTATATTCCACATATGAGTGAAACCATATGATAATTGTTTTTCTCTGATTGACTAATTTCTCTTAGCATAATACCCTCCAGTTCCATTCATGTCAAAGTAAATGGTAAGTATTCATCTTTTCTGATGGCTGACTAATATTCCATTGTATATATATATATCACATCTTCTTTATCCATTCATCTGTTGATGGACATCTGGGCTCTTTCCACAGTTTGGCTATTGTGGACATTGCTTCTATGAACATTGGGGTACAGGTGCCTGTTCAGCTCACTACATTTGCATCTTTGGGGTCAATACCTAGTAGTGCAATTGCTGGGTCATAGGGTAGCTGAATTTTTAATTTTTTGAGGAACATATCATTTTCCAGAGTGCCTGCACCAGTTTGCATTCCCACCAACAGTGTAGGAGGGTTCCCCTTTCTCCACATCCTCGCCAATATCTGCTGTTTCCTGCATTGTTAATTGTAGCCATTCTGACTGGTGTGAAGTGGTATCTCATTGTGGTTTTGATTTATAAGTCCCTGATGCCAAGTGATATGGAGAATTTTTTCATGTGTCTGTTGACCATATGGATGTCTTCTTTGGAGAAATGTCTGTTCATATCGTCTGCCCATTTCTTGACTGGATTCTCTGTTTTTTGGGTGTTGAGTTTGATAAGTTCTTTATATATCTTGAATACTAGCCCTTTCTTTTAAAGATTTTATTTATTTATTTGACAGACAGAGACAGCGTGAGAGGGAACACAAACAGGGGAATTGGGAGAGGTAGAATCAGGCTTACCCCTGAGCAGGATCATGACCTGAGCTGAAGGCAGACACTTAATGACTGAACCACCCAGGCGTCCTAATACTGGCCATTTTTTTTTTTTTAATGTTCAGTTAGCCAACATAGAGTACATCATTACTTTTCTGTGTAGTGTTCAACGATTCATTAGTTGCATATAACAACCAAATGCTCATCACAACATGTACCCTCCTTAAAACCCATCACCTGGCTAACCCATTCCTCCAAACCCCTCCTTTCTGCTTCAGTTTGTTTCCCGGAGTCCTGAGTCTTTCATGGTTGTCTCCTTCTCTAATTTCTTCCCCTTCGGTTTTCACTCCCGTCCCCTGTAGTCCTCCGTGCTATTCCTTATGTCCCACATATGAGTGAAACCATGTGATAATAGTCTTTCTCTGCTTGACTTATTTCATTTACCATACTAGCCCTTTATCTGATATATCATTTGCAAATATCTTTTCCCATTCTGTAGGTTGCCTTTTAGTTTTGTTGACTGTTTGCTTTGTTGTACAGAAGACTTTGGTCTTGAGGAAGTCCCAGTAGTTCATTTTTGCTTTTCTTTCCCTTGCCTTTGGAGATGTGTCTGGGAAGGAGTTGCTGTGGCTGAGGTTGAAGAGGTTGCTGCCTCTGTTCTCCTCTAGGATTTTGAGAGACTCTTGTCTCCCTTGGAGGTCTTTCATCCAGACTCTTAACTCTAGAGAACCAAGTGATGGGTACCAGAAGGGAAATGGTTGGGAGCATGGGTGAGATAGGTGATGGGGATTAAGGAGTGCACTTGTCCTGATGAGCCCTGGATACTGCATGGAAGTGTTGAATCGCTCTACTGTATACCAGAAACTAATAGAACACTGTATGTTGACTGTAGTGGAATTAAAATAAAAGAAAAATAGTTGGCCAACTGTGTTATGCATATGGAAATGCTCAATACTGTCTTTCCTATTTTTTTGTTGATAAATCTAAACCTATTATAAAGTGAAAAGTTTATTAGTAATCATTGCTTTTTATTTTTAACACATAACGTTGCATAATTAGTCCTACCATTACTTACTAGTAATTGACACATATTCTGTTCTATTGTTTCATTTAAATAATAGAATTTATGTTACAGAAATTGAGTAATACACAACAATATAGAAATCACAGAATGATCTATTTTACACTAGTTTATGTTCAGATAAATCATATCTAACATGTATTCTATCATAATGTAGTTGTCTAATCTATAATGGGTGTCTCATCACTTGGTGCTCTATAAAGTTGGTGCTTACCATTCTAGTGGTTAATTAATATTCATGGAGAGAAAAATCATGATTATAATAATAGAAAGATTAATGCCAACAAGGGCTGTATAGAGGTTATTGAGGGGATAAAAGATAGTTGATATGGGGGTGCCTGGCTGGCTCAGTTGGTTTAGCGTCAGAGTCTTGGTTTTGGCTCAAGTCGTGATCTCAGGGTCCTGAGACTAAGCCCCAAATCAGGCTCCACACTAAGCATGGAGTCGGCTTAAGAGTCTCCCTGTCTCTCTAGCCTTCCCTACCCATTCACACTCTTCTCTCTCTCTCTCTCAAAAAGAAAAATATATATATACATCAAAAACTAATGATGTAATATATGGTGATTAACATAACAATAAAAAATTAAAAAATATATAGTTGATTTCTTTTTTAATTTTTTTAAAGATTTTATTTATTTATTTGACAGAGAGAGAGAGAGAGACAGCAAGAACAGGAACATAAGCAGGGGGAGCAGCAGAGGGAGAAGCAGGCTTCCCGTGGAGCAGGGTGCGCAACGCGGGGCTCGATCCCAGGACCCCCGTATCATGACCTGAGCCAAAGGCAGACACCCAACGTCTGAGCCACCCAGGCGCCCCTATATAGTTGATTTCAAGGCACATAGATAATTGTTAATATTTATAGGAAAGAACATGATTAGATTTTTTCATTTTGTCACTAGTGCAACATACAATGAATTGCTGTTAAGATTGTAAAACTGCACTTGGTAACACTGATTTCAAGGACAGTGAACACTCTTAAGCTTCAGATCCCAGCCTTCTGAGACTCCAGGGAATGGGAATTTTTTCCTGGAGGAGGAAAGTGTTCACTGTGCTACACTCAAGGTGTAGACTTTAGGTAGTCCTCCATCCCTTGTTAAAGGTGTCTTTGTCCCTGGTAAGTTTTGAAGAGTGCTTATTAGAAAAGTTGCTTGAATTGAAACTTCTAGACTCAAATAGTGGAGTTTGGGTTTTCATGGGACAGAAGTTATTTGTTATTTAGGAAGTATCAGTGTTGGGACTATAAGTGATAATAAAAGTAAGGAACCATGCCATTTTGCATATGACGTGGAGCACTGCACTAAGTTCTCAATGTTTCAGATCCCAGGGGACATGATACTGAATATACACATGTAAGGAGAGGGTTGGTGCCCTGCTGTCGTCACTGGCACCCCCGTCCTGCACACACAGTAACTGCCTACTGCAGTTGCCGGCAGCTCTTTGCCTGAGGGTGTCCGTTGACTTCCTAATGGCTTCTTTGGATGGGGCAGTGAGCTCTTCTGCCAGGTAATTCATGTCCACGAGAGCAGCACCCATTCCATGCAGGTCTTTTCATACACGGGCGGGATGACTCAGGGCTGTTCTGCACAGTCTTCTGGATGTTCCCTGCAGATGGAGATGGAGTTGCCCACAGCAGTGACCTCTAAACTAATACCCTGTCTTGTGTGTTGGCTCGACTCCTCACGTCTTAGCTCCTGTCATTGCTTCCTGAAGACCCTTCCAGAGAAACTACTTATACTCACATCCTTGTCTTAGAGTCACTTTCTGAGGCACCCAACCACTCATAACTCCTGGTGCTGCCAAGCATTGTGATATTGTCCCTCTGTGCCCCAGGAGAGAATCTACTTTTAAAAAAGACACACGTTCTTGGGAGATCTCAAAGCTCGGTCATGAGAATCAACTTACATTTTTTCCCTTGTGTGTGAAAACTTAAAAGCCACCCATACAAGGTGGTAGAGTGACATAGATCATAGTGAGATGATTCAACTTGTCACACAAAGTGGAATGCTCAGGCTGGAAGGACACATTTGTTGTAGTTTCATTATCAGTGGCACTATTTTTGAGTTCAAATATCCTATCCTTTGAAGGTCCTTTGACTCCTGTTTTGGCCATAAGGGTACTTCTTATCTAAATGCCCCCTAGACACATTCCTAGTCCTTCTCTTTGTCTCCAGTTCTAGACTCATTCTCATCCAAACCCACCTCCCCTGTTCCCACTTTCTGTGCCACTTCCTCATTTTCTGCTCCACAAGGTTTCCCAAGATCCATCTTGTCTCCAGACTCTCACCCTTCAGATGTCAGAGGTTCCTTGGGTCCTCCATCTCTCCTGATCCCCTCTGATTAGTAAGAGGGGATGTGAGTATGACTGAAGGTCCTGCTCTGCCTTTACTTAAGTCCTGGGACTGCACGAGGGAATGGGCCCCAGTCTGGAGTCCTGGATTGCCTGGATATTGACGTATAGCAAAGAAGTAATTGAATTCAACAGAAATACATTGAACTCTAGGCTTTTGCCAGGCACTGGAAAGAGCACCAGCGTATTTTGGGGAAGGTGGAGGTTGGGAGATACAGTCAATGCTTACGCCTTGCCCTGAAAGATGGTCCAGATATAAAGCCAATAACTAAAAAATGTGAGGAAAGGAAAGGTAAGTAATAGGATGTCATGCTTATTGAGTGCTTTATGTCAGGTGTGCTTCAAAGATCTTTACTAATCATTCTTCTCTCAGGCGACAGTGCCCCACAGTACAAAATCTCATTGTCATCCCCATTTTGGAGATGAGCAAGCTGAGGCTCAGAGAAAGGCACACAGCTAGTGAGGGAAGGAGCTAAGATTCCAACCAATGGAGAGCCTTCCCTTCTACTCAACACTCTCTAAGTTCCTATAGAGCTACATGCCACTTGATTCTTTCTGGTAAAGGGAGTAGAGGGGTATTTAATTCCTAATAGAGCACTGGGTGTTATACGAAAACAGTGGATCACCACATCAAAAACTAATGATGTATTGTATGGTGACTAACATAACATAATAAAATAAAAAAAAGATAAAAATAAATCCTAATAGAACTCAAAATACTTGCATGGAGAAGAGAAAATAGAATAAAAGCAGTCTCACCCAGGAAAGTAGATTCAGAGTGCCTGTCTTCGGGGAAGACTCAGCATTGTCCTCAGGCCAGTGGCTTCTTACTCCACCTCTGATGAGGTTACTTATCAACCAGAACCTTTTCAGATCCATCAGGTTGTTCCCTAAACTTACTGGACTCTGGTGTAGACTGAGAGATTTTTTTTTTATCAAGCAGATGTGAATCCTTTCTCAGGCTCCGGGTTTCCGTGCCTGAACTTCTGAGGACCGAGAATGAGGACCTCTTCATGTGAAAAGGATGCAGGAGCCAGCTTGAAAGGGTCACCATTGTCCAAATCAAGACAACCTGCAGTTCAAAATGAATCATCACAGGAACAGTTTCCTAATACTGAATGATAATCCATGAGTCTACAGTTCTACTTAAGAAAAGCGTTAAAAATTGGGATTGGAGAGAAGGGAAAAATCCTTACAAAAGATTCCTCAAAAAAAAAAAATAGTAGAAAGTGGAAAGAAGAAATCACCAAAAAAAAAAAAAATCGTAACAATTCAGCCACCAGTTATCAGTAGATGCTAACTAAGGTCTTTGGGTGAAATAATGTTGGGGCACAAGATACAGACTGTGGCAACCACGGTGAACTTAACACCACTTACTTATCGTGAAACTAGACTGTTTCCATGTGGCTCATGAGGCAGGATCAAAGTGAAGGGCATAATATGAGATAGTAATAGATTTTAAAAAGAGAAGAAAAAATAGAGAAGTCTGGACAAAAAGAATGCACATCATGAGGTGGTAAATGTAAACTGGAAGAGAAAAAGGTCCCACTGAATGCAAATGGACCAAAAGATAAAATCCACAACTTTCAGATAAAACAACTTTCCAGATAAAAACCCACAACTTTCTAAACCAACCAACCGACCAACAACTGTAAACCAGATAAAAAACCACAACTTTCCAAACCAACCAACCGACCAAGAACTGTAAACCAGATAAAAACCCACAACTTTCTAAACCAACCAACCAACCAACAACTGTAAACCAGATAAAAACCCACAACTTTCTAAACCAATGAACCAACCATCAAGTGGAAACTTTTGGGATGCCTAGGTGGCTCATTTGGTTAAGCATCTGCCTTCAGCTCAGGTCATGATCCCAGAGTCCTGGGATTGAGCCCCACATCCAGCTCCCTGCTCAGCGGGAAGTCTGCTTCTCCCTCTCTCTCTCCCCCTGCTTGTCTTCCTTCTCTCGCTGTGTCTCTCTCTCTGTCAAATAAATAAATAAAATCTTTAAAAATCCCATAAACATTTGACATGATACTCATCTAACACATAAGGTTGTAGATATTTTGAAAATAAGCTACTGGAAAAACAATAAACCATACAAACACCAATCAAAGAAAAGCTGCTGTGATTATAGTAATATCAGGTAAAATACACATAAGGCCAAAAGCTTTACTAGATATAAAGAAAAGTTGCTACAAAATGATAAAAGGAAATAAAATTGTGGATCTTAATTACATGGATGCCAAACATATAAAGGAATGTTTGACAAGACTGCAAGAAGAGGGGCCCCTGCGTGGCTCAGTCTGTTAAGTGTCTGCCTTCGGCTCAGGTCATGATCCCAGGGACCTGGAATTGAGCCCCACATCCAGCTCCCTGCTCAGCGGGAGTCTGCTTCTCCCTCACCCTCTGCCCCTCCCCCCACTCACGCTTTTTCTCTCTCTCTGCTCTCTCTTTCAAATAAATAAGTAAAATCTTAAAAAAAACTGCAAGAAAAATAAAATCCTCGAGTGACAAATTTTCACAGCCCTCTCTCAGCAGCCCCCAAATTAGTAAGGATGCAGAAAATTTGGACAGTTAAAACATCTGAATGTAGAAGTAGATACATAGTCATATAAAGTACATATCATATAGAAGGAGATACAAACTAAATACATAAAATACATGTATAAAAATTATACATTTAGATATTAGATGAGATAAAATGTTAAAAAATAAAACTAAATATTCTACATTCATATAAAATGAATATATAGATACAGATACAGAACTATGTATATATATTAATACATATATTTATACACAGAAATCTCTAGGTTCTATTACCAAACAGATAAAGGAGAGTCATTATTTTTAAGGACATATCATATGTTTATAAAATTTAACCATGAATTGGACAGAAAGCAAGTCTCAGTATATTTCAGAAGAGTGAAACCCACAAAGGATGTTCTTTGATCACATTCGCAAATGTGCTGGATCGTTGAAGAAATGATAAGTAGCATTTCCACATATGTTTGGCAATCAAATACCCTTTGGAACAAAACTACAGAAGGAAATCTCGAAGGAAAAATCAGTGTGAACTGAATGAACATGATACTGAACATATGGCAGTAAAATAGACCTCCTTCTGTCCTGGGAATTTGCCTTTGGATAGAAAGATTTATGGTGTTCAAATCGTCCCATACTAACGGAGAAGCTGTTACACGTTAAACATTCCTAGAAATGCCACTTAACTCTGTCACCTCATTAGGTGTCAGTGTGGGGTTTAAATTATGCACATAAATGGAAAAATGCCAAGCTGAATCTCATGCTTGATCTGTGCGGGATCTGCATGATGCTTATTAATTTTAATTCATAAAGTTCATAAGCTTCTCTCTCAAGGGACTCCTGGACAACACCCAGGGAGTGTGGCACCACCAGGAATCTGAGAGAGGGTGAGGAAGAATCAGAGGGAGATAGGGGTAGGGAGAAGGGACAAAGAGGAATTGCAAGGAGGAAAGGGGGAGGTGGTCCAGGTGTTTGGAGGGGGAACCATGGGCCAGGGAGGCCCTCCTGTACCAGCGGGGCCTTGCTCAAGTTCCAAAACCAGGCCTCAGGTCCTGCAGCCTGGGACTGGCACAGATGCATTGCTGATCTCGACCCAGAGTACTCGAGAATAAGGTCCGTATTCTCCCTCTGGGGCTAGCAATGTGCAGCAGGATGGGGGGTTGCTATCCTCATGTCCACTGTGGATCCTGATGCAGGATGGTAGGTGGACGGTTTCAAACCCCTAGCATTCGGGGCGCCTAGGTGGCTCAGTCTTTAAATGTCTGCCTTTGGCTCAGGTGATCATGCCCCGCATCGGGCTCCCTGCTCAGCGGGAAGACTGCTTCTCCCTCTCCCTCTCCCCCTACTTGTGTTCCCTCTCTTGCTGTCTCTCTGTGTCAAATAAATAAAATCTTTACAAAGAATAAAATAAAATGGATTAAAAAAACCCAAGCATTCTCTTACATCCAAGCAGAAACATCATACTTCACCAAGCTTCTTCTAGTTGTAACCAGATGGCAATTAGTATTTGAAGGTGAAATTGGTTCCTTACCAGACTGATGGAAATGATTTCATCCATCTGCCATGTCTAAAGCATTTTTCATTGAAAATATTATCTAAGGAGCCATGAAGCAATTCATAACGCATGTGTAGCTCCCTCTAGGTTTGCATTTTGACCCTGTCACCTATGTGTCCCCAAACAGTTGAATGGCAAAGTCAAAAATACGCTGTCACGATCAAGATCATGGTGCTAGATGATGCCTTGTATAAATGGAATTTCATATATCCTGACCTGACCAGAAATTATTCTTTTCTTAAGAGGAAGAATGAAAGAAAAATTAAAATAGTGTAATGGGTGTCAATGTTTTCCGTACTACAAATATTTTGGTGGGTAAACACAGTTATCTGTTACTTCACATTAAGTTTGCAATCTGTATTTCTAAGGGGAGTGGTGCAAGCACTACCAATTACCTAATGACATTGACAAAATCGTTTTCATTCTTCAGTGACACAGAAAGGAGAAGGGAAAGATTTCTTTGTGTCTGAGGCACTGTCAAAGACCTGTCCCAGTCTAGAGAACAGGCTCGGCCGGACCCGAGTCCCCTCAGCGCCTGCACCTGAGCAGCCCTGGCTTTGAGAATTGTAGGGATTCCCAGGGCAGCCGGCAGAGGGCGCGCGCGCACCACAAACCGGGAGGGGTGTTTTCCCTGCGTGCGTAGCGACTGCGGGCTGTTAAAAGGACACCAAGGCGTTATCTGACCCAGGGTGCCTCAGGGCAGGAGAGGTTTCTGCCGTCCCCTGAGGACCCAGCGCCCCTCCGAGAGCCAGGGCCGCGTTTCCAGTAAGTTCGGCAGCTGCCCTGGGGAGACCGTGGGGGCTTGGCAGCAACTTGGTGCCTCCTGAGGAGCGACGAAGAAGCTGAGTTGTTGCCTGAGTGCTGAGGAGGGGGCTCTGGGTGGCTCCCCCAGGATGCGCTGGTAGGTGAGCAGCACAGTGGCTTGCATTTTGGGGGCTGTTCCCCTGGTTCGGTCCTTATTTTCCCTGAGGGTATTTGAACAAGAGGTATTTTACTCAGGGATCCGTGGACTGAGGGGTCCCGCGACGCCACGTCAGAGATGCTGTGGTTGGTTTGTTACAGAGGCAGACTTGTTTCTGAGGAGAAATCGTGTCCCGAATTCAGAGGAAGGGGAGCCGCATTCATTTGGGACAGGAATACATGCACTGCTGACTCTCAGGATCTTCTAGAAGAATGAGCTATGATCCCACTTTCTGATTTCTGCGGGAACCAGAGCCCCAGGTAAAAACAAAGTGCCGTCCACTTTGTAACCTTAAAGGTAGAAGCTCTCAGGGAATTATCAGCAAATGTTGGGTTTGTTGAGAAGGAAGGAGAATTGAATGCAGGTCAAAGAAGTTCTGACTAAACTTCGGCACATTGGGGAACATCAGAGAGGCTCACTGTTTTCAGGAGAAAAGGGGGCAATTTGGAAGGCTCCTAAAAACCAAATGTCCATTGGCGGCATCTGGTAGTTCAAAGTGTTGTAGCTTCTCATGGATGAGTCCTGTTGGAGGAGGTAGAGGGGGGATATAGAGATGAGAATAGAGTTCAGCTAGCTGGAATAGTGGAGTATCCATGTGCGAGGTCAAGTCCATGCCTTCCTGTTGGGTCCCCACTTTATTTGGAGTGGTAGTGTGTGAGAGCTCCCCCTGCCCAAACCACCTGCCTGTGTTTTGTGACATTTCCTGTTATGAGTTTTCAAATTTACCCCTTCTGATCAAGATTTGCCTTGATGAGCAAAATAAGTCAGCCAGAGAGAGATAAATACTATATGATTTTACTCATCTGTGGAATTTATAAAACCAAATGAGCAAAGAGAAGAAAAAGAGGCAAACCAAGAAACACTCTTAACTATAGAGAACAGGCTGTTGGTTATCAGAGGGGAGGTGTTTGGGGGGATGGGTTCAGTAGGTGATAGGGATTAAGTCATGCACTTGTGCTGAGCACCAGGTGTTGCCTGGAAGTGTTGAATCGCTAGATTGTACACCTGAAATGAATATAATAGTGTATGTGGACTAATTGTAATGTAAATAAAAACTTTAAAAAAGTTTCCTTGGAAGAATTTCTTTTCTTTTTAGGATTTTATTTATTTGTATGTATGTATGAGAGAGAGACAGAGAAGCAGAGGGAGAAACAGGGCCCGCTGAGCAAGGAGCCCAATGTGGGACTCAATCCCAGGACCCTGGGACCATGACCTGAGCCACCCAGGCGTCCATGGAAGAATTTTTGATCAACAGTCAAGTTCTTTGTATTTAGTGGTTTTGTGTTTCAGTGCCAGTGAGGCCTTTTCTGGTTGGCATGTCTCATGTTGGAGGAAATATACGTCACAGTTGTAAACTACTCAAGTGACACTCGAGGAACAGGGAGGATTAGAAGGGAGAAACTCTCATGAACTTCCCATGTGAAGTCTGTATCTGCTCAAGATTGAGACCAGTGAGCCAGCATCACCTCACTGGAACAGTGTTTCTACAGAGGATTGAGAGACAGCAAATACAGAATCGAAAACAGGATGAGAATTCCAAACCGTATGTTGGTTCTAAACCAGGACCCTAGGTCTGAAAGGAGCCAGCTGAAAATATTATTTGCACTTGTTTGGACTGAAAGCAAACCCGGAGTCCTGTATGCCTCCTGGAAGTGTCTTCCTCAAGTGGCTATGAGCAAAATAGTGAAATACTGAAAGAAATCACCAAGCACATTTGGGAACATAGAGTACACTGAAGAACATGAAGCAATAGTTAGAGAACTTGTTGCAAGAACAGGAATACTAATGGGACATTTCAAAACAGTATTGTTATTTCAAAAGATTTGTTTCGAACTACATGAGCTATCAAAAATGGTCTATTATGTTGTAAATTCAGAAACAATGCTTTTGGATTAGAATCAGGATTCAGTTTTGGTAAAAGAAATATTTTTTTTAAATATTTTATTGTGTTAGTCACCATACAATACATCATTAGTTTTTGATGTAATGATCCACGATACATTGTTTTCATATAATACCCAGTTCTCCATGGAGTATTTGCCTTAATACCCATCACTGGGCTAAACCATCCCCCCACCACCCTCCCCTCTAAAACCCTCAGTTTGTTTCTCAGGGTGCAAAGTCTCTCATGGTTTATCTCTCCCTCCGATTACCCCCTTCATTTTTCCCTTTCTTCTCCTAATGTCCTCCATGCTATTCCTTCTGTTCCACAAATAAGTGAAACCGTATGATAATTGACTTTCTCTGCTTGACTTATTTCACTTAGCATCATCTCCTCCAGTCCCATCCATGTTGATGGAAAAGTTGGGTCTTCGTCCTTTCTGATGGGTGAGTAATATTCCCTTGCATATATGGACCACATCTTCTTTATCCATTCATCTGTTGAAGCGCATCTCGGCTCTTTCCACAGTTTGGCTATTGTGGACATGGTTGTTATGAACATTGGGGTGGATATGGACCTTCTTTTCACTACATCTGTGTCTTTGGGGTAAATACCCAGTAGTACAATTGCTGGGTCATAGGGTAGCTCTATTAATTTTCTGAAGACGTAAAAAGATGGAAAAATATTCCATGCTCATGGATCAGAAGAATAAACATTGTTAAAATGTCTATGTTACCGAGAGCAGTTTATACTTTCAATGCCATCCCAATCAAAATTCCCTATGACATTTTTCAAAGTGCTCGAACAAACAATCCTAAAATTTGTATGGAATCAGAGAAGACTCTGAATCACCAAGGAAATGTTGAAAAAGAAAAACAAAGCTGGGTGCATCACGTTGCCCGATTTCAAGGTATATTACAAAGCAGTGATCACCAAGACAGCATGGTACTGGCACAAAAACAGACATATAGACCCATGGAACAGAATAGAGAGCCCAGATGTGGACCCCCTCAACTCTATGGTCAAATAATCCTGGACAAAGCAGGAAAAACTATGCAATGGAAAAAAGTCTCTTCAATAAATGGTGCTGGGAAAATTGGACAGCCACATGCAGAAGAAAGAAACTTGAACATTCTCTAACACCATACACAAAGATAAACTCAAAATGGATGGAAGTCCTCAATGTGAAACAGGAATCCATCAAAATCCTAGAGGAGAACATAGGCAGTAACCTCTTTGACGTTGGCCACAGCAACTTATTTGAAGATATATCTACAAAGGCTAGTGAAACAGAAGCAAAAATGAACTTTTGGGACTTCATCAAGATAAAAAGCTTCTGCACAGCAAAGGAAATGGCTTTTTTTTTTCTTTTAAAGATTTTACTTATTTATTTGACAGAGAGACACACAGCGAGAGAGGGAACACAAGCAGGGGGAGTGAGAGAGGGAGAAGCAGGCTTCCTGCGGAGAAGGGAGCCGGATGCGGGGTTGGATCCCAGGACCCTGGGACCATGACCTGAGCTGAAGGCAGATGTTTAACGACTGAGCCACCCCGGAACCCCAAAAAAGACTTGAATTCTGAATCTTCTAAACCTTTAGAAATGCTCACAAGATCAAAATGAGGCTATTTCTGGTAAGGTCATAATCCAAAGAAGTTTCCTCCTTTTGCAAGAGATTAGGATATGCAGAAAATGGCACATTCTGTGCAAAAAAAAGGAGAATAGCAACAGTGAGAAAAGGAATGCAGGCCTGATCCGGACATCTGGGGAAAGCTGTCTCACCAGATGTTTTTTATGTCAATTTGGGAAGTGTTTACCTTCCTGTCACCAGATGGTGTACAGGTCCAGTCAGGGTTCGGTGCCTTGTTAAATGTGTCCTGTGGACTCGAGAGTCCATTCCCTGGGATTTGGCAGCACAAGGTTTGGTTAGCAGTATATGATAAGGGCCTCTCAAGGGAGGCTGAAGAGAATCTCTGTGGAGGTGTCTTTTCCAATAGAGAGAATCTCCAGGTTGGAAGGTGTGATGGTCAAGGTAAGTGTCCCCTGGGAGTGGACTGTGAAAAGATGGCTCTGCTACAACATGGTTAGTTTTAATAGAAGAAACTAGATCTTTGCATTATTGAAATTATCCCCTTTTCCCACCTGTGGGTCAAAAGGGGCAGTGGTCGAATGCATGGATGTCCAGTGATTGTCTCCAAGGGTAAGAGTCTGAGTTCTAAAGGGGGTGGACTTGAGATTTAGAAGGCGTAACAGCGAGGGGGCAGAGCAAGACGGTGAGGAGTAGGAGACCTGGATTTCGTCTGGTCTCAGGAGTTCAGCTGGATAGGGATCAAACCATTCTGAACACCTACGAACTCAACAGGATATTGAAGAAAAGAAGAGCCACAACACTCTGAACAGAAAAACAACCACTTTCTGGAAGGTAGGACGTGCGGAGAAGTGAATCCGAGGCGATATTCAGGAGGATAGCTGGCGGGGGAGGGGGCCTCTTTCGGCCGCTTCTGGCAAGTGATAGAGCCGCGGAGCACAAAATTGGAACTTTTAGAAGTCGGCTCCGCTGAGGGACGTCACTCCAGTGGCTAAGCTGGGGGTGGAACCCTCGCGGGGCAGTGTGGTCTCAGGACCCTCGGGGTCACAGGAAAACTGGGGGTGCCTGAGTGTGGCAGAGCTCCCAGGGATCAGAGCAGGGAAGCTGGCTGCAGAGACAGAGCTGAGGCGTGGGCTCTCAGCTCGGGGTTGCCATAAACCATGATCCGTGGCACAGTCGGGCCACTGCTCCTCCAGCAGGGACCCAACAAGTGGCAGATCCAGGGAGACTCCTCTTTCTCACCCAAGAGGAGTGACGTGGGAGCACACCGCAGGGATCTGCTGGGTTTGGAGACTCCACACCGGGTCGGGTGCCAGAGATAGAAACGCTGGGTCACAGGCCAGGTGAGCACGGAGTGCGGCCGGAGACCGGGGAGACGGGAGTGACTGAGTGCTTTTCTCTGGGGGCGCACTGAGGAGCGGGGCCCCGAATTCTTGGCTCCTCCGGGGTGGAGATTGGGAGGCCGCGATTTTCACTCTCGTCCTCCAAAGCTGTAGGGAAAGCTTGCAGGCAACAAAAGCTCCCGAGAGTAAACCCGAGCAGATTACTTAGCCTGAACCAGGCAAGGGTGGGGCAATTCCACCTCTGGCAAAGACGTTTGGGAACCACGGCAACAGGCCCCTCCACCAGAAGATCAGAACGAACAGCCAGCCAAGACCAAGTTTACCTATCAATGAGAATGGCAGAACTCCAGTGCTATGCGAATACTGTACATAGAATCCATGGCTTTTTTCACCATGATTCTTATTTAGTTTTTCAGAGTTAATTCTTTCTGAATTTTTCTTTTTCCCTTTTTCAACCAACATCTTATCAATCCCTTTTTTAAAAAACATTTTTATTTTTCATTTTTAGAGTCATATTGTATCCCTTCATAGAAGTTACCCTTAATTTTGGCACATATATGTAAGTTGTTTCCTTTTAAAATTTTGAGTTTCTTCTAAGAGATCAAAATATACCCTAAATCTCTAGTGTATGGCTTTGTTCTAGTCTCCTGCCTGATCACATTCTCTCCACTTTTTTTTCTTTTTTCTTTTTTTTAAATCCTATTCTTTTTTCAAACAAATTCTTATCAATTCCTTTTATAAATTTTTTATAATTTTCAACTTTACACTCATATTCCATCCCTTCATTGTATCAACCCTTATTTTTGCAGAAATATGTTTTTCTTTCTTTAAAATTTTGGGAGGCACTTTCTTATAACAGACCAAAATACACCCAAAATCTAGTGTGTGGCCCTGATCTATTCACCAGCCTGATCATATTTGATCGTATTCTGTTTTTTGTTTTGTTTTGTTCTGTTCTGTTCTGTTTTGTTTTTTTCTTTTTCTTTTTTCTTTCCTTCCATTTCTTTTCCCGGGTTTCAGGTCTTTTCTGATTTGTTGAGAGTGTATTTTCTGGGGACGTTGTTACCCTGTTAGCATTTTGTTCTCTCATTCATCTATTTTCCTCTGGACAAAATGACAAGATGGAAAAAAAATCACCTCAACAAAAAGATCAGGAGGTAGTGCTGACTGACAGGGACATACTCAATACGGACATTAGTACGATATCGCACCTAGAATTCAGAATGATGATTTTAAAAATACTAGCTGGGCTTGAAAAAAGCATGGAAGTTATTAGAGAAACCCTTTCTGGAGAAATAAAAGAACTAAAATCTAACCAAGGTGAAATCAAAAGGGCTATGAATGAGGTGCAATCAAAAATGGGGGCTCTAACTGCTAGGATAAATGAGGCAGAAGAGAGAATCAGTGATATAGAAGACCAAATGACGGAAAATAAAGAAGCTGAGAAAAAGAGACACAAAGAAATACTGGATCACGAGGGAAGAATCCAAGAGATAAGCGATAAAATAAGACAGAACGACATTAGAATAATTGGGATCCCAGAAGAAGAAGAAAGAGAGAGAGGAGCAGAAGGTATATTGGAGCAAAGTATAGCAGAGAACTTCCCTAATTTGGGGAAGGAAACAGGCATCAAAACCTAGGAGGCACAGAGAAACCCTCTCAAAATCCATAAAAATAGGTCAACACCCCGACATCTAATAGTAAAACTTAGGAGTCCCAGAGACAAAGAGAAAATCCTGAAAGCAGCTCTGGAGAAGAGATATGTAACCTAGAATGGTAGAAAAATTTCATTGGCAACAGACCTATCCACAGAGACCTGCAGGGCAGAAAGGACTGGCATGATAACTTCAGAGCACTAAACGAGAAAAATATGCAGCCAAGAATACATATCCAGCTAGGCTGTCATTGAAAATAGGAGAGATAAAAAGCTTCCAGGACAAACAAAAACTAAAGGAATTTGCAAACACAATACCAGGCCTACAAGAAATATTGAAAAGGATCCTCTAAGCAAAGAGAGAGGCTAAAAGCAACATAGACCAGAAAGGAACACAGACAATATACAGTCACAGTCACCTTGCAAGCAATACAGTGGCACTAAATTCCTATCTTTCAATAGTTACCCTGAATGTCAATGGGCTAAATGCCCCAATCAAAAGACAGAGGATATCAGAATGGATTAAAAAACAAGACCCATTGATATGTTGTCTGCAAGAGACTCATTTCAGACCCAAAGACACCCCCATATAGAAAGTGAGGGGGTGGAAAACCATTGACCGTGCTAATGGACACCAAAAGAAAGCTCGGGTGGCAATCCTTATATCAGACAAATTAGATTTTAAACCAAAGACTGTAATAAGAGTTGAGGAAGGGCCCTATATCCTACCTAAAGGGTCTATCTAACAAGAAGATCTAACAATTGTGAATATCTATGACCCTAACATGGGAGCAGCTAATTATATAAGGCAATTGATAAGAGAAGCAAAGAAACACATTGACAACAGTACAATAATAGTGGGGGATTTTAACACCCCCCTAACTGAAATGGACAGATCATCTAAGCAAAAGATCAACAAGGAATTAAAGACTTTAAATGACATACTGGACCAAATGGACTTTACAGACATATTCAGAACATTCCATCCCAAAGCAACGGAATACACATTCTTCTCTAGTGCCCATGGAACATTCCCCAGAATAGATCCCATCCTAGGTCACAAATCAGGTCTCAACCAGTACGAAAAGATTGGGATCCTTCCCTGCATATTTTCAGACCACAGTGCTTTGAAACTAGAACTCAATCACAAGAGGAACGTCGGAAAGAACTCAAATACATGGAGGCTAAAGAGCATGCTACTAAGGAATGAATGGGTCAACCAGGAAACTATAGAAGAATTAAACAAATTCATAGAAACCAATGAAAATGAAAACACAACTGTTCAAAATCTTTGGGATGCAGCCAAGGCAGTCCTTAGGGAAAAGAAGCCTTTCTCAAGAAACAAGACATGTCTCAAATACACATCCTAACCCTATACCTAAAGGAGCTAGATAAAAAAGAGCAAATAAAGCCTGAACCCAGCAGGAAAGAGAAATAATAAAGATCAGAGCAGAAATCAAAGAAATAGAAACCAAAAGAACAGTAGAATAGATCAACGAAACTAGGAGCTGGTTCTTTGAAAGAATTAACAAGATTGATAAACCCCTGGCCAGACTTACCAAAACGAAAAGAGAAATGACCCAAATCGACGAAATCATAAATGAAAGAGGAGACATCACAAGCAACACCAAAGAAATACAAACAATTATAAGAACATATTATGAGCAACTCTATGCCAGCAAATTAGATAATCTGGAATAAATAGATGCATTCCTAGAGATGTATCACCTACCAAAACTGAACCAGGAAGAAATAGAAAGCCTGAACAGACCTATAACCGCTAAGGCAATTGAAGCAGTCATCAAAAATCTCCCACCAAACAAGAGACCTATAACCACTAAGGAAATTGATGCATTCATCAAAAATCTCCCAACAAACAAAAGCCCAGGGCCAGATGGCTTCCCAGGGGATATCTACCAAACATTTAAAGAAGAATTAATACCTATCCTTATGAAACTGTTCCAAAAAATAGAAATGGAAGGAAAACTTCCAAACTCATTGTATGAGGCCACCATTACCTTGATCCCAGAACCAGACAAAGACCCCATCAAAAAGGAGAATTACAGACCAATAGCCTTGATGAACATGGATGCAAAAATTCTCACCAAAATACTAGCCAATAGGATCCAACAGTACATTAAAAGGATTATTCACCACGACCAAGTGGGATTTATTCCTGGGTTAGATGGGTGGTTCAACATCCACAAATCCATCAACGTGATACACTACACTAATAAAAGACGAGAAACATATGATCGTCTCAGTAGATAGAGAAAGAGCATTTGACAAAGTAGAGCATCCTTTCTGCTTAAAACTCTCTACAGTTTAGGGATAGAGGGAACATACAACAAGATCATAAAAGCCATAAACAAAAAGCCCAGAGCAAATATCATTTTCAGGGGGGAAAAATCTAATAGCCTTTCCCCTAAGGTCAGGAACATGACAGGAGAAATTGAGGAATCCATCCTATATACAATTGCACCAAAACCCATAAGATACCTAGGAATAAAGTTAACCAAAGAGGTGAAGGATCTGTACTATAAAAACTACAGAACATTTATGAAAGAAATTGAGGAAGAAATGGACATGGATAAACATTCCATGCTCATGGATTGGAAGAACAAACATTGTTAAAATGTCTATGCTACCCAAAGCAATCTACATATTCAATGCAATCCGTATCAAAATACCATCAACAGTTTTCACAGAGCTAGAACAAATAATCCCAAAATTTGTATAGAACCACAAAAGACCATGAATGGCCAGAGGAATGTTGAAAACGAAAACCAAAGCTAGTGGCTTCCTAATTCCAGAGTTCAAACTAAATTACAAAGCTGTAATCACCAAGACAGTATGGTACTGGCACAAAAACAGACACACAGACCAATGGAACAGAATAGAGAACCCAGAAATGGACCCTCAAGCCTATGGTCAACAAATTTTTGACAAAGATGGAAAGAATATCCAATGGGAAAAGGAGTCTCTTTATCAAATGGTGTTTGGAAAATTGGACAGCTACATGTAGGAAAATGAAACTGCACCACTTTCTTACACCGTACACAAAAATAAACTGAAAATGGACGAAATATCTAAATGCGAGACAGGGATCCCTCACAATCCTAGAAAGGACACAGGCAATAACCTCCTTGACCTCAGTCACAACAACTTCTTGCTAGACACGTCTCCAAAGGAAAGGGAAACCATGGCAAAAATGAACTATTGGGACTTCAAAAAGATAAAAAGCACAGATCTGTGAAGGAAACAGTCAACAAAACCAAAAGACAACTGTGAGAATGGGAAAAGATATTTGTAAATGTCTTATCAGATGAAGGACTAGTATCCAAGATCTATAAAAACTTAACACACTCAACACCCAAAAGGCAAATAATCCACTCAAGAAATGGGCAGAAGACATGAACAGGCACTTCTCCAAAGAAGACATACAAATGGCCCATAGACAGATGAAAAAATCCTCCATATCCCTTGGCATCAGGGAAATACAAATCAAAACCACAATGAGATACTACCTCACACCCGTCCGAATGGGTAAAATTTACAAGTCAGGAAAGGACAGATGTTGGCGAGGATGCAGAGAAAGGGGAACCCTCTTACACTGTTGGTGGGAATGCAGGCTGGTGCAGCCACTCTGGAAAACAGTATGGAGTTTCCTCAAAAAGTTGAAAATAGAGCTCCCCTGTGACCCAGCAATGGCACTACTGGGTATTTACCCGAAGAATACAAACATAGTGATCCAAAGGGGCACCTACACCCAAATGTTTATAGCAGCAATGTCCACAATACCCAAACTATAGAAAGAGTCCAGATGTCCATCGACAGATGAATGGATAAAGAAGATGTGGTGTGTGTGTGTGTGTGTGTGTGTGTGTGTGTGTGTGTGTGTGTGTATAAAATGGAATATTAGACATCAAAAATGAAATCTTACCATTTGCAATGACATGAATGGAATTTGAGGGCATTATCCTAAGTGAAATAAGTCAATCAGAGAAAGACAATTATCCTATGATTTCATTTATATGTGGAATTTAAGAAACAAAACAGGGGATTATAGTGGAAGGGAGAGAAAAGGAAAATAAGACAAATCAGAGATGAAGACAAACCATAAGAGACTCTTAAATGTAGGAAACAAGCTGAGGGTTGCTGGAGAGGCAGTGGATGACATGATGGAGTAACTGCATGACGGACATTAAGGAGGGCATGTGATGTAATGAGCACTGGGTGTTATATGCAACTAATGAATCACTGAGCTCTACTTCTGAAACTAATAATACATCATATGTTAATATATTGAACTTAATAAAATAAAGCTGTAAAAGAAGGTTGGCTGTTCAGATTTAACATGATGTGGCTTGGGAGGCTTTTTGTTCTTTGGGTGAGGTGAGTGCAGCATATTCGCTTGCTGTTTACCACAGTAGAGAAGGGGGCATCTAGGAACTGAAACTCCTACTGAACAGTAAGCGGGCATTTCACTTAGGACCACTACATGAAGTTTGCTATTTCAAGGACTAAGAAGTATCGTTTATTTTCACAACTAGGTAATTATCACATAATTCAGCACTACCTTCCTAGATCTGTAGAATATCCACAAGATACTTGAGGGATGAAGGGTAATACTAGCCCAATTGTACAGCCCCTTCCTCTCTTAATGCCAAACAGAGCATTTTCAATGTGAATAGGGATGGATATATATGTGTGTGTGCGGGGGTGCACTCACATTGTTCTGTGATCATGAGTTCTTGAATGTCTTTTCTCATATCTGTCTTAAAGGTCCAAGATGCATTCGAGGATTGAGAGCAGAGAGCCTTGAGGTACAAAAAATGTGTACTGGAAGGTATATTAATTTGGGGGAAGAAATCCCCATATGGTGGCAATGAGTTTGCATTGGGAAGGGAAAGGATGCCTTTCTGCCTTGAAGGTCTTGCCCTTCTCCTTTCCCCATCAAAACCAAGTGCACACACAAACAAAAGAAAATGCATCCTTTACAGAATGTAAAAAGTTCCTGGAAGAAAAGTGCAGTGCATTCAGTTTCGGGGCGGGGGTGGGGGGGAGCACTTAAGGATGCAGAATTGAAACAGCTGATGAAGAAAGTGGATATCGTGGTTGATTTCTCTGAACTAAGAAAATTGGCTGCAGAAGAGTAAGTGATTCCTGCATTAATTGTCACAAATACTGTTGTATGAATTTTTGTGGCGGCCAGTGTAGATAATTGTATTTCTTTTAAAATTGGATCTAGAGTATTTGTGCCAAATGCATTCTGGAGAATTGTGCCTGCCCTTCCTACCTTGACTTGTGTCACCTGCATTTTCCTTTCTGTTCTAACTGCTTGTCACACGTTGTTGTGTGATTCATTGGGGTAGAAAAGGAAAGGTAGCGGCGTTGACCACTTTGATAACTGGATCCCCTCTGGGTCTGTCTACGTTGTCTTTTCTGTTTCAGCCTCATCACATGTTCTTATTAGCCCTGAATTCGGTCAGGTTGTTCAGTATGACACTTGGGTGAAGAATATGTAGAGCAAAATGGAATTCTCTTGCTGCAGAAACAATGAGAGTTTCTTTGTGGAAAGTGGGTTGGGGCTCCAGCAATACTGGAACCATTCATCCAGTGTACAAATGAAATCACTCAGTGCAGTGCAGTCCCTAAGAACGCTGGAGGATTTCCTGTGCACCTGATTTTTTTAGGAGTAACACTCCTGGGTCCCAACCAAAGCGTGCAGTTTCACTAGGGCTCACCTTTGGTGGCAGATCCTGAACTTCACTTGTTTCCTTCAAAGCCCATGCTCATAAAGTTGTTCAGTTTTTTTGCAGTTCACTTGCCTGTTCCAGAATGTATTGATGTGTCCTGGGGAGATTGGCTCCCACTGCCAGGCTGCCTTTCTCCTAGGCTTCCTCCTTCTCCATCTGGTTCTTGTGTTTCTTCATGTGCTCTTTAGAAATTGGGTGCATTCACTCACGAGGTTGCTCTTTTGTCCAGTATCTCCTTTATTTTCTCAGGAGGAGATCAGGACCTTAGAGTCCCTCATTCACGTGGAAAAGCAAAGCTGTTCCCTGTCTTCCCTGGAGGCTCAGCTTTGTGTTATTCCATCCCACACCCGGGGTGGGGGCTGCTCTGTGTCATTGGCATCTTGGTTCTGTTCATTGGTAAGTTCTTTTGGGGGTGGGTACAGTGTCCTGACCACCTTTCTGTCTTCTACACCTTATACCTGAGCCACTCCATTACAGCCGCTTCAGAAAGCATTTGCTGAAGAATTGCCTGAGAGACCAGAAGCAAATGCATGTGTCTTTCTTTGTCTAGAGCTTTTGACTCAGTTTCTAAGAATCTTTTTGCATGTGATCTTGAGTAAATCAGGTGTCCTGTTGAAACTCTTTAAATCAACAGCATGAAGAAAAGAGTCTGAGGGCAACATAGCAAACCAGCCTTTCTAAGCATCCCCCTTTACTGCCTTCACTATCAGTGAACTCAGTCTTGTTAAAGACAGTTGACTCCATGCAGCTGATAATTTTCCATCTGAAATCTGTTGCATGGAGATAACACCCTGACTATGTGACAGTTGACGGCATTTTACACTTCAGGACATATTCCAGGCACTAAGATTGGCCTCTTCAAAGGAGGAGGCAGGGGTTGTAGTTGTAGACCGAGAGATGTCTGGGAGTGAGTTGCCATGCTGATGAAGCCATATTCTGGAAGGCTTCCTTTCAGTTTGTGTCAGGCACAGACTTGGTCTGGAGATCAGGGCTCCCCATGGAGGTGTGAGACTAAGGATGTTCCCCTCCTTCCTCCTAATGGGTATAGTTGGTCAGGCATGGGTTTTCGCTTTGAACTGAGAGGAGCCTTCACAGTTTCAGACAAAAGACCAACTCTGAGATGGCACGAAGTGCAATATTATTTGGGGGCTTGATGATGAATGAATTGAAGTAGAGAAGTATAAAGACAACTCTGATTGCCAGAGACTTGGCAGCATCCAGAGTTTGATTTTTCTTTAATCCTAAATGGGGCCTTCAGTTCATTTCCCTCATTATGTTGTCAGTGTGTGCATTTATGGGGGTCCTTCGAATCTAGGCCATCAACTGTGTTGGGAAGAAAAACGGCAGAATTTTGGGACCCTGGCTACTGGGATATGTATATACCTTTCCCATCTTAGGAAGCTGGAAACGTACACTATTTACTGGAGGCAAAGAAGAATCAGCTGTCAGCTACAGAGGAAAATTTGAATGTAAGCACAGTAGAAATAGACAAGCGTAAGTGAGTTCAGACACTAAATACTAGGGGCCCCTGAAATCCCTGTTCACTTTGTATTTTTAATGTCTGTACATGGTTTAGACTCAATAAGTAATATAAACAAAAATTCAGAGGCATTTCCAGAGAGAATTAACAGACAGAAAAAGATACGTTTTAGAAAGATCAGAACAATTATGTTACTAAACATGTCCTAATCCCCAGCACTGGCCTGACTCTGTGGAAAGTTGCTCCACGCCATCATCCCTGGGCATGGTGTCAGTTGTCCTAATCTTGAGGAAAGCAGTTTGTCATAGGATGAATCCGACCCATAAACCCGGTAGTGCCGTTTGATGGTGATGGTCTTTGCAACTCTTGGAACCATGCTAGAGGGAGAGGGAGAAGCAGGATCCCCGCTGAGCAAGGAGCCCGATGTGGGGCTTGATCCCAGGACGCTGGGATCATGATCAGAGCCGAAGGCAGCTGCTTAACTGACTGAGCCACCCAGGCGCCCCTATTTTTAATTTTTTGAGGCACCTCCACACTGTTATCCAGAGTAGCTCACCAACTTGCATTCCCACCATCAATGTAAGAGGGTTCCCCTTTCTCCACAACCTCTCCAACATTCGTTGTTTCTTGCCTTTTCAATGTTTGCCATTCCAACTGGTGTAAGGTGGTATCTCAGTGGGGTTTTGATTTGAATTTCCCTGATGGCTAATGATGATGAACATATTTTCATGTGCCTGTTAGCCATTTATGTCTTCTTTGGAGAAGTGTCTGTTCACATCTTCTGCCCTTTTTTGACATGATTTTTTGTTTTTTGGGTGTTGAGTTTGAGAAGTTCTTTATAGTTCTTGGATATCAGCTCTTTATCTGTAGTGCCATTTGCAAATATCTTCTCTCATTCTATGGATTGCCTTTTTGTTTTGTTGACTGTTTCCTTTGCTGTGCAGAAGCTTTTTATCTTGATGAAGTCCCAAAAGTTCATTTTTGCTTTGTTTCACTAGTCTTTGGAGATGTATCTTGAAAGAAATTGCTGTGACCAGTGCCAGAGAGGTTACTGCCTATGTTCTCCTCTAGGATTTTGATGGATTCCTGTCTCACATTGACACCATTCATCCATTTTGAGTTTATCTTTGTGTATGGTATTAGAGAATGGTTGAATTTCATTCTTCTGTCCAATTTTCCCAGCACAATTTATTGAAGAGATGGTCTTTTTTTCATTGCATATTTTTTCCTGCTTTGTTGAAGATTATTTGACCATAGAGTTGAGGGTCGATATCTGGGCTCTCTGTTCTGTTCCATTGGTCTATATGTCTGTTTTTATGCCAGTACCATGCTGTCTTGGTGATCACTACTTTGTATTATAACTTAAATCGGGCAATGCGATGTCCCCAGCTTTGTTTTTCTTTCTCAACATTTCCGTGCTGATTCAGGGTCTTTTCTGGTTCCATACAAATTTTAGGATTGTTTGTTCGAGCACTTTGAAAAATGTCACTGGAATTTTGATCAGGATGGCATTGAAGGTATAGATTGCTCTGGGGAGCCTAGACATTTTAAGAATGTTTATTCTTCCGATCCATGAGCATGGGGTGTTTTTCCATCTTTTTGTGTCTTCTTCAATTTCGTTCATGAGTGTTCTGTAGTTCCTAGAGTATAGATCCTTTATCTCTTTGGTTAGCTTTCTTCCGAGGTATCTTATGGTTTTCAGGGCTATTTTAAATGGAATCGTTTCTCTGTTTTCTCTTTCTACAGTTGCATTGTTAGTGTGTAAGAAAGCAACTGATTTCCGTGCATTGATTTTGTATCCTGCCACATTACTGAATTGCTGTATGGGCTCTAGTAATTTGGAGGTGGAGTCTTTTGGCTTTTCCACATAAAGTGTCGTGTCATCTGTGAAGCGAGAGAGTTTGACTTCTTCTTTGCCAAGTTGAATATCTTTTATTTCTTTTTGTTGTCTGATTGCTGTTGCTAGGACTTCTAGTACTATGTTGAACAATAGTGGTGAGAGTGGACATTCTTGGTGTGTTCCCTATCTTAAGGGAAAGGCTCTGAACTTTTGCCCATTGAGGGTGATATTCATTGTGGGTTTTTCACAGATGGATTTTATGAACTTGAAGAATGTTCCCTCTATCCCTATGCTCTGAAGAGTTTTAATCAGGAAAGGATGGTGTGTTTTGTCAGATGCTTTTTCTTCATCAGTTGAGAGGACTATTTGGTTCTTCTCTCTCCTCTTATTAATGTGTTCTATCACATTGATCGATTTATGAACGTTGAAGCACCCTCGCATTCCAGGGACAAATCCCATTTGGTCGTGGTGGATGATCCTTTTAATGTATTGTTTGATTGTATTAGCTAGGATTTTGTTGAGAATTTTGGAATCCATATTCATCAGGGATATTGGTTTGAAATTCTCCTTTTTGATGGTGTCTTTGTCTGGTTTGGGGATCAAGGTAATTGTGGCCTCATAAAATGAGTCTGGAAGCTTTCCTTCTGTTTGTATTTTTTGAAACAGCTTCAGAAAAGTAAGTATTCTTTCTTCGTTGAATGGTTTGTAGAATTTCCCAGGGAATCCATCGGGCCCTGGACTCTTGTTTTTTGGGAGGTTTTTGATCACTGCTTCAATCTCGTTACTGATTATTGGCCTATTCAAGTTGTCAAATCCTGTTTCAGTCTTGGCAGTTTATAGGTTTCCAGGAAGGCATCCATTTCATCCAGATTGCTCAGTTTATTGACATATAGTTGTTGATAATAATTTCTAATAATTGTTTCTATTTCTTTGGTATTAGTCGTGATCTCTCCCCTTCCATTCATAATTGTATTAATTTGGGTCCTTTCTCTTTTCTTTTGGATAAGTCTGGCCAGGGGTTTATCGATCTTATTAATTCTTTCCAAGAACCAGCTTTTAGTTTTGTTGATCTGATCTACTGTGTGTCTGGATTCTAATTCATTGATCTCTGGTCTAATATTAATTATTTCTCTTCTAATGCTTGGCTTAGGCATCATTTGGTGCTTTTTCTCTCATTCTTTAAGGTGTAGATTTAGTTGATGAATTTGGGATTTTTCTGTTTTTTTTTTTTTTTTTTTTTTTTTTTTTTTTTTTTTTTGAGTGAGGCTTGGATGGCTGTGCATTTCCCCCTTAGGACCGCCTTTGCAGTATCCTATAGGTTTTGGACTGATGTGTTTTTTTTCTCATTGGTTTTCGTGAATTGTTTAAGTTCTTTGATTTCCCGGTTGACCCGAACATTCTTGAACAGAGTGGTCTTTAGCTTCCAAGTGTTTGAATTTCTGCCAAATTTTTTCTTGTGATTGAGTTCCAGTTTTAAAGCATTATGGTCTGAGAATGTGCAGGGAATCATCTCAGTCTTTTGGTATCGGTTGAGACCTGATTTGTGACCCACTGTGTAGTCTATTCTGGAGAAAGTTCCATGTGCACTTGAGAAGAATGAGTATTATGTTGTTTTAGGGTGGAATGTTCTGTATATATCTATGAAGTCCATCTGGTCCAGTGTATCATTCAAAGCTCTTGTTTCTTTTTTGATTTTCTGCTTAGATGATCTGTCCATTGCTGAGAGTGGGTATTGAGGTCTCCTACAATAAACGTACTGTTATCAATATGACTCTCTTTTGGTTAACAGTTGGCTAATGGAGATGGCTGCTCCCATGTTGGGGGCATAGATATTTACAATTGTTAGATCGTCTTGTTGGATAGACCCTTTAAGAATGATATAGTGTCCTTCTGTGTCTCTAAAGTACAATCTTTAGCTTAAAATCTACTTTGTCTGACATAAGAGTTTCTACTCCAGCTTTATTTTGAGTCCTGTTGGCATGGAAGATGGATCTCCATCCCTTCCCTTTCAGTCTGGATGTATCTTTAGGTTCAAAATGAGTCTCTTGTAGACAGCATAAGGATGGGTCCTGTCTTTTTATCCAGTCTGCCACCCTCTGCCATTCTCTGGGAGCATTTAGGCCGTTCACATTGAGAGTGATTATTGAAAGATATGAATTTATTGTTTTCACGTATCCTATGAAGACCTTGTTTCTATAGATTGTCTCTGTAAATATCTGTTCTCTATCACTCTGGGTGCCTTTCTCCTTTTATTGAACCCCCCTTAATATTTCCTGCAGGGCCAGCTTAGTGGTTACATATTCCTTCAGTTTGTACCGGTCTTGGAAGCTCTGCATGTCTCCATCCATTCAAAATGGCAGCCTTGCCAGATAGAGTATTCTTGGCTGCATGTTCTTCTCGTTTAGTAACCTGACTATGGCTTGCCAGCCCTTTCTGGCTTGCCAGGTCTCTGTGGATAGGTCTAATGTTATTCTGATATTCCTCCCTCTGTATGTAAGGGATCTCTTCCCCCTAACTGCCCTTGAGATGGTTTCCTTGGTTCTAAGATTTTTGAGTTTTACTATTATATGCCAGGGCATGGGCATGTTTTCCTTGTTCTTGGTTGGGTCCTCTCTGCCTCTGGGACACGAATATTTGTTTCATTTCCCAGATTAGGGAATTTCTCAGCTATGATTTGTTCAAATATATCTTTTAGTCCTCTCTCTCTCTCCACCCCCTCAAGGATCCCAATAATTCTGTCATTGGAACGTTTCATGGGGTCTCTTATTTCTCTGACTCTATTTTCTTGGTCTTTGGGTCTTTTTTCCCTGCCCTCCTCTTTTTCCTTTTTTCTATCAACTGTTCTTCTAGATCGCTAATTCGTTCTTCTGCCTTGCTTACCCTAGTTTTTCGATTATCCAGATTAGATTGGATCACATTGTTAGCATTTTTAAGTTCTGCCAGTTCAGCTTTCATTTCTGCCCTTGGAGACTCTATGTTGCCATTAATCGATTTCTCAATTCTGGCTATTGTCTTCACAGTTGCTAACCCTGAATTCCATTTCTGACATCTTGGTTATATCTGAATCCATTTGTAAATCTGTGGTAGAAATCACTGTCTCTGAGTCTTTTCTATTTGGGGGGTTCCTCCTCCTAGTCTTTCTGTTGAGGGGTGGTTGAGGGAATGTACAGAGTCCAATTTATTGACCACAACCCAAGCAAGGTGCATCTGACTTATAGGGACCTTATGGTTGTTGGCCTCTGCTTCTCCCAGTCTGTCTTCTGGGGGAGGGTCCTACCGTGCTGTTTCCTTGTTTGGGCAGAGTTTCCCTGCCCCCTGTGTGTGTGTGGGGGGGCATGGGCTCAGTGAAAACCAGTTTTCTGGGGCTTTTGTCCTCTGGTGGCTTTCCCTGGCAGCTTTCCACATCTCTTTTGAGAGTCAGAGCAGAAGACACCGTTTCCAACCCTCTGACTCAGAGCAGAGAGATCACAGTCTGTTCTTCAGTAAGCTCTCCAGGTTACACTATCTCTGTTTTTGTCTGTGCTGCTATAAACTGCAGTGTCCTGGGTTGTGTGCCGCTCAGCATGGCTCCCAGTCATCGCCTCCAGTTTGGGGCACATCTCTGCCCTTTGTGCTTCTAAAATTGCCACCCGCCCCCAGTTTGCATGTGCAGCCCCGCTGCTCCAGGTTTCGGTCTGGGGGCTGCCTTAATGTCCTTTCCCTGCCGCTACCGGTCTGCGAGTCTGTGCCCCATCCCCAGCATGGGAGGCTCTTGCTCTCTGGTGGTGCCGGATCTGCACGGCTCCCTCCCCCTTCCATTTATCTTTGGATATGTGCCCACGGAATCACAGCTCCCCATTTCATACCTCGAAACCAACTGCCTACGATATTCTGTTTGTGGAGATCCAGATATATCTTCTTACCCCTCAGGCTGATTTCGTGGGTGTTCAGAGTGGTCTGGTAGATATCCAGCTCAATTCTGGGGACTGGTTGGAATAGGGTCCCCTACTCCTCCGCCATCTTTCTTGTCCTGTATAAGTTCCTTATATATTTTAGGTATTAACTTCTTATCAGACACATCATTTGCAAATATCCTCTCACATTCCGTATGTTGTTGTCGTGTTTTGTTGGTAGTTTCCATCACTGAACAAAAGTTTATATTTCGTTGTAGTCCCAGTGTATTAGTTTTGCTTTTGTGTCCCTTGCCAGAGGTGACTTATCTAGAAAAATATTTCCGTGGCTGATGTCCAAGAAATTGCTGCCTATATTGTTTCAGGAATTTTATGGTTTCAGGTCTCACATGTGGGTCTTTAATCCATTTTGAGTGTATTTTTGTGTGTGGTGTAAGACAGTGGTTGGGGTTTCCTTGTTTTGTGGGTGGCTATCCAGTTTTCTCTGTACCATTTGTTGAAGAGACAAGTCTTTTCCCCATTGTGTATTCTGGTTTCCTTTGTCATGGATGAATCGACCATAGAAGAATGGGGTTATTTCTGGCCTGTCTGTTCTGTTCCATTGATCTATGTATTCATTTTTGTGCCAGATCATATTGTTTTGATTCCTACAGTGATATAGGATATCTTGAAATCTGGAAGTGTGATACCTCCAGTTTTGTTGTTGTTTCTCAAAACTGCTTTGGCCATTCAGGGTCTTTTGTGTTCCCTATGAATTTTAGGATTCTTTGTTCTAGTTGAGTTGAAAACTGCTGTTGATATTTTGATAGGGATTGCATTAAGTCTGTAGGTTCCTTTAAGTGGCATGGACATTTTAATATTGGTTCTCCCAATTGATGAACATGGAATTGGTTCATGGATTTGTTTCTGTCATCTTCCATTTCTTTCACCAGTGTTGGATAGCTTTCAGAATAGTGCGGTTTCACCTCTTTGGTTCAGTGGATTGCTATGTATTTTCAACTTTTTGGTGCAACTGTCAACAGGACTGTTTTCTTAATTTCTCTTTCTACAACTTCATTAGGAGCATATAGAAACGCAACAGATTTCTGTATATTAATTTTGTATCCTGAAACTTAACTGAATTCATTGCTTACTTCTAACAGTTATTTCGTAGAGTCTTTAGGGTCTTCTCTCTATAGTCACATGTCATAGTCTCATGTCATCTACAGATAGTGAAAATTTGTTTTTTTCATTACCAATATGGGTACCTTTTATTTCTTCTTGACGGATCTCTGTGGCTAGGACTCATAGTACTATGTTGAGTAAACGTGCTGAGAGTGGACATCCTTGTCTTGCTCCTGAACTCAGAGTGAACGCTCTCAGTTTTCCAGCACTGAGTGTGATGTTAGCCATGGGTATTTTATAGATGACCTTTATTCTGTTGAGGTATGCTTCCTCTATTCCTACTTTGTTGGGCATGATTTTAATGAATAGATATTGTCCTTGTTAAAAGATTTTCTCCACCTGTTGACATGATCGTATAATTTTTACACTGTCTCTTGTTATTGCGTTCTATTGCCTTGATTGGTGCATATCGACCCGCCCTTGCATCCCTGGAGGAAATCCCACTTGATCGGGGTGATTTTTTTTTTCCAATGCCTTGTTGTTTTTGGTTTGCTAAAATTTTGTTGAGAATCTTTGCATCTAAGTTCATCAGAGATATTAGCCTTTAGTTTCCTATTTTGTACTGTTTTTTTCTGGTTTGAGCATCAGGGTCATGCTGGCCTCATAGAATGAATTTGGAAGCTTTTCCTTCCCTTCTGTATTTTGGAATAGTTTGAGAAGAAGAGGCATTAAATGTTCCTTAATTGTTGGGTGGAATTCAGTTGTGAAACCATCTGGTCTTCATCTTTGGATGGGAGGTTTTTGATTATGGATTCAATTACATTGCTAGTAATTGGTCTCTTCAAATTTTCTCTTTCTTTCTCATTCCATTTGATAAGTTTATATTTTTTAGGAATTGATCCATTTCTCATAGGTTGTCCTATTTGTGGGCAGATAATTTTTTTAATATTCTTATAATTCTATGTGTTGTTGTGATGCTGGTTGTTAATTCACCTCTGACATATCTGATTTTATTTATTTTTGTCCTCTTCTTTTTTAAAACACTTTTTAATTTCAATTCACTTAATTAACATAGAATGTATTATTGGTTTCAGAGGTACAGGTCTGTCATTCATCAGTCTTCTATAACATCCAGTGCTCATTACATCCCTTGCCATCCTGAATGTCCATCACCCAGTTACCCCATCCCTCCACCCTCCTCCCTTCCAGCAAACCTCAGTCTGCTTCCTATGATGAAGTCTCTTATGGTTTGTCTCCCTCTGTGGTTTCATCTTATCTTATTCTTTCCTCTCTTCCCCTTTGATCCTCTGTGTTGTTTCTTAAATTCCACACATCAGGGAGATCACCTGATAATTGTCTTTCTCTGATGGACTTATTTCACGTAGCATAATAACTTCTAGTTCTATCCACGTTACTGCAAATGGCAAGATTTCGTTTTTTTGATGGCTATGTAATAATCTATTATATATATACAGCACATCATCTTTATCCATTCATTGGTCAATGGACATCTGGAGTCTTTCCATAGATAGGCTATTGTGGACATTGCTGGTATAAACATTGGGGTGCAGCTACCCCTTCAGATTACTACATTTGTATCTTTGGGGTAAATACCCATTAGTGCAATGGCTGGGTCATAGGGTACCTCTATTTTCAACTTTTTGAGGATCCTCCATACTATTTTCCAGAGTTGGCTGCACCAGCTTGCATTCCCACCGACAGTGTAAACGGGTTCCCCTTTCTCTGCATCCTCACCAACAACTGTCGTGTCCTGACTTGTTAATTTTAGCCATTCTGACGCGTGTGAGGTGGTATCACATTGTGGTTTGGATTTGTATTTCCCTGATTTGGAACATCTTTTCATGTGTCTCTTGGCTGTTTGGATGTCTTCTTTGGAGAAATTTCTGTTCATATCTTCTGCCTATTTCTCGTTTGTATTATTTGTTCTTGGGGGGTTGAGTTTGATGAGATCATTATAGATCTTGGATACTAGCCCTTTACCTGAAATGACATTTGCAAATATCTTCTCCCATTCTGTCAGTTGTCTTTTGGTTTTGTCGACCTCTCTGTCCTTTTTTGATGACTCTGGTGAACGGTGTATCCGATTTTTTTTTTAATCTTTTCAAACAACCAACTCTGTGTTTCATGGTATGTTCTAATTATTTTTGGTTACTATTTATTTCTGTTCTAATTTTTATTGTTTCCTTCCTTGTACAGTTTTTAGGCTTAATTCTTCCTTTCATAGCTCCTTTATACTGAAGGTCAGATGTTGTATCTCAGTTTTTCTTACTTCTTGAGGTGTGCCAGGATTGCTGTAATCCCCTTTTGTAGATTAGCTTTTGTTGCTTCCCGAAGACTTTGGACTCTTTTGTTTCCTTTTTTTTTTTTTTTTTTTTTTGTCTCCCCGTGTTTTTTATTTTCTCTTTAATTGAATAGTTGGTTCACCCAATGTTTAAGGGCATATTATTTTAACCTCATTCCCTGATTCTTTCCTTGTGATTGATCTCTGGTTTCATACCATTGTGGTCAGAAGAGATGCATGATATGCTTTCAGTCTTGTTAAATTTCTTGAGACTTATTTTCTAGCCTAACAGTTGATCTCTTCAGGAGAATGTTCCATGTGCACTTGAAAAAAAAAATATGTGTTTTGCTCTTTTCAGGCGGAATGTTCTTCATATGTTTGTTAGATCCATCTGGTCATGTATGTCATTTAAAGCCACAGTTTCCTTGTTGATCTTCTGTCTGGATGACTTACTCATTTATGTAAGTGGGGTGTGAAAATACTATGCTTCTATTACTCTTGATTTCCTCCTTTATGTCTGTTAATAGTTGCTTTCTGTATTTGGGTGCATAAATGTTTACAATTGTTCTATCTTCTTGTGGGATTGTTCCCCTCATTATTTAGTGTCAATCATTGTCTCTTTCTGCGGTCTTTGTTTTAATGCCTCTTTTGTCTGCTTTGGGTATTGCTACCCCAGCTTTCTTGTCACGTCTATTTGCCCGATGCAGGTGTTTCCATCCCTTCACTGTCAATCTGCCTGTGACTTTAGGTCTGAAATGAGATGCTTGTAGGCAGGATATAGATCAGTCATGCTTTTTTATTCATGCCGGTACCCCGTGTCTTTTGACTGGGGTATTTATTCAGGTTTACTTTCAAGGTCATTATGGATAGGTGTGTACTTATTGCCATTTTGATACTTGTTTTATGGTTCTTTTTGTAGTTCTCTGTTGCTTTCTTCTCTTGCTGTCTTCTGTTGTGTTTGGCTTTGTTTAGTGATGTGTTTGGAGTCCCTTCTCTTTATTTTTTGCATATGTATTGAAGGTTTTTATTTGTGGTTACCCTTCGACTGATATATAAGATCCTATATCTCAAGCAGTATACATTTAGCTGATGGTCACTTACCTCTGTACGCATTCTAAGGCCCTTATTTACACCACTCCCCCCACATATGCAAATGATGTCCTACTTTACATCCTTTCATTTTGTGAATCCTCTGACCAGTATTTGAAGATATAATTGATTTTACTATTTTTCTGCTTTAAGCTCCCACTGGTTTTATAAGTGATTATTCTACTACCTTTATTATGTTTCTATTTACCTGTGAAGTTTTTGCCTTTACTAATGTTCTTACTCCTGATTATGGCCTTTTCTTTCCAGTCAGAGAATTTCCTTTATCATCATCTGTTGTAAGGCTGTTGTAGTAGTGTTGAAGTCCTTTAAATTTTGTTTGTCTAGAAGCTCTTCATCTCTCCTCTGTTCTGAAAGGTAGCCTTGCGGACTAGGGCTTTCACGGTTGGAGGTTTTTTTTCTTGTCAGCACTTGGAAGGCTCATGCCACTCCCTTCAGGCCTCCAGAATATACAGCTGTTAGCCATATGGGGTTTTCTTGTATGTAACTGTTTCCGTCTGTCTTACTGATTTTAAAAATCTCTTTCTCACTCCTCTCGGTCCTTTAAAATATTATGTGTCTTGGTGTGGGCCTCCGTCGCTTGATTTTGGGAGGGCGTTTCTATGCCTTCTAAATCTGGATATTTGTTTCCTTGACTCAGGTTGTCTAAATTCAGGTATTATTTTTTCAGATAAATTTTCTGCCCCCTTTTCTCTGTCTCTTCTTTTTCTGGGATCCCTATAATGCGAATGTTCTTACGATAGAGGATGTCCCTGAGTTCCCACAGCCTGTTCTGATATTGATTTTTCCATCTCTGTGTATCGTTCACATTGGTTGCTTTCCACTCCTCTGTCTTCCAGCTCACTGATCCATTCTTTTTCTTCCCCTGGTCAATTGTTGATTCCCTCTAGTGTATTTTTCATTTCAGTTACTGAGTTCTTAATCTCAGATTAGTTGTTTTTATTTTTTTTCTCTTATTGTTAAAGGTGTCCCTCCGACCCTCCACTCTTTTCTCAAGTTCAGTGAGTACTTCTGTGACCATGAGTTTGAATTCTGTGCCAGGCATAATGCTTATCTCTGTTCCGTTTAGCTCTCTTGCTTTGATTTTGTCCTGTTCTTTCATTTGGGACCTATTATCCTGTCTCCTCATTTTACCTAACTGTCTGTTTTTTTCTATATATTAGTAAAGTTGGTGATATCTCTTGATCTTGCACGTAAGAGCCTTATGAAGAAGAGGTCCTGTAGTGCCCTGTACTGTGATGTCCCTTTTTCACCATAACATACACTTGCAGGGTGTTTCCTGTGTGTGGGACATGCAAGTTCTGGTTGTGGCTGAGTGGTGTTTGCTTTCAGCCCAGTCAGCTGCAGTGGTCCGCTTTGCCTGTTTGGGGCAGGGTTTGGTCCCTGTGGCATGAAGGGGCCAGTCTAGCACTGCCTTGGGCTTGTAGTTGGGTCTGACCAGGTGCCTGCTCTCAGTCTATTTGCTGGGGTTATGGTCAGCCCTAACTGAAGAGTGCCCCAACTGCCCCGAGAGGTTTCATTTCAATAGGGTCTGTATTCAGACCGGATGTCTGCCACCCGTGTGTGTATTGGGGTTGCAGTCCAAATACAGCGCTCTCTCCTTGTGCAGCCCCTGTGAGGTTTTTGTTGGTTGACAAGGCTGGCATGCAGATCAGATGTCTGCCCCTCACCCACTGCTGATGTATGTGGTTATCTTTCCCTCTCCTCATGGCAGGCCAGGCTGTCAGGGCTGCTTGCAGAAAGAGACATGTCCCGAGCGGCTTTGAAGGGACTCATTGCTGCGTAGGGTGGGATTGGATGGTGCAGTCCCCAGAATGCAGTGCAGGGCTCAGGGTTTTAGCAAGGTAGGTGAGGAGTGGTCACACTGTTTTCCGGAAGTGCCTGGATATCTAGGTTTGGGAGGGTAGAGAAATGGACCCACCAGTTCTTTTATTCCTGGAGAAGTCAGCTAGAGAGCCCTGCCCCCGGTTGGCATGTTCTGACATTAGTAAATAAATCTTCTTCCAGTAAACCTCAGGTGTTTTTCAAAGTGCTGCTTCTAGCCTGTATCTAGGCCCAGGTGTTTGTTCTGCTGGCTCCTTAAGGGTGGCTTTCCAGCTCTCTCAGAGCTAACCCCTTTGATTTTTCATGTACCTCTGGTAAGGCCCGCTGATCACATAAACTCATGAATTTCAGCCCCAACCCCATGGTTTTCAACACCAGGTGTTATGGGGAGTCATCTTCCCAGTGCAGGTTCCCAGTGTCTGGGGTGCCTGGTGTGGGGTCTGTTTCTATCCCTTCTCTGTGGTTGTGGTATCCCTCCCATTTGTGTCTGGTCTCCCTGGAAATGTGGTACCAGACTGCATCTCCACCCCCAGGCCTTCACTGTAGCCTCCTCTGAAGGAAGAAGTGTGGAGAGTCTGCCCTGCCGCTCTGAGGTTGTTTTCTGGGTTAGTTGCACTGATTGTGAATGTTTTCTGGATGCATCTGTGAGAGGAGGGGAGCTTAGGACCCGGCTACTCTGCCGTCTTCGTGGGGTTCCTTCCTATAGTCCTTCACAAGTGTGTCTTTTACAAATATTTTCTCCAAGTCTGTGGCTTCTCTTTTTGATCTTGGGATGAGGATGACTTCTTGTTGGATTTCGCTCTTAAATATTTGATAGGAAACTTTGGTGTTCAACACTTCATACCGTGGTTTGAGAAAGGGAAGCAAAAGTCCTTTGAGAATTTGCCCTGAAAACATCTGAGGTACCTAAATTTACCTTGTGTTTAATAACAATGAGGCTCTGGTTGCAACTATGTGCTCATTCCTGGCAGAAACACATAGTGAGTCAAATGTTGATGGCGGGGAGTTTGGATGTAACTTCTCTGACAAAATTGTATGTGCAATAGACTCATGTTTTACAATCCATCCCTAATTGTACAGCACCATCATAAACATGGTTCTTTTTTAAATGAAAAATATGTGAGGACTTCAAACATGTTCCCAGGATGGTGATTCTCTTCATTATCCTTTTTTCTCAAAGGGCCTGTCACATCACTCCTCCTGTTCATTTTCCGTCCTTCAAATGTTTCTGGTCTCTCTGATGTCTTCCGTTTTCATTTTATGGATGATTGTAATTCTTCCCAGTGTCACCTTTCTTAGCATCTTGGAACTGTATGCCTCACAGACCATTGACAACAGAGACCAACATCAGGACTGTCGTAATGAGGGAGAGGAATAGCCACCTGATGGAGGCAGAGAGGGATCCTTGAGAACATCCCCCAAGAAAAAACCTTTCTAATGAGTTTCCAGTTGTACAAGGGATGTTGGATCCCGGGGGATGTGTGACTTTGTCATTGCATTGAGGCGGAGGTTACATGTGGGTTCAGGAAATATGTGTGGTGCCCTGCTGACAATGACAAAGACTCACAGTGATCAGTGATCGGAGATGCAAGTGGCAGGTTCCTTAGGAGACATCACTGTGTTATTGGCCAGTGCCAGTTCCTTCCGCATCATCCTACCCATGGAGGGTGGGGTCATGAGGATCCCAAAGATCCCTTCCCCACAGTTCAGTCTGAACCAACCAAGTCTTTCAGAGCCAGGATGAAATCTTCAAGCCCCCACACCACCGGAGCTGTGAGGGTGGCTGCTGCCATCCCTTCCAAGATGGACGGGGTTTCTTAGGACCTTTCTGCTCAGCTCTAAGGAGGAAACTTGTTCTGGGAGCAAGGGGGGATCTGGTGAGCCCTCTTTGCTTATAACCTGTGGGATCAACACCCGACCCTTCTAAGGCATTGCCTTTCTGTTCCCTACTGAGGAGCTTTAAGAATGGTTAGTGGATATTCTGGGGGGCACACCAAGTAGGAGAGGGCATGGAGAGCCAGCTAGGCAGCGGGAGGTGTCCTCAGCATCTTGATGTGGTAGGTGGTTCCACAGACAACTGCACATGTCAAAATCTTATTGAGCTGTTTAAAAATATGTGTGCATTTTCAATTGTGTATTTTATAAACTCAATTAAAAATATAATTTTAGGGGCGCCTGAGTGGCTCAGTCATTAAGCTTCTGCCTTTGGCTCAGGTCATGATCCCAGGGTCCTGGGATCGAGCCCCACATCGGGCTCCCTTCTAGGCAGGAAGCCTGCTTTTCCCTCTCCCGCTCCCCCTGTTTGTGTTCCCTCTCTCCCTGTGTGTCTCTTTGCGAAATAAATAAATAAAATCTTGTATAATTCTAAAATAATTTCTCTAAGAATGCGGTTAGGCCAAAATAGATAGTGCTTAAAAGTGTTTCCAGTGGTGATGGTCGTGCAACCTTTTGAATACAATAAAATCCTCCTATTACACACTTAAAATGGTATATTTCACCTGTGTGCACATGTCTCTTTTTCTTTTCTAAAAGTATTTAATTTAACTATAACATATGTACATAAAAGTGCTTAGTGAGTTATCCCGGAGTGTGTAAATATCACAAATAGAAAATCCAAATCAGAGTGCGTTTGTGATCGTTGCAGCTTCTGCAGCTTCTCTGAGCCTAGAATATTCATCCTAGAGTCAGCTTGTTGTCTTACTGTGACAGAGAAGGGGGAATAGATTTTGGATGACCATTAACAACTTGCCTCTAAATGGCCTGGAAGGTCTGGACCAAGCCCACCTGTCCAGTGACTCCTGACATCCTAGCCTCAGCCCTGTGTAGTGTGTGCATGACCCTTCTGAGAGTTCCTCTAGTGTGACCTGCTCCCTCCCTCCCAGGATGCCCCCTCACCTGTTGAAGGTCTCAGTCATCCTTTAGATGTCAGGGCAAGGTGGACTTTTTAGGGAAGGTATCCTTGATCCCCTCACATAGGTAATTTCCTTCTACAGTAGATCTTCACAGTCTTACCCATGTCCTTCCCTTCATAGCACCTATTTCAGTTTGTGCTCATATTGTTATTAGATGAAATCTTTTTGCTCTGCTATATCTAACCCCCATGAGGCTGGGCTGTGTGTTCTGGCTCACCATGCTGACCGTTGCTTAGAAGTGTCTAGGCTTTCCGTCAGTATTCGTGGACTAAATGAGCGAATGAGCGAATGAGTCAGAAACCTGGACACAGACAGGGAAGCCAAGGTCATTTTTTCACGATCTTCCAGCTGTTCTTTAGCTCACTTGGAAACGGGGTCTTGTGATTTCGAGTTCAGAGTGTCTCTGATTGACATTTAAACTATTTCAAAACCTAAGAGATGTTCACTTCGTGTGTCACTTGACTGCACATTAGAGTGAGGTGTATTAATGAAGGAGAAAATTCATAAGATGGGGCAGTAATACATAGGACACAGAGGAGGTGGTCTTCAACTTCAGATCAGAAAAGGATCCTCTGACAATCTCACTGATTTTGTTAAAATGTCAGCTCCTGTGCCTGAAAACATACAGCCAGACTGATAGAAGGAAACAAGCGTTAATTCAACAGTGAGGTTGAAGCCAAGGGTAGTTTGTGATGTTGGACAAATTACTTCACCTTTAGACTGTGTGTTCCATTAGAGAAACTGGGAAAAAATTAAGTAACTGTGTACTTTCTAATCCTGTTATGACGTGTAAGTGTAAGAATGTGTAGAAATGACTCTGGACCATGCTTGCACACAGTACCAGCTTCATCCCTGGTAATCCTTCTTATCGCCATGAGAATATAAGTTACCTGGGAGCAGGGACCCTATGTTTTGATTCTCTGCTGTCCCTAAGACCTAGAATCCTGTCTGGCATGTAGCAGGCACTTAACGTTCATTGACCAAATATTCGGCAGTCCTGGAGGAAAGGCAGAGAGAGGGATGGGACACATTTAAAAAACAAAATGACTTTCCTAAAAACGGTTCACATTATTCTATGGTACCCCATTTCCATGTATATTTAGGCAATTGAGAGTCTTTTCTTATTTTTCTAAAATATGTTGTTCTAATGGGGAATAGGATGCAGAATTTACCCGAGGTTCATATGAGCCCCAGAACTTGGGGAGGACTAACATTCACCCTCCTCCCTGACCAGAGTCACATTTACGTTTTAGACTACACATCTTTTTAAATTTTTTATTGTTATGTTAATCACCATATATTACATCATTAGTTCTTGATGTAGTGTTCCATGATTCATTGATTGTGCATAACACCCAGTGCTCCACGCAGAATGTGCCCTCTTTAACACCCATCACCAGGCTAACCCATCCCCCCACCCCTCCCCTCTAGAACCCTCAGTTTGTTTTTCAGAGTTCATCATCTCTCATGGCTCATCTCCCCCTCCGACTTACTCCCCTTCATTCTTTCCCTCCTGCTATCTTCTTCCTTTTCTTTTTTCTTAACATATGTTGCTTTATTTGTTTCAGAAGTACAGATCTGTGATTCAACACTCTTGCACAATTCACAGTGCTCACCATAGCACATACCCTCTCCAATGTCTATCACCCAGCCACCCCATCACTCCCACCCCCCCACCACTCCAGCAACACTCAGTTTCTTTCCTGAGATTAAGAATTCCTCATATCAGTGAGGTCATTTCCTACGTCTTTCTCTGATTGAATTGTGTCACTCAGCATAACACCCCCTGTTTCATCCACGTCGTTGCAAATCGCAAGATCTCATTCCTTTGGATGGCTGCATAATATTCCATTGTGTATATAGACCACCTCTTCTTTATCCATTCATCTGTCGGTGGACATCTTGGCTCTTTCCACAGTTTGGCTATTGTGGACATTGCTGCTATAAACATCGGGGTGCACGTACCCCTTCAAATCCCTACATTTGTATCTTTGTGGTAAATACCTGGGAGTGCAATGGCTGGATCGTATGGTAGCTCAATTTTCAACTGTTTGAGGAACCTCCATACTGTTTTCCAGAGTGGTTCACCAGCTTGCATTCCCACCAACAGTGTAGGAGGGTTCCCCTTTCTCTGCATCCCTGCCAACATCTGTCGTTTCCTGACTTGTTAATTTTAGCCATTCTGACTGGTGTGAGGTGTTATCTCATCGAGGTTTTGATTTGGATTTCCCTGATGCTGAGCGATGTTGAGCACTTTCTCATGTGTCTGTTAGACATTTGGATGTCTTCTTTGGAAAAATGTCTGTTCATGATTTAGACTACACATTTGATTGCCACTGCCCCTGAGCCTCCACTCTGGTTCTGCGCTGCAGGTGTTGAAGGCATTTATTGTCCTGACCGTGGAATTCGTCTCCAATATCGGGGACAAGCTCATGGATGGGATTTGATCCCCTCCTATGGGCCCTGGGCTCTGCTGCCCCAAATCTCGTAAGGTGGCTGGGGTGGAGCCTATGTAGCCCATGGAGTGAGCATTTTTCTCTATTGAAGAAGCATTCAACTTAGGGATTTTGGGGGGCTCCAATTCAATCAGAGGGAACCTCTATCCTGTGTCAGAAAACAAAATGGGATCCGTGGCTCACAAATCAACCTACAGAAAAAAATCAGATAAATGTCTAGAAATATCCAGAAAGTCTATTTGTAATCTTTCTTTCCTTTTTTAAAAGATACATTTATTTATTTTGAGAGGGAGAGAGTGACAGGAGATGGAAAAATTGAGAGGGAGAGAGCGAATCTCAGGTAAGACTCTCTATGGAGAATGGACCCTATTGCAGGGCTTGATCTCATGACCCTGAGATCAACTTGAACCAAAATCTAGAATCGGACGCTTAAGTCAGCCAGGCGCCCCTGAAGGCTATTTGTCATCTTTCAAAATTTGAAAAAGAAAAGCCATCAGGGAAATTCAAATCAAAACCCCATTAAGATACCACCTTACAGTTAGAAGGTCATAAATTAACAAGGCAAGAAACAACAAATATTGGAGAAGTTGTGGAGAAATGGGAACACTCCTACACTGGTGGTGCGAATGAAATTGTTGCAGTCACGTTGGAAAACAGTATGGAGGTTCCTCAAAAAGTTACAAATAGAGCTACCCTATGCCACAGCTATTGCACTACTTGGTATTTACTCCAAAGACACAGATGTAGTGAAAAGAAGGGGAACATGCACCCCAATGTTCATAGCAGCAATGTCCATACTAGCCAAACTGAGGAAGGCGCCGAGATACTCTTCAACAGACAAAGGGATAAAAAAGATGTGGTCCATAAATACACTGGAATATTACTCAGCCATCTGAAAGGATGAATACATTTGTATCGACGTGGATGGAACTGGAGGGGATTATGCTAAGTGAAACAAGTCAAGCAGAGAAAGACAGTTATCGTATGGGTTCACTTATTTGTGGAACATAAGGAATAGCATGGAGAACATTAGGAGAAGGAAGAAAAAAATGAAAGGGGGGAATCAGAGAGGAAGATGAACCACAAGAGGCTATGGGCAAAGAAACAAAACAAAACAAAAAGACAAGTCAACAACTGCCACACATTTTTCAAACCATTAGTCATAGTAAGAAATACATTTTCATTTTTCTTTTTTAGGTTTCTATTAATGTAAATTCAGTTATTCAATATATAATGTATTATTGGTGTCAGAGGTAGAGGTCATTGATATCAGTCTTATAGAACACCCAGTGCTCATTACATCATGTGCTCTCCTTAACGCCCGGCACCCAGACACCCCATCCTCGACCCACCTCCCCTTCAGCAGCCCTCAGTCTCCTTTCTATGATTAAGGAGTCCTTATATTTGTCTAACACTCTGATTTCACTTTGGTTTATCTCTCCCTCTTTTTCCCTATGGAAAAAACCTGTTTGGTTTTTTAAATTCCGTATACTAGTGATATCATATAATCATTCTCTTTTATTTTAAAGATTTTATTTATTTTATTTGAGAGAGAGAAAGAGAGATAGAGAGAGCATGAGAGGGGAGAGGGTCAGAGGGAGAAGCAGACTCCCCGCTGAGCAGGGAGCCCAATCTGGGACTCAAACCCGGGACTCCAGGATCATGACCTGAGCCGAAGGCAGTCGCTTAACCAACTGAGCCACCCGGGCGCCCTAACTTTTTCTGATTAACTTATTTTGCTCAGCATAATACCCTCTATCCATCCACAATATTGCAAATGACAGGATTTCATTTGTTTGATGGCTGTCGAATATTCCATTGTGTTTATATACCACATCTTATCCATTCATCTCTCCATGGGTATCAGGTCTCTTTCCATAGTTTGGCTATTGTGGACATTGCTGATATGAACATTTGGGTGCAGGGGCCCCTTCAGATCACTACATTTGCATCTTTTGTGTAAATACCCAGTAGTGCAATTGTCGGGTAGTAGGGTAGCTCTCTTTGCAACTTCATGGGGAACCTCGATACTGTTTTCCAGTGTGGCTGCAGCAGCTTGCATTCCACCAAAAGTGTAAGCGGTTCCCCTTTCTTCACATCCTCGCCAACATCTGTCACGTCCTGACTTAGTAATTTTAGCCATTCTGACTGGTGTGAGGTGGTATCTCATTGTGCTTTTGATTTGTATTTCCCTGATGCCAAGTGATGTGGAGCATTTCTAAATGTGTCTGTTGGCCATTTGGATGTCTTCCTTGGAGAGATATCTATTCATAACTTCTGCCTATTTCTTGACTGGATTATTTGTTGTTTGGGTGTTGAGTTTGATAAGATCTTTACAGATCTTGGATACTAGCGCTTTATTTGTAATGTCATTTACCATATCTTCACCCATTCTCTCAGTTGTCTTTTAGTTTTGTTGACTGTTTCCTTTGTTGTGCAAGGGCTTTTGGTCTTGATGAAGTCCCAATAGTTCATTTTTGCCTTTGGGGACGTATCTAGCAAGAAGTTGCTCTGGCCGAGGTCATAGATTACATGGTCTGTGTCCTCCTCCAGGATTTTGTTGGTTTCCTCTCTTACATTTAGGTCTTTCATCCATTTTGAGTATGGTGTAAGGAAATGGTCGACTTTTATTCTTCTGCATGTGGCTGTCCAATTTTCCCAACACCATTTCTTGAAGAGACTGTTTTTTACCCATTGAATATGCTTTCCTGCTTTGTCAAAAATTAGTGGACCATAGACATGAGGGTCCTTTTCTGGGCTCTCATTCTGTCCCATTGATCTGGGGGTCAGTTTTTGTGCCAGTACCATACTGTCTTGATGACTACAGCTTTGTAATAGAGCTTGAAGCCTGGAATTGTGATGCCACCAGCTTTGGTTTTCTTTTTCAACATTCCTTTGGCTCTTTGGGGTCTTTTCTTGTTCTGTACAAATTTTAGGATTATTTCTTCCAGCTCTCTGAATAAAGTGGATCGTATTTGATAGGGATAGCATTGAAGGTACAATTTGCTCTAGGTAGCATAGATATTTTACTAATATTTGTTCTTCCAGTCTATGATCATATAAGGTTTTTCCACTTCTTTGTGTCTTCCTCAATTTCCTTCATGAGTGTTCTGTAGTTTTCAGAGGACCGGTCCTTTGTTTTTTGGTTAGGTTTATTCCTTGGTGTCTTTTGATTGTAAGTTCAGTTGTATACGGGATCGATTCCTTAATTACTCTGTCTTCTTTGGCATTGTTTGTGTATAGAAATGCAATTGATTTCTGTGCATTGATTTTATTTCCTGCCACATTGCTGAATTCCTGTAAGAGTCTAGCAGTTTTGGGGTGTGGTCTTTTGGGTTTTCCATATAGAGTATTTTGTCATCTGCAGAGAGTGAGAGTTTGCCGCCTTCTTTGCTGATTCAGATGCCTTTTTATTACTTTTTGTTATCTGACTGCTGAGGCTAGGACTATGTTGAACAGCTGTGGTGATAGTGGACATCCCTGTCATGTTCCTGTCCTGGGGGGAAAAGCTGTCAGTGTTTCCCCATTAGGAATGAATGGGCTTTTCATAGATGGCATTTATGATATTGAGGCATGTGCCATCTATCCCTACGCTGAAGAGTTTTAATCAAGAAAGGATGCTGTACTTTTCCAATGCTTTTTCTGCATCTATTGACAAGATCATATATTTCTTGTCCTTTCTTTTATTAATGTTGTGTATGCCACTGAATAATTTGTACATGTTGAACCATCCTTTCAGTCCAGGATTAAGGTCGACTTTGTCGAGGTGAATAATCCTTTTAATGGACTGTTGGACCCTATTGGCTAGTAATATGGTGAGAATTTTTGCATCCATGTTCATCAGGGGTATTGGTCTATAATTCTCCTTTTTTGGGGGGGTCATTGTCTGGTTTTGCGATTGAGGTAATGCTGTCCTCATAGAAAGAGTTTGGAAGTGTTCCTTCCATTTCTGTGTTTTGACACCACTTTAGAAGAATGGGTATTAATTCTGCTTTAAATGTTTGGTACCATTCCCCTGGGAAGGCGTCTGGCCCTGGGCTCTTGTTTGTTGGGAGATCTTTGATTACTGACTGCTTTAGTTTCCTTGCTCGTTATGGGTCTCTTCAGGTTCTTTATGTCTTCCTAGTTCAGTTTTGGTAGTTTAGACGTCTCTAGGAATGCATCCATTTCTTCCAGATTGCCTAATTTGTGGGCATTTAGTTTCTCTTAATACGTTCTTATAATTGTTTGCGTCTTTTGGTGTTAGTTTTGATCTCTCCTCTTTCATTCAGGATTTTAGTTATTTGGGTCCTTTCTCTTTTCTTTTTGATAAGTCTGGGCAGGGTTTTCTCCATCATATTAATTCTTCCAAAGCACCAGCTCCTAGGTTCGTTGATCTGTTCTACTGTTCCTTTGGTTCCTATTTCCTTGATTTCTGCCCTAATCTTATTTCTCTTCTCCTGCTTGGTTCAGGCTTTATTTGAGGTTCTTTCTGCAGCTTCTTTAGGCATAATGTTAGTTTTGTGTTTTGAGACTTTCCTTGTTCATTGAGAAAGGCTTGTAGTGGTATCTCTTTCCCTCTTAGGACTGCCTTTGCTGCATCCCAAAGGTCTTCAGTAGTTATGTTTTCATTTTGATTTGTTTCCATGAGCATATAAGTTCTTCCTTAATTTCCTGGTTGTCCCATTCATTCTTTAGCAAGATGCTCTTTAGTCTCCATGTATGAGTTCTTTCCAAATTCCCTTGGTGATTGAAATGTAATTTCAGAGGATTGTGGTCCAGAAATACGCAGGCACTGTTCCCTCTTTTGTTACCGATTTGTGAGCCAGGATGTGATCAATTCTGGAGAATGTTCCATGTGCACTTGCGAAGAATGTGTATTCTGTTACTTTAGGGTGGAATGTTTTGAATATACCTGTGAAGTCCATCTGGTCCACTGTGTCATTCAAAACCCTTGTTTCCTTGTTGATTTTCTGCTTAGATAATCTGTCCATTGCAGTGAGTGCGGTGTTAACGTCCCCTACTATCCTTGTATTATTACCGATGTGATTCTTTAAATTTGTTACTAACTGCCTGCACCCATGTTCAGGGCATACATATTTACAATTGTTAGATCTTCTTGTTGGATGGACCATTTAATGATGATGCAGTGTCCTTCCTCATCTCTTATCTAAAATCTTTGATTTTAAATCTAAGATAGGGATTGCCACCCCAGCTTTCTTTGGATGTCCTTTAGCAAGATAAATGGTTTTTCATCCCCTCACTTTCATTCTGGAGGTGTCTTTGTGTCTGAAATGAGTCTCTTTCAGACGGCATATGGATGGGTCTTGTTTTCTCGTCCAATCTGATCCTCTCTGTCTTTTGATTGGGGCATTTGGCCCATTTACATTCAGAGAAACTATTGGAAGATACGAATTTAGTGCTATTGCATTACCTGGAAAGTCACTGTTTCTGTATACTGTCTCTGTTCCTCTCTTGTCTGTGTTTCTTTGGGGCTCTCTCTTTGTTTCATGGATCCCTTTTAGTATTTATTGTAGGGCTGGTTTTTTAATCAGAAGTTCTTTTCATTTCTGTTTGTCCTGGAAGCTGTTTATCTCTCCTTGTATTTTGATGGACATCCTAGCTAGCTAAAGGAATCGTGGCTGCCTGCCTTGGGTGTCTCCCATTGTAGGTTAAGGACCTTTTGGCCTGAGCTTGCTCTCAAGAGTTTCTCTTTGTCTCTGAGATTTGCATGTTTCACTATTATACGTTAGGGTGTTGAACTATTTTTATTGATTTTGAGGGGGATTCTCTGTGCCTCTTGGTCTTGGATGCCTGTTCCATCTTCCAGATTAGGGAAGTTCTCTGCTATAATTTGCTCCAACCTGCCTTCTGCCCCTGTCTCTCCCCTCTTCTTGTGGGATACCAATTATTCTATTATTGTCTCACTTTATGGTATCAGTTATCTCCCGCATTCTCCCCACATGATCCAGTAGTTGTTTATCTCTCTTTTCCTCAGCTTCTTTATTCTGCATCATTTTGTCTTCTATATGCCTAATTCTCTGTTCTGCCTCATTTATCCTAGGGGTTAGAGCCTCCATTGTTTATTGCATCTCATTAATAGTCTTTTTGATTTTGACTTGATTAGATTTTAGTTCTTTTGTTTCTCTAGGAAGGGATTCTCTAGTGTCTCCTATGCTTTTTTCAAACCCAGCTAGTTATCTCTCTAATCATTTCTCTGAACTCAAGTTCCAACATCTTACTTATGTCCATACTGATGAGATCCCTACAATCAATACTGTGTTTTGTTCTCTTTTTTGAGGTGAGTTTTTCCATCTTATTCTGTCCGGTGAAGGATTGATGAATGAGAGAACAAAATACTAAAATGCCAACAATGACCTGAGAGAAATATATAGTAAACACAATACTGGATACTGTGTGGATTTTGGTCTGTTTGTTAGAAAACGAGATCCCAAAATTGTAAAGAAAAAAAAACTTATATATGTACAAAAATAAAGTTGAAGACAATGTAAAATCTAAAATTGAACGTAAGTATAAAAATGAAAATTAAGGGCGCCTGAGTGGCTCAGTTGGTTAAGTGACTGCCTTCGGCTCAGGTCATGATCCTGCAGTCCCGGGATTGAGTCCCACATCAGGCTCCCTGCTCAGCAGGGCGTCTGCTTCTCCCTCTGACCCTCTTCCCTCTCGTGCTCTCTATTTCTCATTCTCTCTCTCTCAAATAAATAAATAAAATTAAAAAAAAAAGAAAATTAAATGACAAAAAACAAAGAGAAAAAAAAAATATACACACAGGTGAACAGAACAGAGTCAGGAACTCTATCCTGAGTGTATTTTTTTTTTTTTTTTAGTTTGTTAGAGGAAACTACATCTCAAAATTGTAAAGAGAGAAAAACTTATAGATACAAAAAGAAATTTTTTTATTATGTTCCGTTAGCCACTGTATAGTACATAATTAGTCCTTGATGCAGTGTTCAGTGATTCATTAGTTAAGTATAACACCCAGTGCTCATCATACCACATGCCCTCCTCAATACCCATCACCCTCTTACACCCTCCTCCCACCGTCCTCCGCTCTCAAACCCCCAGATTGTTTCTTGGGGTCCATAGCTTCTCATTGTTCATCTCTCTCTCTGATTTTGCTCCCTTTGGATTTCCTTCCTTTCCCCTATGTCGTCTGTGCTACCGCTTATGTTCTACATGAGTGAAACCGTATGAGAATTGTCTTTCTCCGTTTGACTTACTTCACTTAACATAAACCTCTCCAATTACATCCATGACGATGCAAATTGTGGGTATTCTTCGTTTCTGATGGCTGAATAATAAATTAAATACATTGGAAAGATTGTATCTGTAATGATGAAAATTTTCCAACTTTAAGAAAACAGAACAAAAAACCCCCAAAAAACAAACCAAAAGAAGAAGAAGAGGGGGCAATAAAAGAGAATATGATCAGATAGGTGAAGAGAACGTTAACCATACATTAGGTTCTGGGTGTATTTGGTCTGTTAGAGGAAACTGCATCCCAACACTGTAAGGAAAGAAATACGTAAATATTTCCAAAAACAAAATTAAATGCAGTGGAAGGATAGAAGGTAACCGTACACATGAAAATTTAAAAAGATTTTAAGAAAAGAGTGGATATGGGGCACCTGGGTGGCTCAGTTGGTTAAGCGACTGCCTTCGGCTCAGGTCATGATCTCAGGGTCCTGGGATCTAGCCCTGCATCGGGCTCCTTGCTTGGGAGGAAGCCTGCTTCTCCCTCTCCCACTCCCCCTGCTTGTGTTCCCTCTCTCACTGTCACTTTCTCTCTCTGTCAATTAAATAAATAAGTAAAATCTTTAAAAAAAAAACAAAAGAGTTGATAAAATAAGAAATTGGTTGAAAAATGAAAGAGCAAAGAAATTAAAATAGAAAGACTCAAGAATCCTGGGGAAAAAAACATGAATCGTACATGGTATATTTCCCTAGCACTGGAGTCGTGCAGTTCTCAATGATCGGTATACTTGTTCTTGGATGGATGTTCTTGCTGATCTTGGGGAGGGGCTTGTTGCATTGATTTTCAAGTGTCTTTGCCAGCGCGGAATTGTACCGCCCTTGCTAGAGGGCCAGGCTAAGTAATCTGGTCTGGTTTGCTCTGTGTGGCTTTTGTTCCCTGAAGGCTTTCCCTGATGCTTTAGAAGATAAGAATGAAAATGGCAGCCTCCCAAACTCCAACACTGGAGACGAGAGCTCAAGGCCCCACTCCTCAGTGCTCCCTCAGGGAAAAGCAGTCAGTCACTCTGGTCTCCCTGGTCTCCATCCGCTGTCTCTGTTCACCCAGCCTGTGACTGAGAATTTGTATCTCAGGCTGGGACCCTGTTTGAGTCTACAAACCCTGCAGACTCCTGTGGTGAACACCTTGAGCCTTAGCTCCCCAGAGGAGGACGGGGGTGGGGGGGGGGACCTCCGTGGTTCTGCTGCTTGCTGGGCCCCTGCTTGGAGAGCAGTCACCTGAGCATGCTCTGGTTTGTGGTATATGGAATCCCTGAGCTGAGAGCCCACTCCTGTGCTCGCTGATTCCAGCCGGCTTCTCCTGCTTCCACACCTGGGAGCTCTGCCCCACTAAGACACCCCTGTTATGTCTGTGATCCTGGGGATTCTGAGGCCACGCTGTCCCACCTAGGATTCTGCCCTCTTTTGCCACCTGGGTACATTTCAGGCAGGGACATCCTCATTGGACCTGACTTCTAAAAGTTCTGACTTTGCATTCTGCTACTATGTCACTTTCCGGTAGCCAGCTTATGGAGGTTCCCTCCCCCTGCAGTTTATCTGCCCACATATGGCCTCACATTCACTTTTTTGCACCTCCTACCTTGCAGAAAGTAGTCACTTTTGTATTTGTAGAGCTGCAGCTTCTCTTCCATTCCATTCTGGTTGAGTTCACAGGTATTCACAATGGTTTGATAGGCATCTAGCTGAATTCCTGGGAGCAGAGGAAATGAAGGTCTCCTAATCCTCCACCACCTTAGAATCTCTCCAGGAACGCATTTTAAATTGCAACCCAATACCTATAGAGACACATCACAAACAAACATTAACAAAATAATATTTACTCAGGCCTGTAATACATTATGATAGACTTTATTCTATTTCATTTGTGTTTGATCGTGTGCAACCTATGAAAGAGTCCAACATTAGAGAAATGATTGACTTATTCATGGTATTTAATATTATATATCTTAAAACATGATGCAGATATTTATTTGGAACCTAAAAAGAGCACAGTATCTTGTTGGGAGGAAAAAGGCTGTGAAGGAATGTAAATATCATGCTGTTTGTTGAAAAACAAAGTTTGAGGGGCTACACAGGCCCCAAAGTTAACCTGTCTTTGTTTTGTACTATTACTTTGCTGTGCTTTCTGAGTTTTTACCTTTGAGACATAAAGGTAGAGAGCTAATATTTATTGAACATTTACTCTGTGTGCCTGGCGGGGGACTCAAAACTTTCCATGCATTATGATTTCATTTAATCCCTCCCCAAACCTAAGATGGTATAATCATCCTTTTGACAGAATGGAAACAGGGGAGACTCAGAGACTCACAACAACTTGCCTGAGGTTGGAGTGAAGAAAAGGGCAGAGCTGAACTCAAACCCACGTGTATCTGACGACAGAGTCCATGCTTCGCCTGTAAGGCTCTGCTGCCTGCTAGAGAGTAGACTGGAGGATGCATGCCAGTTAGGATGGGCTGATGTTACTGTGAGTAACTAGACTCTCCTCCTCTTAGTGGCTCCTACTAGGGAACTATCTTTTTTGCTCCTGCGACATGTCCGCATTGTCTTCCTGGGAGAAGGATGAAAGAGCAACCAACATAGGTAACTGCCAGGTGCTAGAGGAGATGGACAGAGGGGGTGCCAGATCCAGTTCTCCCAAGTGATCTGTTCGAGGTGGCACGCCTCACTCCCACTCACATCTCACTGGTCAGAGCACATCAGAGGGCTGCATCCACCTTCCCGGGTCAGGGGAAACTCTGACATGCCTTCGTGGAGCCTACTGTGGCCACCACATGGTGCAAGCCCATCTGGGGGACTGTGCAGGGGCAGAGGAGTAGCCTGGGGCATTGGTAAGAATTGACAGCAGGATTGAGTCGGGATGGGTTTGCTTTATCCTCAACCAGGTAAGATTTGTACGTCTCGGTCTATTAGGTTTGATTTTCAGACCATACAGTATTCTCACACCAGGATTCCAGGATATTCCCAGCCAAAGACATTTTTGATTACAATTTTATCATGCTCATATCATTAAGTTCCAATGTAGTACATTTTCTTTTAGATTTCTTTACACCTATATCATTTTAGAGGTGCTTCAAAAATAAATTTTTTAAAGATATATTTATTTGACAGAGACAAACACAGTGAGTGCGGGAACATAAGCAGGGATAGTGGAAGAGGGAAAAGCAGGCTTTCTTCAGAGCAGGGAGCCCGATGTGGGGCTCGATCCCACCACCCTGGGATCATGACACGAGCCAAAGGCAGATGCTTAAGGACTGAGCCACCCAGGCACCCCGAGGTACTTCTCAATTTCTAAACATATGGGAATTTCTAGTTAGCTTTTTATCCATGATTTCTACCACATTATATTACCACAACATGCTCTGTGTGATTCCATGCCTCTGAAACATGCTGAAATTTCCCTTTTGGCCAAAATAGATCAGGTGCATTTTGTAAGTGTATCCTATATGCCTAAAGTTAATGTGTCCTCCACTGTGGCATATGGATGTGGACAGACATATGGAGATAGCTGTGGGATTGAGATGATTTGCTATCAAGGTCTACATGTTATGGATATTCCGTCTGCTTTGAGTCACTGAGAGAGGGTTGAAACCTCCCACTCTGCTTGTGTATTTGCTCATTGTTGCAGTTCTGTCCTGCTTTGCTTTCTATGTTGTTCAGCCAGTGGCTCTAAGACAGGAGTTCTGGAAGCAAGGAGAGCGTGCCCAGAAGAGGGGAACAGGCACTTGGGTTGGGAGGGAGCAGAAACAAGAAGGAGGGCCACAGTTCCAGAGAGGACCTGTTATTGGGAAGGCGCGGTGGTGGGGCACCAGCTGGGAAGAGGCTATTTAAATATGAGGTCACGCGGGGTGTCCATTATGATCTACCAGGGGCAAAGGCAGCTGATTGGTTGAGAGAGTATAAAGCCTCTGGGTTGCTAAGGAATGGTTCAACCAGGGGAAGGCTTGGAGATCGGTGGATCCTCCTCCAATCCCTTAACCTGCTACTGTTTCGTGCTGACCTAGTGATTTCCTGACCTAGTGATTTACACTCCTGATGACCTACTCCCCTTCCTGAACCCCCACTCGAGTACTTAATCTGACCCTGACACTGTCCTTGACCCCTTTTTCTCCTGACAAACGCCTTCCCCAATCCCACCCTCTATTTCTACCCTGCTCCCATCCCTCCTTAAAACCCTGTCCCCTTCCCACCCCTCCCTACCCACCCACCCCTCCCTCCACTCCACACCCCATCTCCACCTCCTCCCCGTCACCCCAGGGCCCCTTGAAAGGACCAAGACATGAAGGTGCAGAGGCTGTTGTTCTGGCTGCTCTTGCTCCGGTGTCCCAGTTCCCCAAACCCAAATGTGAGTAAACGTGGCACTTCACTGGTGTCTTCCATTGAAAGAGAGAGGGCACAGGTGTGTGTGGAAGGGCAGAGGGGGAGGGGGAGAGAGAAAACCCCAAGGCAGCTTCGCAGTGAGTCCAGAGCCTGAAGAGGGTCTCAGCCTCAGGACCATGGATCATGACTTGATCCAAACCAAGACGTCGTTACTTAACTGACTGAGCCACCCGGTGACTCAAAGCTGCTGGTGATGTCTTCCTTCCTAATGGGTTCTTTCACACGCTGGTTAAATAATAGCTTTTTCAGGGGGTTCTTGGTGGGCACTCCAGAAGAACTGCACTTCTTCCTGAAGAGCGAGCACCACAGGGCAGGTTTCTCGGTCAGCCTGAGGGGGTTGTGGCCACAGCCGTCCACATCAAATTCTGGGTCCTGTCTCTGCTGCTTGGTCCAAAAAGAGCAGCTTTGGCAGGATGGAAACCTGAGCATACTAGGTTTATGGTGTCAAGAAGGAAGGATTTGAGAAGATACAAAAAGCCTTTGAGTACTTTGTCTTAAAGAAGGTGCTTGCATGATAGGTCTTAAAAGTGTCAGGAACTCCATAGGAGCTGTGGGTATTAGACTGGCATCTGGAAGCCCAGTGAAGATCCTGCCTCAAGCCTTGCAGGTTTAGTGTCCATCTTCTATGTAGTTTGTTTTCCTATCAGCACATTGTTCATATTTATGAAGTTTGGCAGCCCTGGGAAAAGTGACATCTTACGCCTTGGTTTTGGGACTCGAGTGTTAACAAGTGAAATGTCCTTTGTGCTCTGTACTTCCTGATTGGTTGACTTTGAACAACTTCTGAGTCAGCTCTTTCCTTCTGGCCTTGGAGGCTGTCCCTGGGGACTCTGTGTCCCACCGGGTTCGTGGGAGCCCCGAGAAGCCCAGCGGACCCTACGTGACCGCATCTTGCTGGGACATTTGTCACAGGAAAATCTGATGGAGTGATGTGATCAGGAAGTGAATGAGTTGTTATCCTTTCTTTAGCCCAGTATGTACAGAGTATTGATTTCCCCAAAGTAAAAAGCTCCTGAATGTCCTTAGGAATGTCCAAAGATAAAAGAAATACATGGTTCCTAGTGTGAATATTTCACTCCTTAAAAAATAAAACCTTACCCCCAGGAGAGAGAGACAGACAGGCAACACCCTAGAAATAAGCAGACTTCTTTAGATAAGCCTACACCAGGTTCTTAGAGAGGGATCTGCAAAATGGGAGTAGTCAGGAAGGACCCTTGTGTCGAGCCTGACTCATCCCACATTAATACCTCCAGTCAAAATAGACTCGATTCCGTTTCTTTGAGTCTTCAAAGGAGGGAATTTCTTGGTACTCTTTATTGGAAATATTCCCATCTACCTAGGCTGCATCTCATAGATCAGTTCAGATTTCTCACCCTCCCTCATTTCTGAGCTCTTGCATAAACTTACTGGTCTTGCAGTTCCTTCCTCCACCTGCTCATGGCCATTGTCTGTGAGAATCTAGTGTTATTGGCCCCATTGGATGTCATCTAGTTAAGAGTCAGCTACTGGTCAGCATCCAGACAGCTGCCAGATGTACCAAGTGGCCACGACCGGGGGTGTTTTCCATCTGTGACAAAATGGCTTCTGTGTTTTGGGCATTTGATCCCCATGATCAACCATTATGCAGATAGGTAATGCCGTCTTTTAGACAGCGGCTGATCAAGGACCGTGTATGTTTCCCAAGAGCACACGTGTTTGTGACCTCAGCTGTGAGGGCTGAAGATGAAAATGTTATCGATTTCAAGGGTACTTTCTAGAGAATTGTGTTTGCACAACATTAAAGCTTCATGTGAATTAGTATGAATTGCATTGTGAGCGTCTTTTCTCCTACAATACTTGGAACTCTAGTTTTTGTAAAATGAGATGCTTTCTTTGTTTTGGTGTCCATATCCAAGAATTTTGTATTCTTTTAGAAATGAAATTTCATGGTCACCTGGAAGGCTCAGTCAGTTGAGCTTCTGCCTTAGACTTGGGTCATGATTCCAGGGTCTTGGGATTGAGCCCTGCTTGTGCTCCGTGCTCAGCCGGCAGTCTTCTCTGTCTCCCTCTACACCTTCCCCTGCGTCGTGATTCACATAAATAAATAAAATCTTTTAAGAAATTCAATTTTAGTGTTGCTATTGACTGATTTATTTACAATAATAAGAAATAGCATGAATGCCTTTCACTAGCTGTTTGGAAATATGTGTTCAAGTAATTGAAAATGTCACAGGTATCATCCAAATAAACACGATCACCTGATTATGAAAATCTTTATGGACTCCTGAAATCTGACAGTTTGGGCTGTGATTCTGAAGCAAATTGGGCATTGAAAGAAAACATCACTGGTTTCAGAAACTCAACAATAATTCTATTTGATTTTTGTTGGAATGATAATCCCATATTATTCTAATAGAAGCCTCCTGTCTCTCTCTCACTCATGTCCGTATCTATAAGCATCTCCATCCATAGAACATTCTCATTTATATGTCTGGGTCATTTTTTATTCTTCCCTTCTCTCATCCTTCCATAAACTTGGGGCATGTTTTTGGAAATGTTCCAGAGCAGTTTATCCAGGTCCTTCGTGGATGTACAATAGAAGTCAGTGACTTCTTACCTACTGTAAGTTTACATTTACTTAGTTTGTCTATTTTATGTTGGCTTAAAAATTCTTCAGTTCTGTTATCTATAGAAGATGTATTTGCCACGTGTTTGTAGTAAAAATAAAATCTCTTAAGATGTGCCTATTAGATTTTTCCTACAGCTTCGTTGTGATATAATGTATATATGATCACAACATCTTTTTCAAGAATACAGTTTTTTGGGGGCCGCCTGGGTGGCTCAGGTTGGTTAAGCGACTGCCTTAGGCTCAGGTCATGATCCTGGAGTCCTGGGATCGAGTCCCACATCGGGCTCCCTGGTTGGCAGGGAGCCTGCTTCTCCCTCTGACCCTCTCCCTTCTCATGCTGTTTTTTTCTCTCTCTCTCAAATAAATAAAAAAGAATCTTAAAAAAAATAGAATACAGTTTGTTGGTATTTGACATAGGTAAACACAGTGAAATTATCGGCACAGTAAGGTAGTAAACACACTCATCACTCCCAAAAGTTTGCCCTTGCTCCTTTGCAATCCCTCTGTCCTCCTTCTCCTCCATGGGGAGGCAGTTAAGAGGTGTGCTTACCTGGGGGAGGCTGGTTGAGGGTTTGTAAAGTTGATTGTTTGGGACAGAGACATTGTAAATCTTTGAGATATCCTCATCGTCTCACGTGTTATTTCAGCTTGTCCGTGTTGTGCCTGACCAATTCCCTCTTGGCCCTATTGGGGTTGGATTTCTATGGAAACTTCCCGTTATCACTGCCTCCTTGGGAATTTGTCTGTTTCTCCTTTATATCTGGAGAACCATCCTCGCTGTGAGTATACTAAAGTAGCTTATATATACTGTTCTTCATAAATAAGCAGAAAATTGTATAGTCCCTGGACCTTTTCTATCCATCCCGTAACATAAATTTCCCTCTAATACATCAATTTTGATGATCACCTAGATTGAAATACATTTAAATTTGTGTTGCAGTGCCTTCTGTGATCCATATGTTATTTTTTTTTATAGTTCGAACATAATTGGCCAACAGTGTAATATGAGTTTCAGGTGTACAACATGATTCAGCAATTCTATACATTTCTCAGTGCTCATCACTGTAAGTGTACTCTTAATCCCCTTCACCTCTTTCATCCATCCGTCCACCCACAACCCATGTGTTCTTTAGAAGTGTGTTGTGTACTCTCCATTTTTTGGGCATTCTCCAGCTATCTTTCAGTAGTTGATGTTTAGTTTGCATCATTTCTGGTCTGAGAACATACTTCCTGTTGATTGATTTCTTTTCCTTTGGTTGTTCAGATGTATCTTATGGCCCTGAATATGGCCCCTCTTAGGGAATGTTCCATGGGAGTATGAGAGGAATGTCCATACTTCTGTTGTTGAATGAAGTATTCTGCAGATGTTAATGGATCCAGTTGATTGGTGATGCTCTTCAGTTCACCTGGGTTCTCATGGACTATCTGTATCTGTTGGATCTTTCAATGTCTGATACAAGATTCTGAATTCTCTGGCTGTGATAGGGATTCATCTATTTCCATTAGCAATTCTTTCGGTTTCTGCCTGATGTACTTTGACACTTTGTTGTTAATGCATGCACATGAGAAATTATTACGTCTTTTTTGGAGAATTGACCCCTTTAACGTTGAAGTAATGCCCGTCATTTTCCCTGACAGTTTTCCTTGCTCTGTAATGTGTTTTGAAGGATCATTTCACTGGCCGAGGGTTTCTAGTTTGATGTTTCTTTTAACACTTTAAATATTTCATCCTTCTTGATGGCAAGCTTTCTGAAAAGAAGTGTGATGCAGTCCTTATCCTTATTCCTCTTGGGTAAGGTTACTGCTCTCCTCCCCCCTTCCACCACCCACCCCCATGCCCAGGTCCAGATTTCCAGAATTGTTTCTTTGTCTTTAATTACCTGTAACTGAACATTCTGGATTAGGCATTGTTGGTGTTTTTTGTTTGTTAGTTTGTGTGTTTGTTTTGGTATTCATCCTGCTTTCCATGTTTTGAGCATCCTGGATCTGTGATTTGGTGGCTATATTAATTTAGGAAAATCCTGTCATTATTGCTTCAACTACCTCTCTGTCCATTCTCCTGGTGTTCCTATTATGTGTGTGTTACACGATTTGTCATCGTCCCACTGGTCTTAGATTTTCTGTAATGTCTTTTGAATTTTTGCCTTTGTTTTTCTTTTTGGAAGTTTCTTTATGGTGTTAGTTATTCTTTAGGCGCAATGATTCTTTCCTCCGGTATGTTGAGTCTCTTAACGAAGCCATCAAAGTCATTCTTGAGTTCTGTTATGGTGTTTTTGTCTAGAATCCCAGTAAAATCTGAGCGTTTCGTCTCTCTGCTTACATTCACCATCTCTTCTTCCTACTGCCCCCTTTTTGCTTAGATTCAATATCAGATATGGAAGGGACTTGAAATTCCCAGCCAGCCAATGCCATCATCTCTGCCTTAGAAAGTGTGATTCTAGTGCTTGTTGTCGTGGTTTTTACCTTTCGTATGCCTTGTAAGGTTGTGTTGAAAGCTAGATCTCCTGTCCTGGTAAAGGAACTGAGGTAAAAAGGATGTTAGGGTGACGTTGTCTACTCATCTGTCTGGGGTTAGACTGAGTTTCCTCCCATGTGAGACAGGGAGGAGTTTGCATTGAAGTTGAGTCTTTCCCCCTCACCTCTATTGCTTAGTCTTTGGGAAAGCCCCAGTTAGGCTCTAGAAAAGGCTTCTAGGCTCTTGTCTTTCCCCTAGAACCTAGGGGACATAGTTTCAGTTGAAGGCAGACCTTTCTAAGAAGAACAGAAAACTTCCGAGTTTAGTTCTAAAGGGAATCTCCCCCCTCTCCCTGCCAATGGAGAAACCTTCCCTTCGAAAGGAAAACAAAACTATGATGTCTTTGGTGTGCTCATCTGTCTTTTCAATTCCCCTGCCTATAGGGCTGGGTGACAAGGGCCAGAGCAGCTCTGAGGTTCCTAAGCAACATGTGAAGTGACAACAATCAGTGTGGTTTTCTGTTTGCCCTCCACTGATGGACTTTCCCCTAACAACATTATTATGACTGGCTTATTGATAGCGTGGTGATATTCCAATATCCTGGCAAGATTTGGGGACTGGCCTCAGCCTCTCCTATCCTGTAAAAAGTTTGAATGGGGAAATATGTTAATGGTGTCAAAACGGGGTCTTGCCTAGAGTTTATTGAGTTATAATTTATCAGGGTGACTCGATCTGGAGAGCCTGGTTCCCCTTTTTGGAAACATCCATTGTCATTTCTGTTGTTGCTAATGCTTCATCTCTTGCCACGTGCCACTCTTTTTCTCATCCGATGGTTTTTCTTTCTTTTTGATGACCCTCTGTTTGTAGCAGTCTGGGAAGCTTCAGAGCACCTGATGTGCCATAACTGTGTGTGAATTCAGCAAACAGCCAACGCTTAGTGAGAGTTCAGAGAAGCTTTCTGGACAAGGAAAAAGGCATAATTTTCTCAGAGTTTTAGTCACCTGCCAGCCTTCCTTCCTACATTCCTTCCTCCATTCCTTCCATTTCCTTTCTTACAGGATTTTATAATAATCCCAGTTTCTGAACTTTAGTATGGATATCGGGTTGCAGTAAAGTTCCGGAAATGATGAATTAATGAATATTTTTAAAATGTCTGCATGATCCACTGTCAAAATTGAACAGGCTGAACGTTCATTACATAGAATGTGAATAGACATTGGGGTCAAAAATACGTTATATATTTTTGTGCTCTTTATCAGAAACGGACTGTGAACTATGATGACTTAATCAGGAAATTCCCATTTTGTCTTCTTTTTAACTCCTGTGAAGTCATTCTTCTAAACAAAATGATTATTGTAATTTTATTGGATGACTTTTCCGGTATTTGACCTGAACTAGAGATTTTAACTAGTAATACGTTTTGACATCAAACTTAATTTTGTTTCTTCCTCTCTTAGATAAAGCCTTGACAATATGACAGTAAGTATTTTGGCCTTGGTTTTCTTTATCCTAAATTCTCAGTACCGGTGTTTGATGTGGGTATAATTAGACGAGTGGTAAATATGGTGACTTCTGATGTCTAATTGACTTGTTCACTCCTGAAAATCATTCTCTTCCCCATGTGGAGTCTAAATGACAACGTGGAGGGTGTTGCCATAACTTCTGAGACCAGGGGGAGGAACACCTCATGGGAGGAGAGAGAATAAAAGAGTAATTGTTCAGAGATCTGTTTAGGAGGCAAGAGATGATAGGAACCTGAGGTCTGGAGTGAGTACTTTGCCATGACCTGGCTCTTGGTGAAATGTCGAGATGAGAAAACACTCTTTGAGTCTAGCAAGCAGGCCACACTTAGAGAAGAAGCCACCTATCGCCAGACAGAGCGTGTGTCACAAGAGAGGTTGAAACCATGGTTTTGAGTCTGAGGTGGAGGGAGCCTTTCCTGCCAGGGAAGAATGAGTAGAAAGAAACGTGTGCCAGTGGGGGTGACGTGTTTTGTCCGTGCCTCAGAGGTTGTGGTGATTCCGTGATGCTGTCTGTTGATGGCCAGGGTGGCTGCCTGGCACTTAGCCAACCCTCAAACGCTGGTGTTCGTCCCTGGGAGTGCAGCAGTGGGGGTGGTGAGAAGAGAGATCTCAGGGCACGGGAGTGCTCACATTGGGCCAATAGAAGAGCAGTTTGCACTTTGAGGTAAGATGAGAGAAGTATTATTTTTTAAAAGATTCTGTTTAGTCATTTGACAGAGAGAGAGAGGCCAAGCAGACCGAGTGGCTGGCAGAGGGAGGTGGAGAAGCGTGTACCCCACTGAGCTGATAATCAGATGTGGGATCCCGGGACCAGAGGTGGGATCATGATCCGATGTGGGATCATGACCCGAGCTGGAGGCAGACACTTAACTGACTGAGCCACGCAGGTACCCCAGGATGAGAGAATTAAGTGCCACTTAGAGGAGTCTGTGTTCTCGACCTTCGATGTGTTATCCATCTGTGATGGGGCGCTTCATGAGTGTTGTTTTCCTGTCAGGGTGGAGGGTAAACTTCTCATGTTGGGATGAGAAAAGCTGGTGTTCCAGGGAGTGTGAGTTATCCAGGCCCTCCCGAGACGGTGTAACGTGGAGTTTGTCCCCAAATGTGTTTGATTCCAAAGATCTTGTCTTCCAGAGCACCCACCTAGGTTTCATGACAGGCAATCTGTGAACAGCAGGAAGTCACTGAAGGCCATGGAGTTGTCACTCAATTGCCATTTTGAGCTTTCTTGTGTGGAATTCCAAGGAGGACCTGGAAATGGACGTGGTGATGAGCAGGAGCAAAGGATGGTTTTGTTCATTTTGGGTGGTTTGCAGGGACCTATCTTTGCACCTTAATCATTGGAGGAGAGAAATTTTAGTTGACAGCATGCTTGTTTTTTCTGTTACATATCCGGGGATGACATTAGCATTTGCAGTGGTTGCATTTTCCAAGAATGGTGCTTATAGATGGGAGAAAACCTAGAAGACATTTGATTGTGTTTCTCTATTTTTGAAAAAACATTTAAGTAGGAATCTCCCCGAAATAGGTTGTCTTATGTTTCAAATGCTGGTAAAACTTGCTTCCTTCAGGCACAATGAGAATGCTAACAAGTTAGTTGCACCCAAGTGTCAGAGAATGTGTCTCCGGAGCTCATACCCTGGGATATTCGATGTCACTCGTTTTGCTAATTATCTTAGAGATTCTTTTTTCTCCTATTAGTTACCTTACAACAAATAAATAGGAGGATCCATCGACTTAGACAAGGAAACAGGGAGCTTGCTAAGGAAATATCCCTTTGGATGCTGAAGGTATCAGGACCCATTCAAATACTTTTTGTGATTTAATTTTGGTTATTTCCACCTCTTGTAGTTCATCCTATTGACCTATTTCATGTGGTCCACAAACGGTCCTGATTTGAGAGATGCTTCACAAATGCAGAGCACTGCCTCTCTATTTTGAAAGGAGTCACACATTAGTAGATAGGTTTGTCTTACACGATGCTAGTTTTGAATTCTGATTCCTTTATCATATGTTTTATAGATCAGGGAAGGCAAGAAACATCTTGGAGAAACTCTGAATAAAGATGAGTTTCTCACTGAGGACATTGTGAAATTGAAGGTAAGAATCCCTACTTTGCCTGAATTGTGTCCTAACAACAGAAATAAAAGTAATGAGTTATCATCATCATCATCATCATCATCATCATTTTAAAGATTAATTGATTGATTGTTTTGAGAGAGAGAGAAAGAGTGAGTGGTGGGGGGCAGAGGGAGAGAGAGAATCCCAAGCAGACTACATGCTTAGTTTGTAGCCTGATGCAGGGGTCAATCCCATAACCCTGAGATTAGGCCTTGAGCCAAAACGAAAGCAGTCAGACACTCCACCGATCGTGCCACCATGATGCCACCCATGTGCCCAAGGAATGCATTATTATTACTCACTCAAAATGTTTTGTTGAAGGAGAACATCAAAAAGGTTGAGGCAGTTAATGAAAAGATAAATGGCACCCTTTGTTGGGCACCGGCTCATTTGCAAGCTGAGAGAAGAAGGTCAAGGATCAGGATATGGTAGCAGTTGGCTGTTGAGTTTTACTTTAATGTGGCTCCGGGAGGCTTTTGGTTCACTGGGTGAGGTGAGTGCAGCATTCTTGCCTGCTGTTTACCACAGTAGAGAGTGGGCATCTGGGCACTGAAACTCCTATGGAGCAGTGAGCTGGGATTCCACTTAGAACCATCATGAAGATGTTTGCTCTTTCAGGGACTAGGAAGTATGGTTGACTTCACAGCGAGGTAATGACCCCATCATTCAGCCTTGCCCTCCAAGATCTGTAGAAAATCCCCACAAGACACTTGGCTGATGAAGGGCGATGGCTGGCCCAATTGTACAGTGCCTTCCTCTTAATGCCAAACAGAGCATTTTCAATGTGAAGAGGGGAACATGTGTATATATGTATGTATGTGCATATATATATGAATGAAAGCCACTAAGAAAGCCATTTGTGAGTTTCTTTGACTTGAACTATTTTCCACTTTGCTTACTTTCTCCTGATTCTCTTATGCTTTAAGGGCTTTTTTGTTGCACTGCATGTTCCTGTCCTGTTAGGCATCCTCACATTGTTCTGTGATCATGATTTCTTGAATGTCTTTTCTCATATCTGTCCTAAAGGGCCAAGAAGAATTGGAGGATGGAGAGCAGAGCGCCTTGAGGGCCAAAAAACGAGCACTGCAGGGTATGTTATTTTGGGGGAAGAAATCCCCATACGGTGGCAATGAGTTTGCATTGGGAATGAAAAGAATGCCTTCCTGCCTTCAAGGTCTTGCCCTTCTCCTTTCCCGGGCAAACCCAAGTTCTCAGGTCATGTCCACATACAAACACATTCCTTTCCAGAATATGAGGAGTTATTGGAAGACCACTACAATGCCCTGAGTTCTTTGAAAACAACTCAAGAATCCGAATTGAAAATGCTGATGAGGAAAGTGGATATTGTGGTGGATTTCTCTAAACAAAGACAAGTGGCTGCAGAAGAGTAAGCTATTCCTGTGGGAATTGTCACAAATACTGTTGTGTGAAGTTATGTGATGGCCTGTCTAGATACTTGTATTTCTTTTAGAATTAGATCTTGAGTATTATGCCAAATGCATTCTGTAAAATTGTGCCTGCCGTTCCTCCTTGATGTGTGTAACCTGCATTTCCCTTTCTGTTCTAACTGCTTGTCGCGCTTGTTTTGTGACTCCTTGGAGTAGAAGAGGGAAGGTACCATCATTACAAACTTTGATACCTGGATCCCCTCTGGGTCTGTCTATATTGTCCTTTTGGTTTCAGTGTCATCACATGTTCTTATCAGGCCTGAATTCAGTCACTTTTGGTTCAGTACGAGACTTGGGTCAATAATGTGGATAGAAAATGGAATTGTCTTGCTGCGGAAACACTGGGAGTTTCTTTGTGGAAAGTGGGTTGGGGCTCCAGCAGTCCCGGATCCATTCATCCAGTGTACAACTGACATCCCTCACTGTAGCCCAGTCCCTAAGAAGGCCAGGGTATTTCCCATCCACCTGATTTTTTTAGGTGTAACTCTCTTGGGTCCCAGCCAAAGCCTGTGGTTTCACTAGGGCTCACCTTTGCTGGCTGATCCTGAACTTCACTCGTTTCCTTCTAAGCCCATGCCCATAAAGTTGTTCAGCTTCTTTATAGTTCACTTGCATCTTCCAGAATGTATTGATGTGTCCTGGGGAGATTGGCTCCCACTGCCAAGCTGCCTTTCTCCTAAGCTTCCATCTTCTCCATGTGGTTCTCATGTTTCTTCATGTGCTCCTTAGAAATTGGGTGCATTCACTCATACGAGTTGGCTCTTTTGTTCAGTGTTTCCTTTATTTTCTCAGGAGGAGATCAGGACATTAGAGTCCCTCATTCACGTGGAAAAGCAAAACTGTTCCTGGTCTTCCCTAGAGACTCAACTTTGTGTTATTCCATCCCACACCGGGGATGGGGGCTGCTCTGTGTCATTGGCATCTTGGTTCTGTTCATTGGTAAGTTCTTTTCGGCATAGGTACCATGTCCTGACCATCTTTCCGTCTTCTACACCTTCCACCTGATCCACTCCACCACAGCTGCTCCAGAAGGCATTTGCTGAAGGATTACCTGAGACACCAGAAGCAAATGCATGTATCTTTCTCTGTCTAGAGCTTTTGACTCAGTTTCTAAGAGTCTTTTTCATGTGTTCTTGAGTAAATCCGGAGTCCTGTTCAAAGTGGTTAAACCAACACCATGAACAAAAGAGTCTGAGGGCAGCACAGCAAACCAGCCTTTCTAAGTACCCTCCTTTGCTCCTTTCACTATCAGTGAACTCAGTCTTGTAAAAGTCCTTTGACTCCATGCAGTTGATAGTTTTCCATCTGAAATCTGTTGCGTGGAGATAACACCCTGACTATGTGACAGTTCACAGCGTTTTATAACTCAGGACATATTCCCGGCACTAAGATTGGCCTTTTCCTCCTCCAGGATCTCCGAAGGATGTCGTGGGGTTGTACTTCTAAGTCCTAGAAATGTCGGAGTGAGTTGCCATGCCAATGAAGCCATATTCTGGAAGCGTTCCTTTCAGGTTGATTGTCTGTGTCAGGCACAGCCTTGGTCTGAGGATCAGGGCTCCCCATGGAGGTGTAAGACTAAGGATCGTCCCCTGCTTCATTCTAATGGGTATAGTTGGTCAAGCATGGTTTTTTGCTTTGACCTGAAAGGAGCCCTCACCATCTCAGGCAAAAGACAAACTCGGAGATGGCACGAATTGCAATGTTATTTGGGGGCTTGATGATGAATGAATTGAAGTAGAGAAGTATAAAGACAACTCTGATTGCTGGAGACTTGGCAGCTCCCAGAGTTTGATTTTTCTTTAACACTAAATGGGGCCTTCAGGTTGTTTCCCTCATTGTGTTGTCAGTCTGTGCATTTATGGTGGTCATTTGAATCTAGGCCATCAGGTGTGTTGGGAGGAAAAACGGCAGCAATTCAGGACCTTGGCTACTGGACTGTGTATATACCTTTCCCATCTTAGGAAGCTGGAAAATACACACTGTGAACTGAAGGCACAGAAGAGTCAACTGGCAGCTGCTAAGGAACATTTGAAACTGGTTACCGAAGAGATACACAAGTATAAGTGAGTTCAGACACTAAATATTACCGGCTCCTGAAATCCCTGTTCACTTCGTATTTTTAATCTTTGTACATGGTTTAGACTCAATTAACAAGTAGTATAAACAAAAATTCAATGCCATATCCAGAGAGAATTAGCAGACACAAAAAGACAAGTTTTAGAAAGAACAAAACAATTATGTTACTAAACATGTCCTGAACCCCAGCGCTGGCCTGACTCTATGGAAACTTCCGCCATGCCATTCCAACCCCCAGGGGTGGTGTCAGTGGTCCTTATCGTGAGGAAAGCAGTTTGTCGTAGGATGAATCCTGCCCAAGAACCCGGTAGTGTCATCTGATGGCACGGTCTTTGCAACTTTTGGAAACATGGCGAGATAGAAGTTAAAGGACAATAGAGCTCCAAGATAAAAGCTCCTTGTCATGTGATAAATCAGGGAAAGATTGATATCAGGTAAGGAAATTTTGTCAACTCTGAACCCTGCAGGTGTGGAAAAACGAGTAAGGAGAGGATGTAACGATAGGTTTGATCCTACTGTACATTTATTATCATGTGAATGTGTTTCCTGTGTCAGGATAAATCATATGAGGGGACAGATCAGAGGAGGGTGGCCACATGGGCAGGTGATTTAAAATCACACCCAAGGGGCGCCTGGGTGACTGTTGTTAAGCGTCTGCCTTCGGCTCAGATCATGGTCCCGGGGTCCTGGGATCAAGCCCTACATTGGGCTGCTCTGCGGGAAGTCTGCTTCTCCCTCTCCCACTCCCTCTGCTAGCGTTCCTTCTCTCACTGTGTCTCTCCCTGTCAAATAAATGCATAAAATCTTTTTAAAAAACTAAAATCACACCCAATATTGGGCTTTATCTGACAAAAGCAATTATAACTCACAGACGAGAAATTGGAGAAATGCAAGATCACCTGCAGAAGGCAGAGCTCACCTTCAAACACAAGGTAACCTGAGTTCTGCCCCAACATACTGGCCTGTTCGTGCCTCCTGCAGGTGATGGAAGTGGCCCTTAGATCCCTGAACATGGGCTCTTGGTCAATTGACTATTTCAGGTCGCAGCTCAGGAGAGAAGTGCTCTAGATAATTGGGTAAGTGTTTTCTTTTTCCTCCTCTTCGTTTGGGGCACAGCCCGGCACAACTGAGGGTGGATTTGTTTTTCTCCCCCGGGTCAAGGCTCGGTTTTGGGAGAGGAAGATAGTGCAGCAGAGCAGGGAGAACGCCTACATGAAACACAGGTGTGCGGGTTTGACGTGCCTTTTTATGGGTGTCTTGAGGGGTCAAGGCTAAGCTGTTTAGTGTCTGGTAGAAGACATGGTGTGTAATTCTTATAGACGTCCATTCTTTTTCTGCATTCCAGACTGCACATGATGAGGAGAGAGACGCCGCCTGAGGGATCCATGAGGCAGGAACCGATGCCGGGAAGATCCGAGATATGGAACCGTGTGCAGAGAGGTAGGGAGCATGCTGTGAAATGCAGGAGCCTGATTTCTGCTGGGAAAGCACTTGATGTCCTCCCTGTTCTTGTGGGTGATCGTTGTGTGTCCTAGAGAGAATCACAAGCACTACCTAAGTACAGCAGGTTGTCTGAAGGCGTGACGGGAGGGTGTTTCCTCAGGTGTCTACCGGCAGCAGGGCACCCGTCCCTCTGACAAGTGGAGCTCACGCCCCTCCCTTGACTGCAGACCCCCCCCCACCACCTCCACCATCCCCCTACTGCAGAGCTGAGCCTGGAGCAGTTGTGAGCCTGAGGTCCGTTCCCACCTTGACGCAATGGTGAAACCTTTTTGAAAAAGAAAAAAAAAAAGACTATTTGAGAAAAATGGCATTTACCCCTTATGGATATTCTTTTATTTTTGTTTTATATGTAATTTACAGTACTACATTCATCAATGAAATTCGTGCATTTTACTCCTCTAATATTATCAGTATAATGCCACAGCTTTACTTCTCAATCTGCCTATTTTTTTCTTTGTTCTTGACTGTAGGATTAGTCTACTCCAATTCTCCTCTTCAATATTTACATAATAGCCAGTCACACATGCTAGGCCTCATCTAGAGATTGAAAGATTGCACCATTAACTGGCGGCCTGAGGAAAGAATGTATGCCTTTCGTGTTGCGGGTTTGTTGATATCACCCACTCAAGGCTATTCTCACTTAGATTTTTAATCTATGAAGAAAAAGTGATTTTTTTGGATCTGTATTGAGCACCCCAATTTCAGTATTAATTTCCAGCCTGTTGTACCCCAATCTGTCCACTGTGGATTGATTGCTTATTGAAACACTGGAACCAGGGTCCTGGAGTGTCTCCCGGAAGAATCAGGTGACTGGTATCTCTCTTAGCGAAGAAGTCGCTTGAGTCATGTGGGGAAACCCTCTATTCAGATCAGGGACCCGAGTGTGGGAAAGAGTGTAAGATGGCGGAGGAAGGCACAGAGGGTATCCAAACCACAATAAACCTCCATCCTTTGTCCCATCCAGAGTCTAGACCGGTTCCCAGGATGAACAACAGCACCAGCCTGAAAAAGGACCCAGAGATGACTACGGTAAATGCTATGGGCGTTTTCAGTTGTGCCTGTTTCTGGAAGTTACTCCTGTAGGGACAGCACCCTGTCCTGGCCTTGTGGCTGTTGAGTGTGTTCTGTGATTTATCTGAGGCATCCTTCCCCTTTCAGAATGCAAGCTGTTTACCCAGGAGCCTCCAGGCTTCCCCATTAGAGATCCTCAGCTTACGTGCTTCCTCCCGAATTTGTAGATGCTTAGAGGCAAATGATAGTAGGATGCTCACCTCAAATGTGTGTGTGTGTGTGTGTGTGTGTGTGTGTGTGTGTGTAAAACCCTGGAGGAGGGCAACATCTCACTCCACACTGAAGTCGGCCAGTCCCGCTGACTCCTTGCAGTTTGCTTTCCCGCGGGAGCGGTAGTGGTGTTGGTTTTTGGGTCAGGAGACTGACCTGGGAGAATGTCTGCGGTAATCCTCACAGCTGGCAGTGGGAAAAGCCATGCCCTGCCTCACACTCTGTACCATATTCTTTGGGCAGCTGTGAGTGTTGGTGGAGAAGGTGAGCTGCGACCTCATGTGCATTCCATCTGTGTGGGTAAAGACATGACCCAGAATCCCTCCAGTTGCACCCTGGGTGAGATGAAGGTTAACTCTGCCAGGTGCCAGGTGTGTGGTGGAAAACGATCCCCGGAGCACAGCTGTCAAGAGGGAATCCCAGTGACTCCTTGCAGGGCCCACACCTCACACGTTTCAGCTGTGCTCCTGTGAGTGGGTTCTGATGCGGTTTGGTGGTGGTGCCAACTGATAGCGTCTCTCCTGATCCATACTGGGAGGGTCACACTTGCTATCCAGACACATTGGTTTGCATCCGGGTATGCAGAATTGTCCCTTCAGTGGTTCTTGGCACCAAGGACGATGCATTTGCTCTGTGCCTGAACTAAGGAGCATCAGAATGTCGGTGACGCTGATCCACAGAGCTGGGTCTCACTAATTCATAGGGATCGTTGCACCTCTCAGCACTTTTCCAGGTCTGCTGATGAACTGCAGAAATCCCTGTCTCTTGAGCGGTGTCTGTTGCCATGGACACACTGGGAGAGTAGAATACTCCTTTGTCACGAGGGAATCGGAGTGGGGTCAGGTGGGAGTTAGTGGGCAGCCGTTGGACCCACGATGGGCTGTTCTTCCATCTTGGACACTGGGCTTCAAGCCATTGCCCCTCATTCTGTCTCTGCTCAGTATACAGAAGGAGATTCTGTAGTTGTCACGGCGGGTGAAGTGTGGTCCTGGACGTTGATGCCAGCCCATCTCTAATAGACCCTTGTATTAGTTTGGTATTAACTCTGCCAAGCCTTTGGGGCAGTATCCATGCCTCTATAGAGTTGCAGACATATATTAACATGTGGTGACAGTAGTTTATCCCCATGGCATCTGTTCACCCCAGGCCATAGGTGGGACGCAGGAGATAAGTAACCTCTGGCACAGATGCTCCTGTCCTGGAATGTGGTGATGGGGAAGGTTTCAGGCGCTGAGACCTGTTTCTTTGGGTTTCAGCTTTTGTTGGTGGTGTTACTTTTCTGTCTCATCTCAGCCTATAGTTTATTTTGTGTGTGTACATCTGTATGGATGCACAGGGGCTTTGTCATTTCCTAGGACCACCCTGCGGGCCTACCCCAGGGGACCTAACTTATCACCGTTCCTGTACTATGGGCCATGTTAACAGCCTGCACCCTGCTGGCCTCATGAACCTCACCGACCACCTCCACCTCCTGCATTTGGCAAAGTGATCTGAACAGCAGTTCTTCCCTTGCAAAGCATATCCGTCTTTCTCCACGAGGAGACTTTGGAGAAGATGTAGAAGTGCTGCCTTGGGCTTTGTATTACAAGAGTTCCCCTGGCTAAATACATTGAAAGTTTCCTCAGTTTCTACACTATTATTACATTTTGGGTTTTTGTCATTTTTCCATTTTGATCTGGGTAGCTGGTGTGTCTTGTAGAGAGAGAAAGACATTTTACAGAATGTCGGACATAACCTTTTTCTGCCAGGCTATTTCCAGGGACCACATTTTGGGCTGTTGAGGGATGAAGGACACTGCTCAGTTCATTTTTTTTTTAAATATTTTGTTTATTTATTTGACAGAGAAATAGAGAGCACAAGTAGGCAGAGCAGCAGGCAGAGGGAGAGGGAGAAGCAGGATCTCTGAGGAGCAGGATGTCCGACGCAGGGCTCAATCCCAGGATCCCGGGATCATGACCTGAGTCAAAGGCAGACACTTAATGGAGTGAGCCACCCAGGCACCCCAGCTCAGTTCATTTTTAGCTGGTTGAGCCCGGACTGTTTTTTCCTTAGCTATGAAAACGCCTGATGTGATATGGAGGGCTGTGGTCCCTTCTTTGAGGGGGAAGGACAGGTCTTCCCCTTGAATGCAGGCACCGGCAGAAACATGTGGGAAATGCTCTATGTCTGAGAAGGGACCCGAGAGTCGGAGAGAAGGGAATGTGATGGCAGGAGGTTTGGAGCATTGGTTTGAATTCTGCACAGTCAATGCCGGTCTGCAACCACCTCCACTGGTTCTAGGCCTTGGTCTGACGCTGAAGCTGCTGGGGCTCCCATGAGGAACAGGGGCACTGAGCCTCACAGAGGTCCAGGGATGGGCAACGTACCTCTTTTGGCCTTTTCCAGGTGTTCCACAAACTTCCCTTACTGAACTGCACCCAGTCCTGGCCTTGTGTCCGTTGGGTGGGTCCTGCAGTTGGTCTGTGGTGTCGTTTACCTTTCAAAATGCAAGCAGTTCACTCAGGGGCTGACAGGCTTCTCCATTACAGATCATCACATTCAGTGGCACCCTCCAAAGCCACAGGTGCTTAGAGGTGGCTCACTGTGGGTGTGTGTGTGTGTGTGTGCGCCCATCCACCCCTGCCAGCTCACAATGCCTGTGGGGGGAATTAACTCGAGGAGGATGACACCTCATTCCACAGTGAACTCCCTGGCCGGCCTGACTCCCAGTCAGGTTACAATCAGGTGCGATTCAGGTAGTGTTCATGTTGGGGTTAGATGATCAACCTGTGACAAGGTCTCTGGTAATCCTCACAACTGGAAACTAGGGGAAACGCTTCTCCATTTTATAATGTCTGTTTGGCAGGTTGGAATGTTCTTAGATAGGGCAAGTTTCATAAGTCATCCATGTTTTACTTCTGCTGGTAAAAATGCTGTACAGAATCCCTCTACTTGTTACCCTTTCTACAACTGTTTTGAATTTCCAAAGCTGTTGGGTGGACTGGCACACACTTTCTGAAGGGGGGATGTCAGTGATTAGCTGCGTGACCAGTGCCACGCAAGCCCTTCCGTTGGCCTTCTAGGAGCAGGTCGTTTTGGTCCTATGTCACTGTGAGAGCTGGTTTCTTGTCTCATCACACGCTCTGCAGTTGTCCATCAGAAAGCATATACATTTTGGTGAATTTTCTTATTTAGCCTTCCCATCTTAATTTGCCACTGGACAAAATTGCTCTGGAACTCAGTGTGCAGAAATTTCCAAAGAGTGTGTTTTAAGATAAATACAGCTGCTGCACATAAATAAGGGCTATTGGTATAATGTTCCTGTCAGAAAACCCTTTTCAAGGCCCCCTGTCAGACTTCAGGCCCCTAATATCTCCTGGGTCTTTGTGGCCTTGGACAGAAACTGCAAAGGGTAGAAGACAGCTTTGTCGGGAAGTGAGGCAGGTGCGGACAGTCAGGGGCTTGGCAAGCAAAGGATTCACCTCGAGTGCCTCGGATTCCTTGTGGAGAAAGGCATTCAGTTTCATCACATTCTGTCTCTTCTTAACAAACCCATATCTACGGTGGTTGAAGAGGAACGATGAAGTGTTGCCCAGGATGTTGATGCCTCCGTGTCTGGAGTATGCTGCTTTACTCGTATCCAGTGATTCCTTTTCACCATATAAGACACTACTTCTTCGTAGTGAATGTTGGCAGACAGGGGTAGTGATGTTTGGTAACAGTAGGTTATTCCTGTAACATCTATTCCTCTGCTCCCTGCCTTATTATACTTAGTACCAACTGAGAGGGATATAGTTTTCTAGCACGATGCGGCTCTTCTGGAACATGGTATTGCAGAAGGAGCCAGATGCTGAGAGCTTGCTCTTTGGGTTTCATCTCTTGGTGTTGCAACTTTTGGCTGTCTTAGCCGAATATTTTCTCCTCTGTTCTGCAGGTCGGTACATATGTGAGAGGGTTTCCTCGTGCTCCAAGGCCACCCCATATGCCCTACCACATGGTGGTGTTTACCAGGCTTCACTGGCTATGGGCTACCTCAGCCTCCTCCACATGGGTGGACGGGGGGCCTCACCCACAGCTCCACCACATGGTAAGATGATCTGAATTGGATGACATGTGTTGCAAAGTATATTCCTAGTTTATGTACTTCTGTCAGCAGAGAAGATGTAGAGGAGGTACTACAAGGCTTTGCAATGCAAGGATAGAGCTGAGTAAGGACATAATAACTTCCACACCTTTCTGTGGACATCCATTTCATGGACTGTCTTGTTTTACCCTACAGAACTGGGCAGCAGGTGTCTGCCATGGAGAAGAAAAGTGACATTTTGCAAAAGACAAACATGAAAGCATTGCCCAGGTGCATTGCACAGACACAATGTTTTGGGCTCTGGGATGGATGGAATGCAACCTTCACATCCCTCTTACTTGTGGAGGCCCCAGTTGTCCAGTGTTATTGATTAGTTATGAAACCTCTGTCCCTGGGTGGATTGGTCACATCCTCAGGCGTGAGGGACTGGTCTCTCCTTTGTCCACAGGGGTGAGAGGAGACCTGTGAGAAATGCTCTTCATCTGGAAGGGACTTGGGAGTGGGAGAGAGTGGAATATGGTGGGGCTGGTGTAGAGGTTTGGCTTACATCCTGCATGGTCAAGGCCAGTCTGAATCCACCTCCAACCCTTCTAGGACTTCAGTCATTTTCAGAAACCTGTGGCGCTCAAAGGGACAACAGCGGCACCCCGCCCAAGAAGGTCCCACAGAAGGACCAGGTAAATACTGTGGCCGTTTTCAGTTGTAACAATTTCTGGAATCCTGTTCCTGTCTGGGCAGCACCCTGTCCTGAACTTATGTCTGTTGGGTTTGTCCGGAGATCTGTGTGTGGTGTCATTTACCTTTCAAAATGCTAAGTCTTCATTCATAGCCTACAGGCTTCTCTGTTTCCAGATCATCACATTAGGGTTGTGTCGGTGGAAGAAACACAGAGTTTTGCTGAAGCCTTGACATTGCAATGGGAATCCCGGCTGGGCACGTTTTAACAACCTGAAGTTTCTCAGGACATACACGTGTTGTGCTTGACGATTTCCATGCACTGAGCAGTGGGGGAGATGCTGTTGTTGCAAAGGAAGTGTCTTTATTGCACAATGGCAGACATATATTTCTTACCATCGTGCACGTCCAGAGTCCACATTTGTTGTTCTGGGAGGGATGAAACACACCTCACACTTCGTTTGCAGCGTTTTGAGTTTGAGCTCTCATTTCATTAGTTATATAAACATCTGAAGCAAGGGTATTGCCCCTTGATTAATCATTAGGGAAGGGTTCTGTCCCTTGTCCTCGGCAGTCAGTGGATACTTGTGGGAATCCCTCTTGTCCAGTAAGTGAGTTGAGAATGGAAACAGTGGCAGATGCTGGAGACAGGTGTAGATGGATGTTGAAAAGTTGCTCAGTCACTTCCAATGGGCTGGTCTTTTGTCTTTTCTTGGACGTGGTTCAGGTACAGACCCTGGGGCATTGTCCATAAGGAATAGCAGTCCTGCATACAGGCCTCTCATGTTATGGGAGAGTGAATGTTGCTAAGGACATGATAACTTTCTTCAGGTTGCTCAGGAGATAAATTTGATGCACTTTGTCTTTCACTCATACTGAGGTGGTTGGCAGGTCCCTTTGTGGTGAAGGAGAGCCGCTCTTCTCTGAAAGCTGGGCACAGCGAGTATGTGCACTCACACTCTACAGAGGCGATATTCCGTGCTCCGGGAGGGATGAGGCCTACTCTTAACGTTAGGAATTTAACGTGTCTGAGAGCAAGGAGGCACATATTCGTTAAATGAGATACATGTTGTGTTCTGTAAAAGGGAAGCACCAGCGAAGGATCTGAAGGACAAGAGAGCAACCCATGAGTCACTAGAAACAGGAGGTTGTGGATGAGAAGGATGGAGGGGCTCAGGGGAGTGGATGGGCCTCTCTTGGTTAGAGTGGGTGCCCGTTCTTGGCAGGCCAGCAGCTTCAGCAGTGTGTGTGAGGCCACCGTGAGATCCACACCGAGTTGCTGCCTCTGTCCGTCACACGGTGTGGATAATGCAGTTATTTGTACCAGAACGTCACTGTTGCCATAAAGCTGTTCGTTCATACTGTATAAAGATTGTTGTTTCCGCTGGATTTCTGAAGGTTCTGAAATGGGTGACAGAATGTGGTGGAGATTTGGGAAATTTAACTTGGTTCCTTTGGGGAATCTCATCTGCCTGAGTTTGTGGGTCCCAGTGAGAAAAAGTGAAGACGGGACCGAGATCAGCAGAGTGGCTGCCTTGGCCTTCAGCCTGAGCCAGACTCTTCGTGGGGAATTCAGGATTGACCAGATCCACCCTAGCTGGATCCCTGTCACTACGCCTCTGCCTCTGAGTCACCACTCTGCATGCACTTTGCATCTCCATGAACTTCGTCACAGGATCCTGCAGATTTACCTGTGTTCCTGATTTCTCAGCCCGAATGGCAGCTCTCAGTGCGGCCTACTTAGAGCCTCAGCTTTGTTATCTGTGAAAGGGGAGCATATTGGTTTCTGAGGTCATTAGAAGAATAGGAGTTGAAATATATAAAGAATCTGCAGGTGCCCCTGGATGGCTCAGTGGGTTAAGCATCGGACTCTTGATTTCTGCTCAGGTCATGATCTCAAGGTTCTGAGAACGAGCCCCAAGTCATGCTCGGTGTTGAGTGTGGAGCCTACCTAGGAGTTTCTCCCTCCCCCCGCCCTCCCCGTTCGTGCAAAACTTTGCCCTTTCTCTGTCTCTGTCTCTCTGTCGGAAAAAAAGAAAGAGAATATGTAAAATATCTGGGCTGTTGGCCACTCCCCCTTCTCACTATTTAAATGAAAATAGCTCCATGCAGATGAGCATGAAAAGATGTTCATTTCAGTCCACACCATTACAGTGAGAGTATAACACCTCAGCCCAGAGTTTGCCAATCCTCATTTCAAAAATAAGGAAAAGACCCCTTTTTATTTTCTATTAAATTTTAGGTACTAGCTAAGAATGAAGTAAAAGATCATTACAGGAACATGTACATTAAGAGATTTATATCTGAGAGGTGAAGACAAGTATTTTCTATTACATATAGACTCATGGAGGCAGCCACACACTCAGGTGTCCATTCAAGGCCTCAGATAGAGTACAGGAAGCAAATGCATTTAGGCAAACAGAAGGTCACAGTGTACTAACCCAAATCTATTTGCCGTATAGGACAGGAAATTTGAAGCTTGAAGACCTCCCTGAGCAATTACAACCAGGCGGTGTGTGTATAAATTTAGAAAATTGTCAGATCAGCCTAATGTCCTGAATGCTGTCCCTGCCCACCCTGTCCCCTGTGCTCTGTCTCTCCTGGTATCCCCCAAATAAACCTTTCACAGTTCTGTCTCTGTGTCAGCGTCTGCCTTCAGGAGCCCTACAGTCACTCGCCTTCGAGTGCACAGTTTGAATCCTGTACACAGAACAAACTGGCAGCAGTGGTGGTGATGGAGGTTATAGCAGGATTCCCCGTTGTGGTATCTATCCTGCAGGGGACGTAAGAAATCCTTCTGGGGAGGCAGACACATCTTGTGTTTAGGTCTGTTGGTGGTTGTAGTAACTCAGGTGATAGATACTCTTGAGCACATGGCACCTGCTAGTTTAGGTGTGTGTGTTGATCAGCAGGGGAGGGGTCTGTCCCCAGGCAGCGGTCTATTGTGATGGTGAGGAATGAACGAAATATCCCTAGTGGCCCTGGGAGACCGGTGAGGAGGCCGTGCATTAATCCAGATTTTGTTCACTGGTTTGACCTTACCAGGTGCCCTCCAACAGCAGGTGGGCTCTGAGGGGTGGCTGATGGTGGCAGTTTTCTTGGTAAGACCCATAATGCCCACAATCCTCCCACAGTTTCCTTGTTGAGGGATGGGCAGGGCAGAGGCCAATGACAGGAGCCCCATTCCTCCCTCACCACACAGGAGGATTTGGGTGTATGCTTCTGTCGTTTTTTAGGTCGTTTACTCCAATCCATTCTGCACCAGAGCTCCTGGATCTTGCAAAGCCCTCCTTCTTCCCAGGTTGTCACTTGGGAAGATGGGCACACCTCCTTTTGCATGGGGTGGTGGGGCCAAGCCTCAGGATCTGTTATGGACAGAGAGGGCTTGGCTGGACCTGAGCATGCTCTGTCCCTCCAGCTGAGAGGCCATGGCTTTGAGCATTGTAGGGATTCCCAGGTCGGCCAGCAGAGGGCACCTGCGCACCTCCAACCGGGAGGGGGAGGTTTCTCTGTGCTGACCCAGGGCATCTCAGAGCAGGAAGGACTTCTGTAGCAGCCCAAGGATCGAGCCCCAATGTGGCTGCCCCAGGATAGAGAGCCAGAGCTGGGGTTCCAGTAGGTTCTGCTGCCGCCCTGTGGGAGACCCTGGGGGCTTTGCAGCAACTTGGTGCCTCCTGAGGTGGGACTGAGAAGCTGCCTTTTTGGTTGAGTGCTGAGGAGGGGCTCTGGGCGGCTTCCCCAGGACATGCTGGTAGGTGAGCAGCACAGTCGCTTGCATTTGGGGGGCTGTTCCCCTGGTTCATTCCTCCTTTTCCCTGAGGGTATTTGAACAAGACCTGTTTTCCTCAGGGATCCGTGGATTGAGGGGTCCTGCGACGTCACATCAGAGATGCTGTTTGGTTTGTTACAGTTGCAGGCTTGTTTCTGGGGAGAAATCCTGACTCCAATTCAGAGAAATGTGAGCTGCATTCAGTTGGGACACGAATACAGGAACTGCTGTCAGAACCTTTTAGAAGGAGGAGATGGGATCCCACTTTCTGAGTTCTGCTGGAGCCAGAGCCCCAGGTAAATGCACAGAGTGTCCTCCACTTAAACATGCTTTTATTAATTTGCAATCGTTATTTTTTTCCAACAATGTTACAGTAGTTGGAAATGAGTGAAAACTTGACCGGTACTTAATGTCTTAAAACTTCCATTATTTTAATGTTAAATTTACACCTGAAATATGATTTTTTATAATTATCCTTTCCTGTCTTCATTGGAAGGAAACTCATCCATAATACCTTTCAAATATATTCATTATCTCATCTACATTTCTTTCTTTCTTCTTCTTCTTCCTTTTTTTTTTTTTTTAAGATTTTATGCCAGCACCACGGGGGTGGGGCGGGGGACGACAGAGGGAGAAGGGGTGACTCAACACTGAGCAGGCAGCCCGGCATGGGACTCGATCTCGGGACCCTGAGATCAAGACCTGAGACAGATGCTTAACTGAGTGAGTCACCCAGGCGCCCCAGCTTATCTCCTTTTCAACTGAGATTTGCCATGTTTTCTAATTTCTCATGAACCCTAACAGACTTCAATAGTTTTAAATTGGTTGCAGTTTACTAAAGCTCATTCACAGGATCCCACTGACTTCTTCTGTTCAAAGTGTCAAGACCACTTCTAAATACATGGAAGATTATACTAACTAAGCGAAATTTGTGAATCACTGTTTGAAGAAAAAGCATGATGGTATTTTTGTTAAGATATTAAAATAGATGCTTACATCCACTGGTTCATGCACTTCCAAATTTTTTCTTTTGTTCTCCTCTGTTGCTTATTTCTATTTCAGTTATTTTATTACTGTATCTTCCTGAGTTTTACATTCCTCACATGTACTTTCAAGGATCCTTTCCGTCATTTGTAAGAAAGAAGACAGACCTTCTGATGAACATGCAGCTTTGTATAATTTCAAGATTTGTTGTTTTCGTTTTTATAAACTTTTTCCGCCCATTTGAAAATATCATCCCACCTTGACAAGTTACATAAAAAGTGTAATCTTGTATCAGTATGATTTCGTTTCATTATACTGTGTTTCTTCATTTGATATTTTATGTTTATGTCTAAAACATGATAATATCTCGTAAGTTCAGTGAATGTGGAAAAAGTATGAAATTTTGAAGGTTTGCATATTTGAACTCATAAATGCAGAGGAATTCCCTGTTAAATTAAGGCTATTTGCGGGGGTGGAGCAAGATGGCGGAGGAGTAGGAGACCTAGATTTCGTTTGGTCTCAGGAATTCAGCTGAATAGGGATCAAACCATTCTGAACACCTACGAACTCAATAGGAAATCAAAGAGGAGAGTAGCGACAACTCTCTGAACAGAGAAGCGACTACTTACTGGAAGGTAGGACGTGCGGAGAAGTGAATCCAATGCGATATTCGGGAGGATAGACGGCAGGGGAGGGGCCTCCGTCGGCCACTTCTGGCAAGTGATAGAGCCGCGGAGCACAAAATCGGAAGTTTTAGAAGTCAGCTCCGCTGAGGGACATCGCTCCAGTGGCTAAGCGGGGGGTGGAATCCTCGCGTGACAGTGTGGTCTCAGAACCCTCGGGGTCACAGAAAGACCGGGGGTGCCTGAGTGCGCCAGAGCTCCCAGGTATCGGAGTGGGGAAGCCGGCTGCAGAGACGGAGCCAAGGCGCGGGCTCTTAGCTCGGGGCTGCCATAAACTGTGATCCGCGGCCCAGGTGGGCCACTGCTCCTCCAGCAGGGACCCAACAAGCAGCAGAGCTGGCGAGACTCCCCTTCCTTCCTGGGGAGGAGCGGCATGGGAACGCACCGCAGGGATCTGCTGGGTTTGGAGACTCCACACGGGGTCGGGTGCCAGAGATAGCAACGCTCGGTCACAGGCCGGGTTAGCACGCAGTGCGGCCGGAGACTGGGGAGACGGGAGTGACTGCTTTTCTCTGAGGGCACACTGAGGAGCGGGGCCCTGAGTTCTCAGCTCCTCCAGGTGGAGATTGGGAGGCCACCATTTTTGCCCTGGTCCTCCAAAGCTGTACGGAGAGCTTGCAGGGAACATAAGTTCCTGAGAGCAAACCCGAGCAGCTTCCTTAGCCCGGACCAACAAGGGCGGGGCAATTCAGCCTCTGGCAAAGACCTTTGGAAACCACAGCAACAGGCCCCTCCCCCAGAAGATCAGCAGGAACAGCCAGCAAGCCAAGACCAAGTTTACCGATCAAGGAGAACGGGAGAACCCCAGCGCTAGGGGAATATTGCACATAGAATTCATGGCTTTTTTTTTTACCATGATTCATTAGTTCATCAAAGTTAATTTTTGTTAACTGTTTTTTTTTTATTTTTCTTTTTCCCTTTTTTAACCAACATCTTATCAATCCCTTTTTTAAAAAAAAAAACATTTTTTATTTTTAGAGTCATATTTTATCCCTTCATAGTAGCTACCCTTATTTTTGGCATATATATATAAGTTGTTCTCTCTTAAAAATAGAACTACCATATGATCCAGCAATTCTACACCTGGGTATTTATGCAAAAAACACAAAAACACTAACTTGGAAAGATAATGCACCCCATGTTCATTGCAGCATTACTTACAGTAGCCAAGACTGGAAACAACCTCATCCATTGAGACATGAGTACATAAAGAAATGTGGTATATATATATACAATGGAATATTATTCAGCCATAAAGAAGAAAGGAATCTTGCCATTTGCAACAACATGGATGAATATTGAAGGCGTTATGCTAAGTGAAATAGAGAAACAGAAATACTGGAGGATCTCACTTATATGTGGAACCTTAAAAAACAACAACCACAACAACAATAAAAAAACAAGCTTAAAGATACAGAGAACAGATTGGTGGCTGCCAGAGGCAGGGTATAGGGGTGGGAAAAATGGGGGAGGGGAGTCAAAAGGTACAAACTTCCAGTTATAAAATAAATAAGCAGGGGAGGAAAAGGGACTGATCATTGACCTCAGTGAGAAGAGAAATTTTCCCAAGAGAGTTGTGGAGAGAAGGTTCCATTTTATTGGCTATGATTTTAATGCTGTGGGTACATGTGTCAAGGCCGTGTAGTTGTATTTTTCCTTCATTGCTGCCCAGGGACTATGACTGAATACTCTTGAGTGTCTGCTTTCAATCAAGAACCTATACCCCACCCTCCCTCCTGAGACAGAATTTGAGTCTGTACAGACTTTTAAGATGTGAGTGATTTTTCCTGAGCACTTTGTCCTCTGGTTTCCACTGATGCTTTAAGATGCCAATTGGTAGTGTGGCAGTGGTTCCCTTGCAGGTTGCTCTTACCACCTCTCTCTTTGTTTTGCAGTTTTGCTCTGTTGTCACTAGGTGTAACTCTTTTTATTTATCTTTGTTAAAATTTGGTGAGCCTCCTTGGGGCACCTGGGTGGCTCAGTCGTTAAGCGTCTGCCCTCGGCTCAGGTCATGATCCCAGGGTCCTGGGATCGAGCCCCACATCAGGCTCCCTGCTCCGTAGGAAGCCTGCTTCTCCCTCTCCCACTCCCCCTGCTTGTGTTCCCTCTCTCGCTGTGTCTCTCTCTGTCAAATAAATAAATAAAATCTTAAAAAAATAAATAAAAATAAAAATTTGGTGAGCCTCCTGAATATGAGGATTGGTGATTTTTTCTGATTCTGCAAAATTCTCATCTATTTTTTAACTTTGCCTTCTGCCAATTATTTCCACTCTCTAGCAACTTTCATTAGCTTACACAAGGGTGATTCTTGGTCTCTTTTCATACTCTTCATCTATTTGGTCCGCTTTTTAATCTATATGGCTTTCTATCACCTCCTCACTAGTATCTACAATTTTCAGGTCAGTTTGTATTATGTATCAAAACATTGTTCCTTAAACTATACTTCATGTTGAATACTAAATTTATACCTTAATTACAAAATGAATTGACACCTTTATCTCAACCACTATGACTTTTGAAAAACCTAGCATCATTTTCAAACCCCGCTTCTTGTCGTCATTCAAAATTGTTCTATTTCTGAAGAATTAAGCTCCAAATTCTTACTCTGCCCGCAATCTTATATTGTTCTAAACTCAGATCCTTTACCTTGTACTAGTCCTTCAACCACATGGAAGCTGTCTTACCCTTGTCCACATTTATCATGTCTTACCAGTATTACTAAAACAACCGCCCTGCCGTGATTCACTCCTCAATTGTGATCCTTCTCCCTTACTATCACTAGAATATTTCTGTAACAAAAATGTGATTGTCGTCTCCTACTCAATTTTTTTTATTCAATAGGTCCCCATTACTCCTTCATGAAATGCAAGGAGGCCCATAACAACCTAAAACTGGACTACATCTCCAGCTAATCTTGTCCATGTGCTCCATAATGCTCCAAGTCTATACGATTTGTCATTATCCATATGCACTGTTATTTTTTTCCATGTTGTTGTGTCCTTTCGTGTTAAATATTATATTTGAAATACCCTCCTCAACTAGCCACAGCTCACCATACACATGCATGCACATGTACACACATACTCTCCCTCCTTAATTCCTAGTTATCATTTTAAGACTCCATTGAAGTGTCTCTTCCCACTGGGAAGCCAACTACACCTCCCAGGGTGAATCAAGAGTCTTTTCTTTGTTCTACATACCATCCCATTATATACTCCTAGCCTATAATTTGTACATAATCTACTGTATTTATCTTTTCCCCTCACTGGATTGCTGGTGCCTTATCAGTACAGAGTGTCTTTTATCTTTGTATCTTTGGCACACAGTGAAGTGTCTTCCATGTTGTTGGCATTAAAAGAAAAACGTCAAATGGATGAATATCTAAAAAAGACTGTCCTTCTTACCCCTCAAACTGCCAACACTGTGCTTATTCCTGAGACCCTTTCTCCCTCCTCTCCTCTAGAGCATGTGGTTGGCATCTTTATTGAAGACTTACAGAATTAACTCTATTTTGTCAGAAGGGAAAATGAAGCAAGCATATCTCAAACAAAACTTGTTCAGTACTCTGAGCTCTTAAGTCTAGGAAGTTTTCAAAAGGTTTGCATTCATCATTAGAAGTTATATACTGAACAGCCGTGTAAATTTGATTCCAGGATTCCTCATCCACTTCCAGTTCCACTCCACACTTACCCCCCCACCACCAAAGCTTATCAGCCTGTAGCAGAATCCATTCAATTATCAGCAGTGGGTGCTAGCAACTATATTCAATCAGGCTCCATCAAATACTTTTAATTTAATCTGTAAAGTATATGCTTTTCCTTAGCTTAAGAAATCAGTTTGATTAGGTTGCTTTTACTTTTGCATCTATTGTTCATGACATATTCAAGGAAGTAAAGAATACTGACCCAAAGATGCCCAACAACCAAACTATAGCCATGTCTTTTGCAAGCAGCCGTTTGAACTAGGCCATTTATCAGCTAAATATGAAATACATGATAGAAAAGCTTCCTTCAAAATAGAAGCACTAGGCGTGTAATACCTTAAACAAATGCCACACAGCCCAAGGATTAATTCAATTAGCATTACATAAATGTTCTGTGAAAACTGAATTATCTCCCATCTCACAGTTTGAGATAACATCCTGTCATCTATCATCGCTGGGAAAGTCATGGGTTCCCCAGCCCAATTCACATTGAGGTACTTATGCTAGCTAATAAGAAATATCAAGGAGTAAATATATTCCACAATACTAATTTTATACAAATTTTAAGCCTGATACTTAAATCTCTTACAGCCTTATCTAGAAGGAAAGAAAAAAAGACGAAGAAAAGACAAGGAAGAAATCTATGTAGATTCTTAAATTCTCTCAACGCCTTGACTCAATCCATAATTATATAATTCTGTGGATTACTCCAGTGGCTACAGTTTTTGGAAAAATTGCAAGAAGGAACTATTAACATTCACTTTTTCTCAAGGAAGGATTAAATTCAAGAATCCCCATTATGTATAGTCACAGAACAAAAGCTTCTCTCATTCCATTCAAATTAAATTCCTTCTTTTGATATTTTTGGGCATGGAAGTCTTCTGACTTATGTTTCTCTCCCCTCACACACTGGCCACCTCTCTTCTCTCACCCTATGTCCCATGGCCCGGTCATCATAGCCTGGCCAGGGAGGGCAAAGAGCATGTTGGAGGTACCCACGGGTATACCAGAAAATATCCACGTGGTGATGTGGGCACTAGAGTCAACTAGTTACCAGTGAAACTTATTATTTCCAGGGTATGTCTCTGTAATAGGACAGAGCAGCAAATAAAGTTTATTATCTACTAACCCTCGACATTTTATTTAGTAGGCTTTAAAAATTATTGAGAGCATTAATAGTATTTCTTTAGGGAAAACTAACTCTGATAGCAATCAGGAAGAAAGTACCATTGAAAAAATACAGGGAGGGGCGCCTTGGTGCCTGGGGCGTTGAGTGTCTGCCTTTGGCTCAGGTCAGGATCTCAGGGTCCTGGGATCTAACTCCACATCCAGCTCCCTGCTCGGCGGGAAGCCTGCTTCTCCCCCTCCCACTCCCCCTGCTTGTGTTTCCTCTCTCGCTGTGTCTGTCTCTGTCAAATAAATAAATAAAATCTTTAAAAAGAGAGAGAGAAAGAAAAAATTCAGGGGATGCCTGGGTGGCTCAGTTGTTGAAGCATCTGCCTTTGGCTCAGGTCATGACCTCAGGGTCCTGGGATTGAGCCCCACATAGGGCTCCCTTCCCAGCGGGGAGTCTGCTTCTTCCTCTCGCTCTGCTTGCTGCTCCCCGTTTGTGAGCGGTCTCTCTCTCTCTCTGTGTCAGATAAATAAATAAAATCTTAAAAAAAAAGAAAACATACAGGAATAATCTTCCTTTACAATTGGGATTATTTTCAGCCATCATAAAATCATTTCCTACAAATGTGTTTCATGTAGTTCTCAAGTACCATGTCCATTAAAAATAATCTGAAAACAGAATTAATGTCACATAATTCACCTTTTCATGATGTTATATAATTTCAAAGATTCTAAAAATGGAAATTAACAAATCAACAGGAAGTTTTTATGTAAGATGTTATTATGTAAGTTTTTATTTTTAAGAAATGAAAGAAAAGGGAATCTGCATTCATAAATATATTCTAATTAAATGTTAAGGAATACTATTATTAGTTGTAAAGATATACTCTCAGTTTTCAGGGGCTCAGAGAACAGGTATAAAATTGAAAACAGATTTAGTCCAGCTAAAATAAGACTATGTTTTCCCAGGATAAGTATCTTTTACAGATTTTGGAGATTAACATGAACTTAAATTAGTTATTTTAAATTAATTTAAATTCTCATTTAATTTTTCAAGTTTTTGGTGTTTGTACATTATTCATTTCGATATATTATGCAAGTTTAAATAAATTAATCTAAACAAAATAGATATTCCCTTCCCACTATGACACTAAATATTCAGTTTGAATGATTCTTTTTAACTAAAAGAGAAATTATGTTTCTCTTGTCACATAGGTACCGTCTCAGAGTCACAGAGTAATAAGCCTTTACACTAAAATGTGCTGTGATAGGTTCTACTGTGTTTACAGGGGACAAATTTTAGTGATTCTTCTCATAACTTAGCACACAAAATTCAATCATCAGTTCCTTAGGGAACAAATTTTCTCCTCTGTGTCCAAAGGTAATAGCCCTGAGTAAAAAATTGATGAAATAAAATTGTTTTATCCTACAGCCAAGAGAGACCTCCAGAAGGTGTGCGATGGGTCCCGCTACTGCAGGGAAGACACACAATTAATGTATTTTCAGTAATTGGGAACCTAGTTCATTTTTAAAGATCTTCAAAGCAGAAAACTCCAATGAAAACTGTCAAGATATTAGTCCTTTTTTAAAATGTAGAACTTAATACATGCCACAGTTTAACTACAGCCACACATGTTAAATTCTCAGTATAAGTAGCTCAGGAAATACATTAAAATGTGTTTCAGGCATTTAGAACACAATACAATATTTTGTCACAGAAAATCTAAAAGGTTTCATCATCATCATCATCATTTCACCTCCCATGAGACATTCCAGTCAGGTTTTGCCCTCCTCCTTCTATAAAGATTCCTCTTGACAAAGTCACCAGTAGCCTCCTTAGCCCCCACAGTAATGGCGGGTGACCACCTGGTGTGCTCAGCAGCATGAGCACAGTGGGTCCCTCCTTCCTAAAACCACCTCCCACACTTGGCCTCCCGGACACCACACTGTCCAGTCCTCCTGCCCATTCTCCATTTATGGTTTCTCTTCTCCCCTTGTTTATCTCATTATATTACCTCCAGGTGTACAACATAATGATTCGATATTTGTGTATACTGTGCAATGATCACCACAAGTCTATGTAACATCCACCACCACATGTAGTTACAGAATTGTTTTTCTTATGATGAGAACTTCTAAGATTTACTCTCTTAGCAACTTTCAATATAAAATATGGTATTAACTTCAGTTATCATGCTGTACCTCACATCCCCATGGCTTATTTATTTTATAACTGGAAGTTTGTACCTTTTGACTCCCCTCCCCCATTTTTCCCACCCCTATACCCTGCCTCTGGCAACCACCAATCTGTTCTCTGTATCTTTAAGCTTGTTTTTTTATTGTTGTTGTTGTTGTTTTTTAAGGTTCCACATATAAGTGAGATCCTCCAGTATTTCTGTTTCTCTATTTCACTTAGCATAACGCCTTCAATATTCATCCATGTTGTTGCAAATGGCAAGATTCCTTTCTTCTTTTTGGCTGAATAATATTCCATTGTATATATATATATACCACATTTCTTTATGTACTCATGTCTCAATGGATGAGGTTGTTTCCAGTCTTGGCTACTGTAAGTAATGCTGCAATGAACATGGGGTGCATTATCTTTCCAAGTTAGTGTTTTTGTGTTTTTTGCATAAATACCCAGGTGTAGAATTGCTGGATCATATGGTAGTTCTATTTTTAATATTTTGAGGAACCCCCATACTGTTTTTCATAGTGGCTGTGACAAATTACATTCCCACCAACGGTGTGCAAAATTCCCTTTTCTCCACATCCTTGCCAACACTTGTCTTTTAAATAACAGCCATTCTAACAGGTGTGAGGTGATATCTCACTGTGGTTTTTATTTGGTTTCCTTGATGATTAATAATGTTGAGCATCTTTTCATGTAACTATTGGCCATCTGTATGTGTTTGGGAAAATATCTGCCACCCATTGTTTTAATTGAATTGTTTATTTTTTTGCTGTTGAGTTATAGGAGTTCTTTATAAATTTTGGACATTAACTCCTTATCAGATACATGATTTGCAAATATTTCCTCCCATTCAGTAGGTTACTTTTTCATTTTGTTGATGGTTTCCTTTGCTGTGCAGATATTTTTTAGTTTGATGTGTTCCCACTTTTGTTTATTTTTGCTATTGTTGCCTTTGTTCTTGGTGTCAAACCAAAATAAATAAATTAAATAAATAAATAAATAAACTGTTGCCAAGACCAGTACCAAGGAGCTTACCACCTATGTTTTCTTCTAGGAATTTTATGGTTTCAGGTCTTACATTTGAGTCTTTAATCCATTTTGAGTTAATTTTTATGTATGGTATAAGAAAGTGGTCCAGTTTCATTCTTTTGCATGTGGCTGTCCAGTTTTCCCAACACCATTTTTTGAAGAGATCTCCTCAACTCTTAACCTTCTTAGTGTTGTAGTAGTTCATCGCTCTCTACTTGGACCTCTTTTTTCTCTGTATTTACTCTTTTGTGAACCCACCTAATGCAATGGCTTTCAGTGTCCTCTCTATACTGAGAACTTCTAAATGTACATCTCTAGCTCAAAAATCTTTACTGAAGACTAAGCCCTTATGTGCACTACCTATTTCATGTCTAACAGACAAAACCGTGTTCTGAGACTGAGTCCTGACCCACAAAGTCTTCTCCATTGCAGTTAGTGGGGATTCCATTTTTCCAGTTTTCAGGAGAGACTTCTATTCTTCTTCTCACACATATATCCCATCTGTCCACACATAATCTGTCAGTCCTACCTTCCAATTATACTCACAACCCAACCACTTCTCACACCCTTCTCCATCTTCTCAAAGCCCCTCTCAAGGCTCACTTGGGTCACCACATTAACCTCCAAACTGATGTCCACTTGCACTCTTGCCACCATAGCCAACATAAGTTGGATTGTGTCCCCCTTCCAAACAAAACCTTCCATTTTTTTCTTACTTCATTCAAGCCAACATCATTATGACGACCTGCACACCGTATCTGATCTGCATTTCCCACAACATCTCAACCCAAGTTATGCACCTCTTTTCTATTACTTTTTCCTGAACAAACGTTTCTCTTACTCCAATCATCTCCAGTCCATGGCTGGTTTTACATACTTTTGTTACAAATACAAACACAAGAAAATATTCCCCTGGATGCATCTGAGTAGAGGCACCCAACTGTTCTTTACTTGTTGCACAGTACTCTGTTGATCTGGAGTGATATTCTGTATTCATCCTTATTTCATTTGACCCTAGCATGTTTTTCTGTAGGCACTGTTACAACTTCCCAAGGGCACCTTGAATTTGAGGTCTATCTGCCCAACTGATGCTGTCCCCCTTCGGGGACATCGGTACTTTGTTTGCACCAACTGACCATACAGACAACTCAGGACAAAGTGGAACAACAGCAGGTGAGTGAAACAGAAAGTGAAAAGAGATGACAAAACCCCCAGTGGACAATTGGGTGCTTAGAACTTGACATACTATGGTTGTTGTATGCGATAATAAATTTAGCTCTGAACTTCTTGATATTTGTAAATTTGACTAGTTCTACATTTCTCATCATTTGACTATAGAAGACACATCTGTACTTCAGCCCCCCTTCTGATACTTAGCACTAATGTTTTACATACAATATAAAATAACAATTATCATAACAAGCAACTGATGAGATTTATCATTGTGTTTACTCCAAGACTGTGGAGGATATTGCTAAACACACACAACTGAAGATATATATTGTTAGTATCATGACAGTTCTTTTTCTTGAGCGAGAGTTTTGTTTTTTACAATATGGACTTTGTAAATAAGATAACTTGACAGGTTTTTGTACCAGCTTTGGTTGCAGTAAATCTTAAAGATAAATTTGTGGATCATTTCTAATAAGTATAATGTCATTCATGGTGTGCTAACTCTTCAGAAAGTGTCCCAGCTCAAAGTTCTAAGCATAACTTACAGTTGAATGTCTTACTTACTGATGGAAATATTTGCTCTCCTACATTATTTTTTATACTTGTTTGTATTTATCTCACCTTGTCATGTTGCTTGTATTCTGTGAATTGCCTTAAATGTTTTTTTTTAAATATTGAGAACAAAGAAAAGTATGTAAAGAGCCACAGAATAAAAGAAATGATTAAAACATTTTAAATAGATAAGCAACTGTAGTTACGATTTTTTTTCAGATTTCTATAGTATCTTGATCTCAATTCTTCCTTCATCAATATTAATCACTCAATAAATGCATTTTCAGCTAATAAAAGGATACCCAACAATCTAATTGTATTTAATGTTGAATTTAGTTACCATAAAGGATATTTTTTAAGATTATGTATTTATTTATTTAGAGAGAGTGGGTGCACACATGAGTCTGGGGGGAGGGGTAAAAGGAGAGAGAGAATCTTAAGCAGACTCACGCTGCTCACAGAGCCCAGTGTAGGGCTCAATCCCAGGACCCCAAGATCATGACATGAGCTGAAATCAAGAGTTGGATGCTTAACCGACAGCCTCCCAGGCACCCCACCATAAAGGATATTTTTAATTTGAGAGTCAAAATAAGTTTTATGGGAACCTGCCCCCCTGAATGCTAAAAATTAAATATGGATAAACCATATCAGTCTTCTTTAATTCACAAAATCATGACACAGAATAGATCCTATCATCACCCCTCCCACAGAAGTTTTCCTTCAGGGGTGCCTGAAGCATCGGCCTTTGGCTCAGGTCACAACCCTGGGGTCCTGGGATCGAGCCCCGCATAAAGCTCCTGGCTCAGTGGGAGTCTGCTTCTCCCTCTCCCTCTGCCCCTGGTCCCTGCTTGTGCTTGTGCTCACTCTCTCTCTCAAATAAATAAAATTTAAAAAAAAGTTTTACTTCATATTATTGAAAGATTTTTCCTCTCCAATTTTAGTTCAAGTCTAAGGGAAAAGAAGGTCTAATATCAATGCTGGTTATTGGTTATTTAAAATGAGAGAAAGATCTGTTTTCTATTTCATTATTTATGTCACTTAACAATTTGGGCCTCAGTTTCCTTATTAAATTATGCAAAGCTTTAAGCTAGAAGATTCCTAAGATTCTTAAAGCCTATCTGAAGGTAGAGAAGCAGTATAAAGGAAAGCAAAATATTAATATTCTTGATTCAATGTATGTTTTCAAGCAAATTTTCATTTTCAAAGTCAATTTTTAAAAATTCCATTCTTACAATTTTCCTTTTAGAAAAAAGCCAACTGCCTATCCATCAGAAATAAAGTTAATTTGTGTAACTTCTACGGATGTCAGAATGAAGTTCTTTACAGAAAAGGTGGGGCACTGTAATTATTTCCTGTCATAACAGTCATCTCATCAAACCATTACTAAATCATAGAAGAAGCTTTGGATTTTTGAAAAATATCCTCTCTGTATAATGGAAAACATTTTCTTATTTTTTTGTGATGGCAGGATAAGCCATTCTTATTACATATTTATTTTTATATCATATATCCATAAATCCAATTTAATTAACATCTGTAAAATTATAAAAATACACAGCTATGTGAAAATTTGTAGGAATAATTTTTTTTTTTTTTTAGTAGACATGCTGAGTCCCATATTTAACTGAAAACTTATACTGGTCGTTTAAGTAGTTTGCAATTTATTTTGAAATCACCCTTTCTCCCGGTCCTGTAGGGCACCACAGCATATACCACTGAAACATCCACCAAATAAAACCAGATATTTCATTTTATCTCCCCAAACAAGAATCATGCAGGATTTAAAGAAAGGAGAATAGCATCTAGTCTTCTGTTCGGTTGGGCTTTCCATCTCCACCTACTCAGTCAGGTCCTTTCTAGGATCTGGAAAGTCCCTGAGCCTTTTCTCCCTCTTGTACCTCAGTGAGGCCCAGCCCCCAGGTGGTTTCAGGGCTGGGGGGCACTGGTTGGGGGTGGCAGGTGGTGCTGCCCAAGCTGGCCCCAGTCCCCCTAGAGCAGCCCCCACCAGAAGCTAGTCTGGTCTGTGTACCCAACACCCTCCTAACTCCGTCTGTCTATGTTGGTTTGTCTCCATTTGCATAGGGGAGTTGCAACATTCATGAGGTAAGGGTCCTGAGTAAACACTGGCCATGGGTCCTCTCGTCCCGTCCCACCCCAGCACTTACACAACTGAGGGCACCATTATCAGGAGCAAGTCGGCCCTGTGATTTCTAAGTTGTGCTCATGGAGAGTCCAGGCCTCTCTGCCCTCTGAGACTCCATGCATGAAATACTCTGTCATAAATCTAATGGCTTTTCATTTATAATTTAGCCATGGCTCATCATCTACCCCAGAGGAATGGTATGAAAGTTAATGAGATTGGATCTGGAGGATGCCGAGATCTTCTTGGAAGACACACAGCCCTTAAACAGAGCACTAAATATTGGAATGATCTCCTGAGTTTTCACTTTCAGATAACACATTTAAAAAAAAAAATAAAAAGCTCTAATAGCTTCAAAATCAAAAGTCACTAACCATACTCTAAAACCCTTACTTTCATACTTTCCTTTTCATGTTTATACTCTACAAATACTTTCTGGAAAACTTAATTATGCAGCATTGATGTTAACTTTGTATTTATTTCTTATGTTTGTAATTGCATATTCATTTATACGATCTATAAACACTTTGTGAGACCCCTCTATAAGTTAGCACAGTGCTCGGCCTGAGATCCAGGAAAAAGGGGAGTGATCTAACTCTAGTATTCGGGAGATACTCAGTGTAAGTGGGACATGCTAGAGATCTCTTTTCTTATGCCTGATTTTTGCATTTTTATTTGCATTTACTTATTACTTCCTCGTGTAACAACCAGTAATAACAGTCACTGTTTTAAAGGTTTTGCAGAAAAGGGTATATCACAGAAAAGGCTTGAAAATTATGAAATGTCAAACTTTGAATGTTACTTTAAACCTGCTTTGTACATATTTACGCAAGTCCCAACCTGATTCCAAATAAACAGGAACATGTGATGCAAACCCAGGGCATTCATGGAGCAAACCAATGCAACACCACAGAAATGAGTGGCTGGGGCCTGCTGGAAGGATTGGATTCCCTGAAGGAACACATAGCTGCTGCATGAACAATTGAACACCTGTTATTTACAGCAGGTTTACAAGTGGAGCTCATGTGAGCTCGTCACAAAGGTTTACCAACACAACCGCGTTTTTCAGAGAGGAGCCACATAGCAGCGTATTCGTCTCCCTCATTTCAACAGTGTTTTCTGTTCGTGTTCCTGAGCTCAGTGTAGGAACCAAACACTAAGGAGGCAATTGCTGGTTCTTTTTTTTGGGAGAGAAGCTAGTGAGGAAAAGTGAAAGTGCTTGGGGATATAATACAAGTCAGAACAAACACGAGGACCATTCAGAAGTCCCATTTCCGCATCCACCCTCCCACTTGCTAGCAGCGCCAGTTTTATTATTCTCTCCAGGTCGGGAAATTGTGCAGATAATAATGCTACAAATTCTCAGTGATGAAAGCTTGACTCGACTTAAATGATGTTTGGAATTATTTGGTCTCACCCTATGATTTTTAATGATTCACGGAAAACGTAAAATAGCTGCTGTTAAACCTTCTTTAAGGAAATTAATCCTTTGAACTTCACCAGATGTTGGCGCACATTGATAAGTGTATGCCTCCAGTTTAGACTCACTTATGAAAATTGCTTATAAAGTTTGGAAAATCTGAGACCATCTGAAGATAATTAGCTCGTTTGCATACAAGTGAATCCATTATATAGAGGGATGGACTGAGACAGGCATTAGCAAGGTGAATTTAAATAAAATTCTGAAACACTAGAGAAAAACACAGAGAACAATCTCTTTGACATCAGCCACGGAAACATTTTTCTGGACACATCTCCTCCGGTGAGGGAAATAAAAGCAAAAATAAACTATTGGGACTACACCAAAATAAAAAGCTTTTGCACAGTGAAAGAAACCATTAATGAAATGAAAAGACAACCTACTGAACGGGAGAAGATATCTGCAAATGATGTATCTAATAAGGGGTTAAAATCCAAAATGTATGAAGAATTTCTACAACTCAACACCAAAAAGCACAAATAATCCAATTAAAATGGATAGAGGACCCAAATAGGCATTTTTAAAAGAAGACATACCGATGGCCAGCAGGTATGTGAAAAGATAGTCAACATCACTGATCATCAGGGAAATGCAAATCAGAATCACAGTGAGAGATCACCTCATGCCAATCAGAATGGCTAGGATCAAGAAGACAACAAGGGTTGGCAGGGATGTGGAGAAAGTGGAACCCTCATGCCCTGTTGGTAGGAATGGAAACAGGTACAGCCATCATGGAAAACAGTATGGAGATTCTTCAAAAAATTAAAAATAGAAAAGTGTATTTACCAACTATAATGAAAACACTAACACAAAAAGATACACGTACCCCTATATTTATTGAAACATTATTTACAATAGCCAAGATTTGGAAGCAACTTAAGTGTCCATCAACAGATGAATGGATAAAAAAGAATGGAATATTACTCAGCCATAAAAAAGAATGAGATCTTGCCATCTGTGACAACATGGATGCCTGTCTCAGTCCTTCTATATAATGAATTAACCTTTAGGCAGACCAGCTAATTATCTTCAGATGGTCTTAGATTTACAAAGAAAATTCCACAAATGTCAAACAACCAGTGGCCAATAATTCCACTAAAAATGTGCAGAAACTCTTCAGTAATCAAATAATAGAAGTTAGGAGGCTATAATAGTTCCCGTCCAGGAGATGGTCATATGTCTAGAAGGACATGCACCAAAATGTTAATAGTGTCCTTTACTGTGTGCTGGGAAATGTTTTGGTTTTATCCTATCCTTTCTTGAGCTTTTATTTTTCAAAAGATATAAATGATTTTTATAATAAAAGGAAAAAAATGGCCTACTCTGCTTTTAGGGTAAAACTACATTGAAAATGTTGACCTTCTAAGTCTGTGAAAGAATGAAAATCAAGCCTGTGAAGCCCCACAGTGCCCAGCAGAGTGGACATTCGGACAATGTAAGCTCTCCTGCTTCTCATTCCTAAGACTCCAGTCTCCCTGGCCACACATTTATCAATGAACATGCTTGTATCTGCGAACCAGCTGTGAGTCATTATTAAATACAACATCCAATCCTTTCTCCATATGTTCAGAGTCACGAGACTTTCCCAAATACCTTGCTAAAACACAAGACTTATTAACATAGCTATTATACTTTCAATCTAATAATACCTTTCACATATCTGTCCAGCCCTTTACCCTTCAGAAATAACATGACACGCATTACCCCAGAAGGTAAGCTCTGGTTCGGGTCTTACCCACAGTGTCCAGCATAGGACAGGGCATGGAGCGTAGATGCTCAGTACTGACACAGAGCATGAAAACATGGTTCTCATTCAACTACATTTAGGTCGGTGTGATTCTTATTACAGTTTTGTAGAAAAGGAAACAGAGGGCCAGAGAGGATACCTGCTGGGACACTCACTTATATTTCATGGAACCCTTAAGTGAAATGGAAATTATTGCCTTTTTTAAATCTATGGTTCTCTGACATTATTCTTTGTCTCATTACTTCAAAAAGCTCTACCTTCTTATGTCCACTGCCAGTGAAATCAGTGAAACTAGCTCCATCAATAGGTTCCCTCCTTCTCCACAAACTCACTCACTGAAGTCTGGGAGGCGAACGTAACCTTCTCCAAGAAAACCTTTCTGAAGGTCACCACTGACCTGCTCATCACAGACCGTCATCCCAACACTTTTTGCCTCTCATCGGCCCCCTTCCTGTCCCTTCTCCTCCACTGGCTCTTATTGGTTCCCGCGGACAGGCATTCATCCCACAAAGTTTAGCCCCGCAATGCTGATGGCAGCCACACAGCCGTGTGTGACCTCAGAGACGCCTAAAGCCCCAACCCCAAAATGTCCCGTGCACTGCCTTCCCATTTTCGTGTCAGCGCTGCTGTCTGTTCAGGTCGTCCCATCTGCTAGAGACATCCAAGCGTCACTCTGAGGCTTCCCTCCCTCTCTGTTCCTCCTCTTTTCCTCTCCTGCTTCTCATTTGTTAGTTTAGAGGATTATAGTTCTCGGGGCAAATGTTTAAACAAATTTGGGGGAAAATATATACAAATAGCCCACATCACTCCCCCTTCTTGTAGCCAGCAGTGTGGCTTGTCCCCGGGACTCAGGCCTGTTCCATTCTCTGGCAGGTGACGGGGGCAGACTCCACAGGAGAAATGTGGTGATTCTGCCACTCCTAACCACGCTGTGCTTCTCCTGTTCTCTCAGGATCGAGACTTACAGTCCTTTGGCCATGCTGGGGAAAGGGACCTGTGAGCACAAGATCATAGGGTTTGTCAACTAAATAAACAACAGTACTGAAGGAAAGCATGAGGCGGGACACAGCTGTGGTCACTCGGGTGCACCTGCTGGGACTGAGCCACGTGGGGTGGCGGAGACAAGGAGACAGTATGTGTTCTCCCCGTGTTGGGTCCAGCACCTCATGCTCTGAGCAGAGGCTAGTAACTGCTGTCATCTAAAGAGTATCTACTGTCCTCATGATGAGTGACACAGAGATGGGAGGCAGCACCAATCTGCCCCCTTATTTTCACTTCCAGTTTCAGCACAGAGCTCGATATCTAATCTGGTTTCCTGGCGTTGCCTGCTCCTTAGACCTAGCGTGCCCAGTGGGAAAATTCAAGCACACAGAACAAAAACCAAGAGCCTGAAAAGAGTCCTTGCCTCCATTCTCTACCATTCTCATCCACTACCCTGCACTGCAATCTGAACGTGACCCACAAAGATAAGAGGGAGTGTCACTTTCCTTTTCTAAAACCTGCATTATAGCAAATCCTGTTCTCAGCAACACGAGCGTGCTACCCACCATCTTCACGGATGCAAACATCCCACCTTCGTTTTCCTTCTCATGCCTGGGCACAGCTGCTTCTTGATGGTGTGCTTTCCTAACTAGAAGCTCCCGTTCACACTGTGCCCTCTGAACTGTATGCCCCTCTTTCCACTTTACCTCTATTGGAACTGTCAGCATTTATCCATGCGTTGTTTGTTTGTTTTTCAAGTAGCCTTTACATGGTCCATTCTGCACATCCCACAACGTGGCGGACCCTGGGCCCGCCCTCGGGGGGACTCCCGGGGAGAACCATCGCAACCCCACAACCTGTGCTAGGATGCATGCAGGCACGAAGAACGCGGAGGCTAACCAAAAACTGACTCCAAAAAACATACGACTATAAAACAAGATGTTCACAAATAGAGAGGCTTTCCTGATTCAGAGACCACGGGCAAGTTGAGGGTGGCAGGAATGGAGAACCAAGCAGTGGCGAAAATGCTGTCAACGTTGTTTTATCTTGCTGCTGCCTCTCCCACTCCAGCTACTCGGAAGCAAGTTTCTGGTGGAGGCTTGGAGCTCGTCCATGAGGACTAGTTTTTACCAGTGGAGAAGGAGGCAGGTGACAGGGAACCAGGAGGTGCGACGGGGTTGGTCACCAAGTGCACAGTGTCCTCTGTGGCGTGTGGAAAAGGGCGCCGCCAGGGGCTAGGGCAGCTGGGACCGAGAGATACTGCTACAATTTTTTTGTAAAGGTCCAATCCAAATATCACCTCTCATATTAAACTTTCCCTTCCAGAAGAAAAATGGCAATCTGCGCACCATTTCCATGGCAATGAGCTTCTGTCTGCTGTGATGTTCCCGCGGTTGGTCCGGCCCTGCATCAGTAGACTGGTGTGAGCTCTCCGTACTGGGGTAGAGGCCCCTGTGTCCCCACAGCCCACCCCCAGACAGCAGACGCCTGCTGAAAAAATGTGATCAGCGTTGTTCTAATGGCTTGTTGGGGAGAGGGGGGATATGTCTTTATGTATCTGCTAAAAATGCTAAAAGTGTCTTCATCATATTGCACTGTAACTACTTTATCCTTTGTTTCTTCTTCGGGAATCTCTAGAAATGTGAAAATGCATCATTAATCATATCGAAGTCCTAAAATAAGTGTTGACCACAGCATTCTGCCCAAGCCAAGAAGGATTTTCAAAGTTAAAGTAATACTAAGGGGAAATTTCTCAAGCTGAAGAAAGGCTCCAACAATGTTAGTAATCACATTGTATGTGTACACAGAGAATCCTTACCTTCCTTCTCCCTAAAAGCTAACCTTCGATGACCTGTGGTCTAACCCAAACAATCTGTCTAGAGTGTAATATTTTTAAGGTTCTCTGTCCTGAATAAATGGAGCACGTACAGGCTGGAGACAGCTACGTGGCCACTGGGAGATCATGCACAGGTGCGGCAGACCCCTGTCCTTACCGGTTACATAAGCCAGAGACCACTGGAACAACAAATCCCGGACAGCAAGCAAGGCCTGTGACCTGGAAAATGACCCTGACAGCTGCCAGGAGGGAGGCCAGACACCCCGAGGGCCTCCTTTCTGGAAGCGAGCACAGGGGTGGAGCACAGGGCTCTGGGGCCTCTCGTCTGCACGTGTGTTTATAAATCCATAAATCCACTTGTCAGGAGGATTCCAGTTGGCTCTTTGTCCAATACCAGAATTCTTTTTTTTTAATTTTTTAAAGATTTTATCTATTTGTGAGAGACACACAGAGAGCATGAGCAAGGGGAGCGGCAGGCAGAGGGAGAAGCAGACTCCCCACGGAGCAGGGAGCCTGATGTGGGGCTCGATCCTAGGACCCTGGGATCATGACCTGAGCCGAAGGCAGATGCTTCACTGACTGAGCCACCTAGGTGCCCCTAAAAATCAGAATTTTGTTCGTGAGAATATAACCACTCACTGCCAAGTACACAGAAGGTGTCTTCTCCATCAACCTACTGTTTTTGGTGTAAATCTTTCTAGGCAAAACCCCCCTGTCGTTTGGAAGGTAAAGTAGCATAATGTTCAATTTCATATTAGGAAAGGTTCATGAATGAAAGCACATGTAGCAAGGAAATGCTCCTCTCACTCTGGAATAAACAGATTTGAAAAACATAAAGCACATGGACTGTTATTCTTCAGGCATTAACTGTTTAACTGAACCCTTGTCTGCCTTCCTCTGAACAACACAAACATTCCTTAATTAACATTTTTGTCTCATTAAACAGTTTATCTGCTATCAGGGGGGCATGAGATATGCTGCGTGTAGTGTGTCAGCAAAGGAATGTTTTTACTGCCCTTTGTCTGGTTTTTCCATCTTCTTGGCTGCTGCCCTTTCATTTCCCACACCAACCTTTTAAATATGTGCATTTTCCCAGGCTTCCCCAGAGCCTAGCTCCACTTCCCGCCGTTCTTCCTCTCCCAACCCCCACCCCCTGGACCATCTCCCATCTACGTGCATGGCTTCTAATGTCCTGTGTACCTTGCCCTCTCCAAATTTACATCCCTGTGGGCCCTGCCTGTCCAGCCTGGTGTCCCCTCTCACCCGTCCCCTGCCCCCCTCCCTGGGGGCCTGCTCCATGCTTCAGGAGGTGGAGATTCCTGCAGGAACTGTCTTCCCCACCCGATGTGCCTGTGCATCTTACTCCCCACACCAATGGCTCCTATTGATTAACAGAATGATGCACCGCACAGCCTCTGAGCCCTTGGTTTTGCCGCAAATGCCATCATGCTCTCATTTCATCCTCACCAATACAAAGAAGTAGGTTCCATTCCCTTCTTACAAAGAAAATGAGGTTTGCAGATTCAAGTGGTTTTCCAAGGTCACACAATAATACAGGGAGCCAGGACAGCACCCGCCTCTGGGCTGGGCATGTGCACAGTCGGCCTTCACGCCCACCCCACAGAATCCAACCCAGGTGCTCCCCCCAGGAACGCCCTTCCTGGCCCCACTGGAAATGCCAGGGCCCCTTCTGTGGACTTCCATTTCAAATCGGGTTGTAAATTTCTGTCTGCCACCCCCTCACGCATCCGATCACATACAAATAAGAATACGCAGCCCTTGTCTTTGATTGTCAAGAATTAGTTAATTGTGCTGAATCTATCCTGGAAGGTTTTGCTATACATTTATTGTCAAAAGACTCGGATCTGGTGAATACATAAGGTGATGTGGTCAGGACAAAGGACTTCGAGCTGTTGCCAACGCTGCCCTCAGATGCGTGCTGTAGCTCATGCAAACCCTTGTCTTTGCACGGTTTTGTGTTATTATTACAAGGAAGCAAGTAAGACCAAAGGTCAGTACTATGGAGCAAATCCAGGTGAGGCCAGGAATGTCAGTCACATACAGGGCTTTAAACACACACATGTACACACACACATACACAATGGATTCTCTTCCTCCACCCTGTCCTTGCCACTAACTGCAGGGGGTCTGGCATGCGGGACTATCAGGATTTTCCTTCCAAGGATGAGGAACCACCCACTCTCGGATTTCTAGAAGGGCTAATTAGAAACTGCCAGCATCAGGGAGAATTTCAGAGCCTGTGGAGGGACAAGTGCACTGCCCCCATCCTGTGACCCTACCTTTCCCAAAGTTGCTAAGCACCTTCAGGGACTGTCACTTCCTTTCATGGAAGAACACCAGGCCTGATCAGAGGGGACAGCGTGACTTGTTCCTTTCCTGCCTTGAGAGTGTGTAATCGAACTAAACCAATTCACATGAAGATCAAATGACCATTCCAGACCTCACAGCCTTGCCAGCGCACCTGCATTAAAAATACTACTTTTTGGGGAAGGCTGGATGGCTTTGTTGGTTAAGCGTCTGCCTTTGGCTCAGGTCGTGGTCCCACGGTCCTGGGATTGAGTCCCGCATCGGGCTCCCTGCTCAGCGGGGAGTCTGCTTCTCCCTCTGCCTTTCATATCACTTGTGCTCTCTCTTGCTCTCTCAAATAAATAAAATCTTGAAAAATCCAAGGCACACTCACTTTGGGCCTAGTGGACAATACAAAAATATGTGGGTTATTTGGGAAAACGAAAGGATTCAAGGCTGGCCAGATGGACTGAGACTCACTCAGAGGGCCACTCTGCCCTCTGTCATGTCAGCAAGACATTGTTATGACAGCATTTTTAAATGAGCAGATTTATATGATATTTATCTTTTAGAAATATAATTCTAGCTACACTTTAGAAGAAGGATTGTAGGGAAGAAGATCTATATTCAGAATACATACATAAATAATATAAATAATATTATATTTATACATAATAATGTATACAGAATAATGTGTACAGAATACATAAATAATATAAATAGATATATAAATAGATATACCATTCTAATGTATGTGTCGAGCATGCACATGTCTATACACACATATGTGTATATATCTCACACTCAAATGAACACATATATACACATCAAATTTTTAAAAACATATAAAATCATGCTTATGTTTATTTTCGGTTGTAAGACTACAAAATGATCTCACTTTTGGGCGCCTGGGTGGCTCAGTTGGTTAAGCGACTGCCTTCAGCTCAGGTCATGATCCTGGAGTCCCAGGATCGAGTCCCGCATCAGGCTCCCTGCTCAGCAGGGAGTCTGCTTCTCCCTCTGACCCTCTTCCCTCTCATGCTCTCTATCTCTCATTCTCTCTCTCTCAAATAAATACATAAAATCTTTAAAAAAAAAAACAAAATGATCTCACTTTTAAAATCATGTAAACTACTTTAATAAAGCAAAAAGGGGGATAATAAAATACAAAAATGATAAAAAAAATCCCTATAGAATATGAACTATCTACCTGTTTGAACACCCTCCAGATGATGAGACACTGCCTGTAATTTGGGCAGTTTACTCTAGATTTACTATAGAAAGAATAAATTGGACTTGTGAGCTATATAAATTGCTATAAACCTAACAGAGGAAAATACAGCAATATTTATCAAGATTCTTTAAAAGGCCAAGCATTCTATTTTATAGTCCCCTTCCTAAAATTTATCACAGGCCGTTAACCAGACTTGGGTCAAAGCTGTGTCATCAACTATGTTAACAACAGTATTATTTATAGTATTTAAAAACCAAAAGTAAACTTAATGTTCCACAACAGGGGACGAGTAAAATACTTCATGGCAAAATCACATCACAGAATATTATATAGACATTAAAATTATTTCTTACAATATGTGAGGATCTAACCATAAACTGTCAAGTGAAAAAATAAAAAACAATATGAAATTATCAAAATATTGCTTAAAAGTCTTTTTAATCATGTGACTCACCTACTGTTTTTTTTTAAAGATTTATTTATTTATTTGTAAGAGAGAGAGAGCGCAAGCAGGGGAAGCGGCAGGCAGAAGGAGAAGCAGGCTTCCTGCTGAGCAGGGACCGCCCCCCCCCCCCATGCGGGACTCAATCCCAGACCCCAGGATCATGACCTGAGCTGAAGGCAGATGCTTCACCCACTGAGCCACCCAGGAGCCCCTCACCTACTCCTGTTAATCATGTTCAGTCACCCCAAGTCTGTGATTACAGGGTAAAGGATTAAAATGTGAAATCTAAGATAATGAAAGCAGAAACCATCAAGCAAACAAAACAAAATACGTTTGCTCCAGATGCCTTAAGAAAGTTTGAACTGAACTTTCTAGAACACTTCCCGTGTGTGGGTTCAGAGTGAACTCTTATTTCGTGACCTTTCATGTGTGTTTCTGCCACAGTAAATTGTGAAAAATGCCCATACACAGCCGTGGCCTACTTTCTCAGTGGAATCATAACTTTTTGAATTTCTTACTAACCAGGCCATGAACAATTACAGAAACCACAAAGTCCATTTTGTGTGTGTGTGTCAAAATGAAAAATAATCCTAGCTAGACTATTTTTGAAGCCGGTGACCTTTGAAGCACTTACAGAGCTGTAGGGCTTAACACATTCAGCTTGTGCTTTAAACAGCTTTCTCCTCCCCCAAGGAACCTGATACACTGGAGGACGTTTCTGACGCGGGGGATTAATTGTGCGCCAGCATGTCGCTGCTGGGAAGGTGGGGAGGTGCGGAATGCGGGGGACAGATGGGGCATATGGGCAGCCAATCTCCAGGTCTCAACTGCAAAAAACATTCTAGAATGCCCCATTCACTTTGTCTAAATGTTCCCACAGCAGGATGCCCGGGTGGCTCAGTCAGTTAAGCATCTGCCTTCAGCTCAGGTCCTGATCTCAGGGTCCTGGGATCCAGTCCCACGTGGGGCTCCCTGCTTAGCGGGGAGTCTGCTTCTCCCTCTGCCTCTGCTGTTTCACCTACTTGTGCTGTTACCTCTCTCTCTCTGTCAAATAAATAAATACAATCTTTAAAAATAAATAAATAAATGTTCCCACAGCTCCTGAATGTAGGCAGGGAGATTTCCTACCTGGTCGTGGGGGCAACACCAAGTCTCACTCGGTGACTTCAAGCAGGTCACCAAACCCTCTGAACGTCCGTTTCATCTGTTGTACCTCACAAGGCAAGCCAAAAGCATTTGGCAAAGCATTGGGAGTTTGATACGTATTTTGTTCTCCTTTCAGGGAAGAACTTAAGGCAGCTTAAATGATGATTTATCTGACTTTCATCTCTGGCCTGCACATTTTATATATTCTGGAATCGCTTAGCTTCCTAGAGATTTTTTTTTTATTTCAAAGTGATATTTTATTAGATCAAGAATTTAATAATTCATTTTTCACAAGCTTGTCATTCTTTTCACATAAATTTACAGCAAAAAAAGACCCCTGTTTCAGATTGTTTTATTTAGTAACTGTAGTTATCATTAGCTACAAATGATGCAAGCATAGCACTCAGGGTGTTTTCTTCTCTATTAATCACCCCTTCGGTATACCTAGTGCTTAGCATACAATGATTGCTCACAGAATATTTGATGAAGGAAAGACTATCTGTGCTCTGCTAAACGACAGCAGAACCTGGGAGTGGGTGAGAAGGGGGTACTCACTGTGCAGGTGATTTCACGCTTACCTCACCTATTGTGCAGGTGAAGCCTGATTAGAATGATGGTAATCACCACAGACTGCATCCCCTGGCAGCCAAGAACCTGTCTGAGCAGAGGGGGAGAGCGCCACGCAGGGCCCCACGCCCTGACGGATGCATGCCCCAGCCTCAGGGCCTCTGCAGGGCCTCTGTAGAGCCTCTGGCAGATCCCCCCCTGCCCATCATCACATGCTTCTGTGCCTTCAGCTGTCCTGCTTTTACCTGGTTTCTGTCACCTGGCCTCTGTGGGTTTTTATAGCACTGACCAATCTACCTCTCAAAGACGTTCACAGTGAAGCTGCACGCAGCTCGCTGTTAGTGGACTTCACAGGGCACCTGAGTTTAACTAAGAATTCGAGTTCTTAAGCAAAGCCTCCAGGCTCTGCGCTGGGGCATATTTGAGTCTAGCGATTCCCCCACTTGGATGGACATAGTACCTCTGAAAGCGGTTCCCCAGTGGCTATGGGGGATGGTGATGGCAGGAGGTCCTTGCGAGGGGACTGGGGCTCCCAGAAGCTCTGCAGCCTCAGCTCCTCCCACTCCAGGCTCAGCAGCAAGGCCAAGAGGAGCCACTGCTGCCAAGCCAAGCTCTTCCTAAAATGTGTTGTTCTACTTTCACAGAGAGCAAAACTTCTCTCTGTACAAAAGCCTATGATGACTGTGGTGGCAAGCAGCCAAGGAGGTTTTGGCACTGGAGTGCACAGGACAGCAACTTCTGGGCTTCTGGGGGCGGGGGGGGAGGGGGTGCTGCAGAGCTCCTCCTCAGACACCAAAGCCCTGTGCATGTGCGTGCATGTGTTGGTCAATTTTTCAGTTTTTTTCAGGTTTTATTTGGAAGTACGTATTTTCAATTTAGTTGCAGATGAGTAAATGTTTAAAGAATTGAGTTTTTAAACAATCACTATCAATGATATTATTGCCCTTAAATGATCTTTTCCATAATATCGGCACATGACCCTATGTTACTTAGCAACATACCTGGAAGGATACACACAGTATTCAAGAGATCAACCTCTCTGATGCAGGCACTGTGTTTCTCTACCAGTAAAATAAAGAAGTTGACTAGGTCAGGGGACCAAAACGTTCTTTCTTTTCTTTGCTTTTCTTTTCTTCCTTTATTTTCTTTCTTTCTTTTTCTTTCTTTCTTTTCTTTCTTTCTTTTTCTTTCTCTTTCTTTTTCTTTCTTTCTTTTTCTCTTTCTTTCTTTCTTTTTCTCCTTACTTACTCATTAATTTGTTTGTTCATTCATTCACTCATTCATTCATTCTGTTTATTCATGTATGCGTGTATGTATAAAACTGTCAATACCAACTTCAAATGAGATATGTGGGCAATCTCTAATTAATGTAATTGAAATCAAACAGATGCTGATTTGGTTAAGCTTAGGCTTGGGGGGCAGACTGCTGGATCTAACCCTTCACTCCCTAAAAAGCCCCAGGGTACGTTCAGGAACCCGTGGTTCCAAAGAGAAAAGTTTGGGGAAAACATGACCATTTGATACAATCTCAATGTCCTGTTCATCTTGAAACCTGATTATCAAATCAGATCCCGTAGACATGAGCGAGAGCCAGGACAGCCCCTGGGGTGAGCAGGGTAGGCCAGGCCAGAGGATACACAGGAACATATTGTCCATATCCCACAGGCTGCTCCATCTTGTGACACTTAATGTTGCCACCTGGATCCCACACTATCCTGACCACATGGCACCAATGGGAGCCTATCCTCTTTAGGGAGCCCAAAGTGCTCTGGAGCACCCCCCCACCCCAGGTCTCCTGTCATCAGCCTTGACGATGCTTGTCCCAGAAGCATTGCCTATTTATAGATGCAGAAGGCCAGGAAGCAGCAAAGGAGAGGAGTGGAAATAATGCAGTGGCCTAATTGACTCACTCCTCTCCAGAACCACTGAGAGCATCCTGAGGCCGCTGCTCATAGTCTGTCCCGGACCATGTGCACCCTGGACTCCCACTGGAACCCGAAATCACAGAGCATCCAAACGACCCCCGGTCATTTCATTGACAGACACGGCTAGATAGTGGATAGTGCACCTGAAACATCGAAAGAGACAGTTCCAGGATAAGTTATGCAGTTTGTAAATGCCCATCCCCATCTCTCATAAACTCCATATACACTCAGATTCAACTAACATCGAATGAGCTCTGTCTTGTCCTCGCCTTGTGTAAATCCCTCTACATGGTATTTATTCTTCTAAACCCTAACAATTCTGTGGTAAGGACGATGTATCATTGTCTCCATTTTGAAGATAAAAGGAAAAAGAAAATATAAAATGTGTTGTAAGAAGGCAAACAACAGCACGGGACACCTGGCTGGTTCAGGCGGTAGAGCAGGAGACTCTTGATCTTGGAGTTGTTGGTTTGAGCCTTGTGTTGCACGCAGAGATTGCTTAGATAAATAAAGAGGAAGAAGAAGAAGGAGGAAGAAGAGGAAGAGGAAGAGGAAGAGGAAGAGGAAGAAGAAGAAGAAGAAGAAGAAGAAGAAGAAGAAGAAGAAGAAGAAGAAGAAGCCGCCACCAAATAAAAGCAAATGTGATTTTGACATCAGCATCAGGATGGGATCTCCCACCTGCCTCCTGCCCATCTGGGGTCGCAGGGCCCTGTCCTAACCCTGCTGCCCTTCCAGTTCCTCAGCCAGGCCACCATCTTTCCCTCCAGCCTCAGCACCACAACACACATGCTGTTCCTTTGCAGGGACTGAGCTTTCTCCAACCCACCGCCCATCTGTCTACACCCTCTGGGAGCTCAGCTCAAATATTACTGCCCTGGGAAGCCCCAGGGTCTCCTAGCCAAAACCCAGCTGCATGATCATGCTTTCTAGGGGCTTCCCATGATCTGCTTTCTCAACAGTTTTTCCAAATGTGCAATCATTTTAGTAAAGATGTATTCACTTATTTAATATCTGTCACTCACACTGGACTATAAACTCTGCAAGGGCCAGACCCTGTCTACCTTGTCCATTCTGCACATCTGTTTAGTAGAAGTCCCACTGAAAGTGCCACATCAGCACACGGATGAGACAGTCTGAGACTTGTCAAGATCATCTTAACACAAGTCTAGCATGCTTTCCAATCCACCACTGGTGTGTAGATGGCCTCAACCTATTTCAAAAGTCTAATTATTTTCATATAAGTCTAAAAGTAAATTATGTTTAGGATTAATTTTAGTAACAGTTACTCTTTTTTTAATTCAAATGTTTGAAATTGATGCAATGTGTAAAAATAAGTTAAAGAAACATAACCCATGATGTAAGAATGCATGATTCTGACTTTCCACCAACCCTTTAAAATACACTTGGTGGAGTAATCTTTCCTTGCCACCACTAAAACCTCTGGCAGAGTCTCTGTGCCATGTATGTTCATGCATGGTCAAGAGACAGGGCCAAGATCATTTTACATTGCAAAATAATCTCAATTCTGTAGTTAGAATCTATAATTACACATGCTATTCCAAACTCCAAAATTAACTTCGCACTGAGTCTTCCCACATGCATTTCAGCTCAGTTGTCTCTCCTGGATTCTTCAGCTATTAAGGATGAGAGATTTCAGGATACTCAATCAAAAAGCATAAATGTGGGCAGATATCTCCAATCTGGTGCAAAGTTTCTAAATAAAGTAACATCTCTGCCTCTTTTGGACTAGCTAGTGTTAGTGGACCTTAATCCCAGAGGTCTCTAAAGGCCCATGGAGTCCTTTGCTGCCTCACTGAGCTCTTTCTTCCCCATTGCCAAGCAGTCCTTCGCTGTCCAGGCTCATGGGAGTCTGGGGTACATCGTGCCTTCTCCTACAGGTATTTGTGTGCACACTGCATCTTCCATCCTGGTAAAAACAAAAACAAAACAAAATAAAACAAAAACCTCCTTAGAAACACAAACTCAAACTTTATCATTTTTATTTCCTCAATATTACTAAAGACAGGAAGGACCATGATGAGTACATTGAATATTAAAGTACTTTTTAAATGTATGCAAATTGGTTACATAGAAAAACAAATGTTAAAAATTCAAGCACAGAATGACAACAGCTTGAAGTAAAGAATGGTCTAATTTTTTTTTTTTGAAAAAGAACGAGTTTGCATATTAGCTTGGATTTTTGATGGATGTGTATAGATGCAAAGTTTAGGTACAGAAAGGAGGAAAAGACATGACACTATATTATTTTCCAAAAGCACATTTATACTGTAAGTGGGGATTAATGAAAAATTGTATAAATTACTCTAACCCAGTCTCTATTCTTTTATGACAAAACTTAACTGAAGCTAAATTTATTTCAGCAACATCCCTCTAAATCATTCATGGGTCAGTGGATTTCTCTACACATACTATATTCAAACCAAATAAAAGACAACAGCACAGAGGGAAAAGGGATGATACATGAATGCAAAGTACAGAAATGCAAGTGATGACATCATCCTGTTGATTCATGTAACCAGTCTAATTGGAGCACCTGGTCTCTGCCAGCTCTGTTCTGAGCTACTGGTGTTCAACAGTGACCGTTAGAAAGGGTTCCTCTCTCAAGAACTTGCATTCTATTTGCGGGGAGTAGTTAACAAACATATAAACCACAAATATTATTACCAGAGGTGCAGTGAAGACCATGCAACAGACGGATGTGTAAAAACACAATGGGGCAGGGGCGCCTGGGTAACTCAGTCGGTTAAGTGTCCGATTCTTGATTTCGGCTCAGGTCATGATTTCAGGGTTGTGAGATCAAGCCCTGCATCAGGCTCTGTGCTGGGCATGGAGGCAGCTCCCTGTTGCCTCTCTCTCTCAAAAAAAAAAAAAAAAAGAGAGAGAGAGAGAAATAAAAGAAAAACCACAACCAACGGGGCAAGGATGATGAAGCTGAGCATGAAGTGGTGGGTGGTAAGGGATGGCCTCTTTGAAGGAGTGGTGTTTGATCTAAGAACTTGATGTAAGGCCTTGGGAATGTCTGGGGGTAGGACATTCCAGAACATTCTGTCCTGGGGTTGCAGGGTAAGAGCAAGCCTGCTATGTGGGAGAGACAGCACGAGGGCCAGTGGGAAGGGGTATAGTGTGGGGAGAGTGGAGCAGAGTGGCAGATGGGGTGGGATGGGGTGGGAGGACTGCACGTGCCCTCCCCGGGGGCCAGGTGAGGATTTTATTTTAACCATGATGAGGCCGTAGGAGTGGATGTAAGTAGGGATGTGTTTACAGAGTGTGCTGGGATTGTTGTACATAATATCGTAACAATGAAAGCAGGGCAAACACGGTGGCCTTGCAGAAGTCCAGTGGGTTACAGTGAAGACTGAGACAGGACTGCAGGCAGAAAGAAGACAAGAAGATTTGAGACCAATGGCCACTTGACTCGGCATGAGGGACAAGGAAACGAGAGGTATGCACAGGATCACAGGTACGCAGACTACATATCATAAATACATCTTACAACTGTGTGAGGTCTGAACGTCTATAAAATACATTCACTCCTTTAGTGCCGCCCCCATGATCATCCCACTAGGGAACTCTTGTTACTCGCCTTTGTCGTCCCCTACGGTTTTGTCCCATGATTATGGAAACTTCCTTATCTTAGTAGTTTTAATAATTTAATAAGAAACAGTATCTAACCAATTTTGAGGTCTCAGAATATGAAATACATTCGATGATAATGATGAGCATTCAATAGTTTCTCTTTAAGAGAAATTCAAAAGATACTCTACAGAGACGAGGGATCAAAAACTACCTCATTCACTCCTGCTACCTCTCTTGAGAGCAAATGATGGCTGGTATTTCAGATTCCTTATGCTTGGGACTTACACGTGTGGGTTATTAAGGAATGAACATTATTTTCTTGAAATCTGTCACCCCTGCTCATTCTGTCTATACCTATGGCCCAGTGCCTCATCCCACTCTGTTGTTCAACGTTACCTATACCCCACCTAACACCTGTACATTATCCTACTTGACTCAAAGAACACAAGTCCTTTCCTGAAGTTAACCACCATTTCACTTATGTGGCTTCTCTTTTGGAAGAAATTACAAATGGTTTCAGTTTAACATTATTTAAATCTCTGACTCTGCCCAGAATATCACCAAACTGTGGCGTTTTGGTCTTAGAGAATAAATCACAAAATGAGGTGGGGGAGATTAATTATAGAGATACATCTTACATGTTCTCATTAAATGAGTATGGCAATTTCAATTCCTGTAAAAAAAAAATGAGTTGCCTAGAGCCACACTGCCCAATACTGTAAACACTAGTGACATGTAGCTATTTTATATTTGCAGATAAAATACTTAGTAAAAGTATGTCCCATGCAATTGTTAGGATACTTATACTAAGAAGGTATTTGCTGTTTGTCTAAATTTAAAGTTGAATTAGATATCCTGTATTTTTTATTTGCAAATCTGGCCACCCTAGGATATTACAATAAAACTACTAAAATTAAATAAAATTAGAAATTCAGATAGTCAATTGCACTAGCCATATGTCAAGTGCTGGACAGCCACACAGAGCACCTGGTTCTGCAGACCTGGGCCAGCTCCCTCATAATAGACAGGACTACTGGACAGCACTGGGAAGAACACCTGAAATCCCCAAACCAAACTTTAAGCAAGAAATAAGTATAATTCTAAAAATAACAATCTTCCTCTAAAGACCTCTCATGTAGCATTTTATACTTCGAAATTAAATATAATCTACTAATGTGATACTTCTCAACACTATAATAATGGCTGACAATTCTGGATTGTTTTGTACGTGGCCAATTCGATGCTAAACATCGTAACCAAATTCTCAAGTCACTGTCATTCCAATCTGATGCTACAGGCTCTCTTACAGTAACAGTGATCTGAGGGCCACGGAGACCAAGGCTGGGGGCCACTCATTCACCTCCTCGAGGCTGTTGCCACGTGAAGCAGGGGCACCACACAGAACCGGCCACACACATGTTCTACAATCATTCCTCCCACCTGACACTGCCGAGAATTTGAAAACCTTTCAGGTGAGGGTAAGGGAGGATTTTGCCTCAAGCAGTGACGAGCTCAACATTAGTAAATTTCAGTTATGTGCCATCTCTGTTCGCTTGGGTGAGTGGAAGACCATCACAAAGAGACCAACAATGGGAAAATACATTAACTATGTCTTGAACAATATAAAGTGCCTTAGATACGCATGGCAAAGCAATTGTTTTTGGAACTTAAAGAGGGAAAAATGATAAAGGATGACAGTTCTGAGGTGCCTGTTCAAATAAAATACAACCAGACCTCTTTTTTCTGCATAAGGAAGATTTTTCGGGGAGAAAACCCAGGTGCGGTGTCAAAGGCAATGTTTCCCAGTGTCATCCTATAGCTCCTCTGCAGCCAACTCTGGCCCCAAGGCCAAGGACCCACAGCCTAAGAACGGCAGGAATTTGCTCAGGGAATTGAGAGGTCAAAGGCAGAGACTAGCAGGACGTCCGGTGGCATAACTGCATTACCTGATAAAAATGTCACCAAAGCCGGGCAGACAAGCATCTCCTCATAGAGGTCGCTGGTGAGGGTGATGGTAATGAGGAGGAGCAGGAAAGCACTTTTAAATGGAGTGGAAGGACAAAATGTCACAGAACAAAAAGACCCAGCCCGAAAAGCCCAGAATGGTGTTCTGTCATTGGACTGGGCAGGAAGGTTGATCAGACAGCTTGCTTCCCTGGGGATACTGCCTCTTTAGTCCCCTTGAAACATCCAGAGAGAAGTCACCCTGCCAACAATCCGGGCGACGGGGGACATCTGCAAGCGCCCTCCAGGGGTCAGAATTTTTAATTCCCCCTCCTCTGTCCCAGCCAAAGCTGTCTCACCTTCTTACCCTTGGCCTGCCCTCCCCCGGCCGGCCATCTGGCCTTCTCTTTCACCTTTCTTTTTTCTCTTACCAGGTCCTACTGCTTAATTTTTATGACAATTTTTATAACTGATGTAACTCATAATCTATGGCTCTTCTTTGTTTTAGGATCCCAGTAAACAAAGAATCACACTGGAGTTGGATTTTTGTAGCAGCTTTCTGATACGTGAAATTAAAACTATCCTGGTGATAGTTTGGCAACTAAAAGGAATCTACATACCTCAGTCCTATGGAGCCGTGCAAAAAGGAATTTCAAGGGATGGTAATTTAAGCCTAAACTGGAACTCTAACAATAGTAATACTGAAAGATTTCATTAAAAAAAATCAGACTCCAGAGATTAAGAATTCCTCATATCATTGAGGTCATATGATACATGAGGGTTGCTGGCGTGGTGGGGGGTGGGAGGGATGGGGTGGCTGGGTGATAGACACTGGGGAGGGTATGTGCTATGGTGAACGCTGTGAATTGTGCAAGACTGTTGAATCACAGATCTGTACTTCTGAAACAAATAATGCAATGTATGTTAAGAAAAAAAAAAAAGAAGGTACCAGGAGGGGAAGAATGAAAGGGAGTAAGTCGGAGGGAGAGACGAACTATGAGAGACGATGGACTCTGAAAAACAAACTGAGGGTTCTAGAGGGGAAGGCGGTGGGGGGATGGGTTAGCCTGGTGATGGGTATTAAAGAGGGCACGTTCTGCGTGGAGCACTGGGTGTTATGCACAAACAATGAATCATGGAACACCACATCAAAAACAAATGATGTAATGTATGGTGATTAACATAGCAATAAAATTAAAAATAAATAAATAAAAATAAAAATTACAAAATTAAACGCAAAAAAAAAATCAGACTCCAAAGAGTCAAGACAGATTTTTTTTTTTTTAATGGCTTTAATTAGGGGATTCTTAAATTCTCCATGCAAATCTGGGAATGCAATAGCAATGGAAAGAGACATTTCTTTTGTTCTAGAAAGTCTTCAGATTCTTGAAATGTGTTAAGAAAGTTATGGTAAGTGTGAAAACATTCCATTCCTGTCTTTTTTGATTTATTTGCTTCCATTCCCTCTCTCAAATTGAAGACACTGTCAAAGGTCACATCTTGAGTGGCATATATATTACCCTTTAAATGATTAAACAATATAGCTCCCTGTAGATATAACTAAATCTTAACTTGCAATCTTCTTGAAGCAATTATTATTTAATATAGCATTTGAGTATGTAAAAGTATGTGAAAAAAATACAGAAAGGTAAGTTCAGGAAAGGAACTAAACATTGTGTCTTTAAGTGTTAGATAATTAGTACTCATAGCAAACCTCAGAAGTTAATCTTCCTGTCTGGATTTTACAGATGAAGCACAGGAGCATAGGGGCATTGATGGAATTGCTCCAGAGGTAAGAAGAAACTGAGAATCCAATTCGGTTCTGCTGTGCTCCCAAGTCCTTGTTTGGTGCATTTTATTACTCTTTGAGGATTAATGCAATCAAAGCTTCCAATGAGACTGCTCCCAGTGCAAGAAGAAGCCACACAGTGCTTCACCAAGGGGGAAAGGATGTAAATTAGGGAATAGCAAATTCTTAATATGCAGTTCACAGGTTCAACAGCATCTAAAAGTTTCCAGGGCTTGACTTCTCCTGGGAGAATCAATGTAGGACATTCAGAATGACAGCTTTTAGGTGTATTCATTCTGAGAAGCTAAAGTGGTTTTTGCATTGTCTCCTGGGGAATTAGTGAGTGATTTGAACTAAAGAAAGCATTCAAAATTAAAGATATTTTGATTAAGTGGAACAGATCAACTGTTTATGTTGAGAGTGCTCATCTTAAAATCTAGGAAATAAAAACTAGATGGTAGGCAATGGGAGTGCCTCAGATGAAAGTAGTAGTTGGGAAAACACCTTCTGGTCTAGTTCACCAAATCTGGTCAGAACAAACACTTTGAAGGCACAGCGGAGGATGGGTGATGGATGGCATCTTAACCAAGGGGTCAAATGCTACGGTTGAGAGGATGAAGAAACAATGACAGGTAGAAATGTAATTATTCAACTATAAACACATGTGGGGATTTTCTAACAGTCATGAGGGAGGTAAATAACAAAACAAGAGGATGGTAAGAATATAGGTCACTCATGCATTCTTGCAGAAATTGGGAAAATCCATTTAGTTTTATGTAAATGTGAGCCAAGAATTCATGATCTGTTATGGGTTGAATTATATTCCCCCAGAATTCATATACTGAGGTCCTAAACCCAAAAACCTTAGAATGTACCCCTAGATAGAAAAAAGGATCCTTATAAATGCAATTAATCAAATTAAGATGAGATCATTAGGGTGGGCCCCTAATCCAATGTGACTGCCATCCTTATTATAAAAGGGGAAAATTTGGACAGAGACACACACAGGGAGAATGCCACAGGACGATGAAAGCAGAAATTAGGGTGATGCTGGGGAAGCGAAGGAATGCCAAAGATTGCCAGCAAGCACTAGAAGCTGAGGGAGAGTCTAGGAACTTCTTCTCCCTCACCCGCCCTCAGAAGGAATCGACATCTTGATCTTGGACTCCTAAGCTCCAGACTGTTTCTGTTATGTGAGGTCTATAGTACTTTAACTACGGCCACCCTAGCAAGGCCGATAAAGTGCCCAAGGATGCGTTCCTCATCTGGTTTTCTATACAGACTGCATGGGATCATGAAAGTGTCATCCACACACACTTTACAGTCTATGTTAGAGTCAAAGTAAACAAAAAGCTCACCGTTTGTCTCACATGAATCAGAGTTTTGTTTTTCTTAGTAATACGATCTTCTATTATTCACTCAGTTGGTTAAGCAACCAACTCTTGATTTCAGCTCAGGTCATGATCATAGGGTCGTGAGATCGAGCCCCGAGTGAAGCTCCACACTCAGCAGGGAGTCTGCTTGAGATTCTCTCTCTCCCTCTCTCTCTGCCTCTCCCCCTGCTAACACATTCTCTCTCTAAAATAAATAAATAATTTTAAAAAAAGTCTTAAACAAATAATACAATCTTTTCAAACTAAAATATATTCAGAACCAAATTAATAATTGAATATTAAAAAAGGCAAGCATCTGAAATCCATTTATACCATACAATATATTCTCACATATAACATATGAATGTTATGCTTTGTTGGATGGTTTGTGATCTATTCCACAAATGTGAAAATAACAAAAAAGCTATATGAATAAAACACACATAGGCAGGGCCTGAACAAGATCTGGTAAAAAACATTACTTCAAACCCTCCATTACCATGTGGGTAGAATGAGAACAAGCTGATGGCATAGCTATCAGTTTTACCTTCACCTGTAGCAACAGTTCGCAGCACACTGTACATGTTTCCTAAGTGTCTGTCATGTCATGAGACAGTCACATGTTGGCATGTCCAAAATCAAATTACTTTATATTCACTGTGTACATGTATGGCATCTTTTTTCCTGGGAAACACATTCTTTGTTTTAGGATCCCAGTAAACAAAAAATCACACTGGAGTTGGATTTTTGCAGCAGGTAGAAAGGTAATGGAATAAATGAAGCAAAATAAAGCCTTACGGACACATGAGCATACCACGATTTTAACCATAATTGTTTATATAAAAAAGAGATGAGTAGAAATGTATTGAGACCCACAGATACTTAAAATCATTCACCTGATGATTCTGACCTATGAGAAGGGCACAAATAGATAAAAACTTTAATCCGTCCCTCCCTGAATAAGATTGCGGTGAGAAAGTGTTGTCATCAATGCCAATTTCCTGGTACCTCCCTATGATCCACAAGCATATGGGATTCCTAACTTACTATGTATAAATATAATAATTTTTTCCAAATACTGGTATTTTGTAAAAACCAATTTGGTAATGTACTGCGTACTCCATTTTGATACAAACATGAAATGTAGCCAAACACAAACTTTTTTTCATTTAAAATCTCAATTTTCTTGAGAAATCAAATCTAAATTGTTTTTATATTATGCAAATCAGGCCCAGTTTGAAGTAATCTAGAAATTACTTTAATTCTGGCTATTTATGGATTTAAAGTGTTATACTTGCTGCTAAAGAAACCCAGACTCTGTGATTCTTAGTTGTTTCTTCTGGGATCTCAATCAAAATCAAATAAAAATGTGATAAGTCTAAAGCCACACTTTTACTCATTATGAGTAAAAACTTTCTCACAAACCTCAACAAAAAACCGTGCAGATGACATATTTGAAAATAATCTTTTTAATCTGACATATATTTATGGCTATGCCAAACTAACGAGGTCCACTTCATATAGATGCCTGGCTAGAAATCTACCAATTCGCTATGTATACAAATGACTGAAAAACAACAGCAGTCTTTATATGAACATTAATAAAATTTCTGGGTGTATAAGAAAAAAAACAGCACATATCTAGAAGAAATAAGAGAAACATTTTTCAGTGAGAGTTGCATGGGAATCACCATTATTTTATATGGAAGTCAAATCTCTTTTAGAAACTCATTTTTCTTCCTTTTCTTTATAGTGGGGGTAAAGGGAGAACTGGCTGCACCCGGTTCCTCAGCTAAATAATGATTGATTCCTCAGGACTTCCTGCCATATCGCCATTCTTAAGTGCCACTAACTCTGACCATATGAAGGGAGGGGATAGAATATGTTTCCCAGGAAAAAAAGATGTCATACATGTACACAGTGAATATAAAATAATTCGATATTGGACATGCTAACATGTGACTCTCAGATTCAAGAGCCACAGGCTTTTCTAAGGTCTGGACTAGCTGTTTCACACACTTACTTCATGGGTCCTCGCAAGACCTCATGTGGTAAACATGGTCACCCTCATTTACAGATGAGGAAACTGAGATGGAGAATGATCCAATCCCACACACAAGGTCATGGAAGGAGAGGTGATACTGCAAACCACTTTATCACACCATCTGGCTTCTCTGTGCTTCACCGTGAAAAGACAAAACTAGATGGAAAAAGGCTTGTGCTACAGATAGAGTAACTCTGCTATAATGTGTGGCCAGGAGCTTGTTACAGACAAGGACAGGGGGTTTTCAAAACAGATGCTGAGGCAAGGAAGGGCTGGGACAGGCTGGAGATCCCGCCTCAAATCCTACATACTCAGGAATTAAACTTCTCAGCCTCAATCCTGATTTTAAAATTGGTTGTCAACTGGGGCGCCTGGGTGGCTCAGTCGGTTAAGCGGCTGCCTTCGGCTCAGGTCATGATCCCAGGGTCCTGGGATCGAGCCCCATGTCCGGCTCCCTGCTCAGCAGAGAGCCTGCTTCTCCCTCTCCCTCTGCCTGCCACTCTGCCTACTTGTGCTCTCTATCTCTCTGTCAAATAAATAAATAAAATCTTTAAAAAATAAAATAAAATAAAATAAAATTGGTTGTCAACTATGCTTCAGGTATACTTCCTCCAACGCTCCTGACTCTCCCACGGACTTTATGAATTCACTTTTTTTCTGGCTCTCCAGTTCATTTTTAATTTGATAATTTGATAAGTTAGGGAAAGGCAGACTGCATTTGCTTCTAGTCTCTCTCCCCCTCTCCATCTCTTTCTCCATCTATCATCTATCTCACTGAAAACTCCAAATCAACTGTGAAGCCACGAGTTTGCATGGGAATGCATTCCTGAGGATTCTCCGGATTTTCTTTCAGGGGCCAGGAGATCTGCATGTAACAAAGACTGAGACCCACCAACAAGCCACTCAGGTACCACAGCAAATGACTAATGATTTATTTGTTTGTGACACATTTTATTAATTGTTGCAATTTTCTTACTCAGATTCTAACTACATCAAACTATTCCTGATTTCTTCAGCAAAAACAAAACAAAAGCTATATAATTAAATTTTCTTTTAAAAATAGTTATTTTTTCTCCTCTGCAAATTCTCTGCTTCTGTGACATTATTCTAGAGTTGGTTCTGGTTATAGATTACAGCTCCCCAACTAACTTGAACTTAAGGAAGCCCTTTACCCTCCAAGCCTGTGTTGTCACATCTGACACAGGACCAATAATATCTACCTTTAGAATGAAGGGAAATAAAAATACAAAAGCAACTCCCACAGGCCAATAAGTCAGAGAAAAATAAGTATGTTCTGTAAGCGGTGGCAAGAAAGAGTCACCATGAATCTGGATGTGTAAGTAAGGTTAGAACACTTTTTATACCATAACTCCAGCTTTGTAGACACCATAGGCAAGGAAATCATAACTGGCCGTGAACTATAATAAAGTTACACACTGACCAACTCAACTGGCCCAATGTTTCTTTGAAAGCAAAGCACACTGCACTATTTACTGAAGCAGAGAGAACAGGCATTCATACGTATATGGAATCATTGATAACACCGCGTTACTGTTGGAAGTATGGAATTTTGAAGTCGGAAAGATTTGATTTCAATTATACTTCTTTCACTTACCATCTGAATGACATTAGCAAACTTACTAAGTTTTCTTGACTTTCAGTTCCATTCTGTAAAAGTAATGATGTGAGTAGCAACTACTATAATTAATACAGGCAACAGAAAGTTTAAAATATCCATTTCTATTACAAAGCTTATTATGACAAGTGTCTCCTCTCCACCCTTCTGACTCACTAGCCTGGCTTCTCAGAAGCAATCATTATTACTCATTTTAGCTGTTTCTTTTAGCATTTAAAGTTATATTTCTTTAAAAAGGGACTCTTTAAAATTAATTCTTGAATTCTACATTTTAGAAATGTTCTACTTATTTTCCATTATGGTGGATGGATATTGTGTCCTCTCGAGCAATATCTTAGTTAAATTAGTAATTAGCTTGTATATTCTATGACTATTTAAATATTTTTCCCTGCTGGACCCAAGCTATTAGGTACTTATTCTTTGCACAAATGCTTTCTTAAGGTTAACAAATGATGTTTTCTCTTTGTTTGCTTAACTGTTCTTAACATATCCATTGTAAAAATTTCCCCAAGATCCTTGTAAAAACCCTACCAATCCAATCCACGTATTTTCAAATGCACCTGATAACCCATACATTTCACTTTCTTTGTATTTTTTCTGGAGTCCTTCACCCTGGAACTTTTCCAGACCTGCCTCATAGGGAAGCCCTCTTTCCTCTCTTCACCATTAAATAGCTTGTTTCTTGGAACTTGTGCTTTTTCTTTCATGATTTACTCCATTGTTTTTGGTGAAGGACAGCCTCTGCAGCTTCATGATAAATATTGAAAGGGAGTTAAAAATTTTTTTTCAGAATTTTAAGTGTTCAGAACTGTTTTTATTTTTTCTCTCACTCTTAGTGATAACTGGCTGTCTGTGTAATTCCAGTACAAAATAAATGGAAAAACATTGTTCTCTGTCTTCTAGTTTCCAGTGTTGCTCTTAAAACATTTAAATAAATCTGATGCATGGGCATGAAACTTTTCTTTTTTAGACACTGTTGGCTCTCAATATTACGTTTGGCTGTTTTAAATTGCATGGTTGTGTACCTGAGAGAGTTTCCTACCCCACCCCCCACCCACTGTTCTGGATGCTGGGGTCTTTTTAATCTGAAGACTTGTATTTTACAATTCTAGATTATTGAATTATTTCTTTCTTTGATATTATTTCGTTCATTTTCCTTTATTTCCCCTTGCTGAAATTCCAAATAGTTAGAGCTAAAACTTCCTGGATTGTTTTTATCTCATCTACTAATCTCTTCTGTGTTATTGTCTCTTTCCTTTTCATTGTACTTTTTGGGAAATTCCCTCACCTTTAGATAAGAGTTCTTTAATTTTTTTCAGTGAATATAAATTCCTAGTTTACAAGAGTTCTTCTCAGTTCTCTGACAATTATTTACACGCTATCCTCTTCTTATCCCATAATGCAGCAGTGTTTTTCCAGCTGTATTTGTTGGGGGTTCCCAAACCCCAAATTTTCATGTCACCAGAGTTTTGGTTTGGGTTACTCATTTATCAGAAGAAACTATTTAAAATCTCGTTATGATGAATATATGCATGGCCACAGGCATTTTCAGGTAAAAGGATGTGAGGACAGAGAACTCCACCTTTCAGTATGTAGAATGTAATGCACTCATTGTGTTTTTAATTCTAAACTTTAGTCTAGAATTGAGGTTCCCTAAGTATCAATTTCTCTGACTCACTTACTCCAGAGAACAAGCTGGGGTCGGGGGGCAGGGAGGGAGGTGAAGAAACGGAAGAATGCTCTCCAGATGTCTAGGACCCTACCCATGTGTCTAATTAATGTGCAGATGGACTTTGAACCAGTCTTCCTATGATCAGTCTCACACCTGGCCTATAGAACTCATGAAAGTTGGTTCTTCCATGTTCTGACTTTCCTGCATACATGACATGCCTAGCTTTAAGGACATTCTCTCATTTCAACTTTATATCAGCCATATGAAAGAGATGCACATATTAATCTCTTTTATAGACAAGGAAAGAGGTATTCCCAAGGTCAAGACTCTATAAAATGATGGTGACAAGACCCAAACCAAGTTTCATCCAGCTTGAAAGTTCATACTATTGTGTGTGTGTGTGTGTGTGTGTGTGTATAGATAAAGTATATGGGTAATGTGTGTGTGTGTGTGTGTGTGTGTGTGTATATGTATATATATATATATATATATATATATATATATATATATATATTTATTTATAGTCATAATCCAAATTGGGGCATGTTTGCCCAGTGACACATAAGTATAAAACAACACAGAATTTGACATTGATCATAATAAGTAATATAATTTTCCTTAAATTTATTCCAGTCAAGGTTCTAACATAAAAAAAAAGCTTGAATTAGTTACCACCATCTGCTGAGGACAAATGAAAACAATGATACCTTTCAGCATAAGAAAACACAAACAGATACATAGAGAAAACATAAGCAGAAAACATAAAACTTGGGAGGCTTGCTTTGATTGCTATTTTTTCCACTGAGAACTTATTTGGGAATAGATTTGCAGCAGTGAACAAGGGTTTGGCTAGTGACGCTTCCCGCTGATACATCCTGCGGGTACGGAACGGGGTACTGCTCAGGGCTGCAGTGGTTATAACTCTGAAGGAACCACGGAAAGCTGAACTTGACAGGGAAGCCTGAGGTTTAACTCCAGCAACACCACTGACTACATAACGTAGGCATCTGGAATAATGACAAGTTACTCAGTTTAAGGACACATTCCCAGCATCCTGCTAATCTGCAGAGAAAGAGAAAGCTGGATGTCTGCAGTATTCCGAAACATTCAGATTCCATCTCTAGTGGCAATAAAACACCTGACTCTATGCAGGAGGGAAAGTCAAATTACTAATTAGAAATTAGCCAGAACTCTACTCCCTTCCAGACGTTATGAATGTCTTCTTTCATCCTGTAACTCTTTTTGCTAGGGATACGTGATGTGTGGAGGGTAAGGACAAGCAGCTTTGCAAGACAGATCATATTGGCAGTTACTTCATTAAACCTGATAAGGATTCATGTTATATTGAGATTTCTCACACACACTCCTTTAAGTAAATGAGTTTTATCCTGAGGAGATTTCATTTATACCTGCCTATTTTCCCCTCCCCACAAGATCTTTTCTCAATGCAAATTTAAATTTAGCATTTAACGTAATCTATTTCATCTGGTAACCTGAAAGCAGGAGTACGCCTGAGCAAAATAGTGTCATCCAAAGAAACAAAAGAATGGGTTTTTTAAAATCGACTATTATCCCAGCTCCCACTCACACGGGGCAGGCTGTATTGGAAGGAGTAGAATGAGTGTTTGTCCTCAGGCTGCTTCAATGATTGGATACACTGAAGGTCTCCACTTCTTTGGCCTTAAACTTCCTATCTTCCAACCCAAAATATCAACAGGAAAATGTTTCTTTCTTAATAGTTCTAATCTCATTAGTAGTTTAATGCAACTGCTTAGTTGTTTAATGTACATGGAGAGAGAATTTTGCCCCCCAGCTTTGTTAAAATAAGTGCATTCATACGAATATTGTTTCACTTGGCTATTCAGGTAGGCCAAACCAAATCTAATGATCTGGCAAAATGTAATTTCCTTGCTTTCTTGAGTCATAAAAATGATGCATCTGATGTCAGTGATAAAGAGATTTAACCAGATTTTAGGCAGAATAGGCTTTTTCATTATTTGCAGTTGCTTCATTTCAGAATCCCCTTCCAACATTTAATCCCCTACCTCATTTGGCAGAATCCAATTTTCACAAGCAAACTGAAAATTTCAGATGCTCCCTTTCCCCACCAGCACCATGGGTGGCAGGTCATGGGACTTGAGCTCTGCCAACCCAGCAGCACTCACTTTCCCTACTTTGAGTGGGAAGCTAATGATGCAAAGCAGGAAGGAATTGCACAAAACAGGGTCTGGGAGGGTTTACAGTGGCAGAAGTGTCCACTGTCCCACAGATGGTTATGGTGACGTCCTCATCTGACTAGGTATATAGAGGACAAATTGCATGGTCCCGAGCTGCGTAGTTTTCAGGCTGGGTTAGCTGGCTTTCCTAGAGTTTCCATTAGCTACCTAATAGCCTTAAATGCAATTTACTTTTATGCTTAAATTAGTCACCCAATTGGCCAATGTCTATTGCTTGTAAATAGGAACTCTGACTGATATTCTATGTTTTCTCTTTGCTCTAATTTTTCAGCTTTGGGACTTCTATCTAGATCAAGAAGATATACAATAATCCCTGATTTGGAAATGCATGTTATTCTAATACAATAATTATAATCTCCCTCAATTTGTTTGCATGGATAGGTGTGTTTTCTGGGTGGTGGCAAAGAAAGGATGCATGAAGTCAATTTGTAGCCATCTAGAAAATGCTCGTATAAATTTTTTATATCAAGATAATGATGGGACCTTGGAAAGCCATGATAAAATTTGCTTCCAGGGAATAGTCTACCCTTGGGTAAAAATATATTGCTTTCTAAAAAATTAAAAAAAAAGAAAAAAAAATATATTGCTTTCATTTTTTTCCCTTACATCAGGAATCAGGGTAATCTTGCTGTGGAAAAAGATTTTTATTTGCGACTACAACTATACAACTACTCCTTAACATTGCTGTCTTTCTTTTTGGCTAAAAGTATATTTTGTGGATACTCCCTCAGTTATATTTACCCGCTCTCCTGAAACAGTCTCACCCCTAACATACATGCTGTCAGAGAAGGGCACTGGCTAAGCAGACAGCATATAAGTTGTGGAAGAGAGGGAAAGACACCTAAGTCAAACTCTTCATCCTCAAGAATCTTACAGTATAACCTTAAGGGTAAGATTAGTATTAAATAATAGTAATTAAAAAACAAGCTTTCATTATCTTAAGAGAGATATATGCCAAATATCATTGTGGTTTAATGACAGAAGAAGTCCTCGCTCTTTTGGGGACTCACGGAAGGAATCATGAAGGATATGATTCTAGACAAATAATCCATTTAAAATTTGATATTGTGGGTACAACTTCAACCACAAACATAACCCAACAACTTCACTACCGACCAATTATTTTATAACACTTTCTCTCCTTCCGTGTTTTAGAAGTTTTCATTTTAAAAATAAAATATATGTATTAATAACTAACACATTTATATCTATCAGAAGTACATAACAAGCAGAGCTTTGGCGGCAACATAAAAATAAACTGTGTACAGAAACCAGAAAACAATATGATGATACCATCAATGACATTTTAAAAGGAAAAATGGCTAAATCTAAGCTCAAAAAGCTCTGACATGATCACACTTGACATGATCTGTTTCAGCTTTACTAAAAGACAAGTCTTTCATATGTATTATGGAATATTAAAAATAAAGTAATGCAGAGTCTATAAATATCACTTCCAGAGACTCAGCTTCACTTATCGTTGGATAAGGATGTCAACAAAACGCCATCAAGACATATACTTAAGTATATTACAATATAAAACAGGTGGGTGTGAGTGATGTTTATATGGTAGGAAAAATGAGAGATGGGGATTCATTCATGTGTAGCCAGCACTGTCCCAGGAGCTGGGCAGAATCTCTGGTTACCATGTGAGGTGTGCTCTGCAGTGAGAATGGGCATAATTCATCACATTCTCGCAGGCCTCTAGATCAAATGAGTCTGAAAGGCTTCAACTCTGACTGCATGTTAACCAGGTAACTGTCTGACTACAAGTGTGCTTCATGGGGTAACTTACTCTGGAACGGAGATAATCTAAATTGCAAACGTATCCCTATAATCTCAGAGAAGACATCTCCTCTAAAGTAAAATCCTTGGGAAAACCTTGGTTTATCCATCAGTCCCTTGTGATGCGGGTTTTCATTAGTCGGTAACTGGAATTGAGTCAAACGCCTTAGCCCTGAGATGGATCACAGAAACTCTTCTAAACCATTTAACATTTTAAGAAGCTCGGACTAAACATTCAACAATGCCTCCTCTACAACCATTTGAAATAACTGCAGCATATGACAATCCCAACCAGGCATCGGGGGTAGACCATGGCACAGGGCCATACACACATTCTAGGTCTATTCCACAGCACTTGGCCCCAAATATATAACATTTCTAATGCAAGTTTTCACCAGCCCTCAGATCTGATGAAAACGTCTCCGTGTACATAAATGGGCCCGAAACAAACTTCCCCACTGGAAGAGCTGGCAACAGTCACTCATTACATAACAAAAATTCAAGCACCCCCCCCCCAGGTTGGCTCACTCTTCATTCTCATTTTATTATCATCACTAAGAGCCTCATCATCATTATCGGTCCATCACCCTCAACATCACCACCATCAACACCCAGAGTCATCACAACTTACTGTTTATACTGAACCAAAGACAGGAATTTTAAAAGCCCAAAAAGAAACCCCAGGGAATCAAAAGTTCTAGATTAGTGCTACCTTTCAATGCATTATTAAAATAGATATATTTGTTTAATTTCCTAAGCAGGGGGAAATGATGGCTAACGCTCAAAGGAACTTCAGTGCACCCGCCGTCCCACAGAACTTTCTAACAAAAATGGAAATGCTCTGTATCTGCACTGTCCATACAGAAGCCACTCCCCACATGTGGCATTTGAGCACCTGAAATATGGCTAGTGTGAGTGAGACAATGAATTTTTAATTTAATTTAATTCTAATGAATTGAAATTGAAATTGAAGTAGCCAAACCTGGCCAGTGGCTGCTGTAAGGGACAATGCAGGTTTCGTGGACAATGCTAAGGAAGTAATTATAGAGAGGGTCACAAAATATTTCTCTTTTATTATTTTCCACACTTTCAACATTTGCTATTTAGGATATAAACAATACGGTTATTTTATAAATTTTCTTTTCATGATAAAACAATTAAAATGTTACCATCAGAAAAGGAAGAAAGAGTGAGGTTTCCCGTTAATTAATTCTATTTGGTTTTATACATAAAAAAACAGAGGGACATTTATAAATGCATATGAAATCTTCATTATTAAATTGATGTCTGTTCCTGTGATGATAGCGTCACTGGAACTTGATAAGTTGGTCAAATTTACGAGCACAGGCATTCCAATGTTAAGGAGATAGGGAGGATCCATAATCCCAAGATATTTGTAGAAAAGCCTATGCTTGATGTTTCTGATAGAAAGTTAAACTTCATGGCCTTAATATGATTCTATAAAATCAACATGGATACTTCCTTCTGGCATCTACCTTATGTGGAACAGCAAACTTTCCTGAGGTTTTATATCTCTGTGGGTCTTATTTGCTTGGGAATGACTGAAGCTAGGTGTTAGTAATAATTTTATGAAAACCAGCTCAAATGATAATTGTTTATTCTGTACTTTCTTTATCCTCCAAATAATGTGACTCTTCCTTTTTCTGAAATGCTCAGTAAGTGACCACTCACAGACGTCTGTTTGAGAAGTTGTACATTGACCTTATTTCCTGACGATGGTAAGCAACTTGCAAGAAGAGGCTGTATCTTGCGCATCATAGTGTTATCCACATGGACTAAATGAGTGCCATTTCTTTGTAGATATACCAGAAATGTCTATGGAATTGAAGAGTGTTGTAGTGTGAGACTATATCACACTCATAATCCTTCTTCTATAGTGCTCCCTCTACAACCTGGTGTGAAGTATATGCATTTACAAAGGAAAAAGCAATCAGTTATGTAAGTAGCAGGGAAAGTATCCATGAATATGATATCACATGCTTTCTTTGTCATCTTGGGGATATCTACCTTCCATGAGGGTTTGTATGGCGGCTTTTGTAAAGAGAAGAAGAAATATCTTATTAATCTATGACAACCTCAAAGTGTTCAACTGGAATTTCAAACAGCATTCTCAGGAGTACTTCTAAATACTACCTCCTAAAGAAACAGACTGGGAGATGGGCTAAGAAAGCACAATTTTGCTGTAACTATTAATCTTGTTTTTTATTTCCAGTTGATAGGAAACATGTATTTAGCAATAGTAGAATATTGCTAACGAAAACAATACTTTAGGTCTGCTGCTTGAAATAAAAATGTATTGATATTTGTATTTGTATTTGTATGAAAAAATGTATTTTCATTTATTTTCAGAGAAGAGAAACAGGTTTTTATATGGATTACCTAAAATCACACACCAAAAATCCCCAGCCACAATACATAAATAAGGCCTTAATTACATCAATCTCTTCCATACCAAAAAATAAGCCCTTTGAATTTTTACCTTAATTAAATTACATTAATGCATACCTACTACAATTAAGTTATCTTTTAATCCTATAATAAGCACACAAGCTATAAAGTGTACCTTGATTTGATAATAAGGATCTAAATAAAAATTGTCCAAGTGGACCAGTGACTCCATTAAAATTAGATGCTAACATTTGGATTTGGAGAACGTTCAATGCCTGTGTTCCATCTTTTTCTGCTCTCCCCCTGGAAGAGATATTAATCAGCAGGGACATTCCCAAACAGGATGCAAGAACGAGAAGGAACTCTAAACAAACAAACAGAGGATAATAACAGCAATAAGTAAAGGACAGGGGCAATACCCCACCTAAAACATGTGACATGTGAGCCATAAACATAAACAAAGTTCTGAGAGCCCGAATGAAGCCGAGGCCTAGGGAGCCCCAGAAATTAATTTTGCAGGTCCTTTTTCAAGATTTGATTAAGCAGGAGAAGAGACAACACAGAGCGAGGCAGATGTGGGAGAGCAGAAACGTAAAATGCAGAGCATCCTCCACAGCCCCACCTTCGTTTCGGGGAGAATCAGTCTCGCCAGATGGTGGACTGCTATACTTGTAATTTTACTGTGGCATGTGCTAGAAGGATTAAAAAAAAATGCGAGTACTGAATATGTCACGCAGTGTGAAAGGCTTGTATGAAAAGGTACAGAGCTGTCTTTCAGCAGACAGTCTACAAAAGCTTTTCAAACTGTAGCCTCATAACAGCTGCAGTGGTTTGATTCCTTAAATTCAAAAGACTTTCTCTTGTATGCTATCAAAGGCGGAAACTGACTCGTTAACCCACAAACCAAACAGGCCCTGAGTCTCAAGTTCCACCCAGGCTTCATTCCCACGTGGCCAGACCGTGTCCAGCCTGGTAACCTGGCTCCAAGATGCAAGCCCCTGCCTTGTGCTTCCATCCGAGCAGGGCCTGGAAAGTTGTGCTGTCCATTTGATTTTGTTTTCTCTGTAGAATTTATGAATATAAACTTACAAGGGCAAGGGGGCTGTTTATTGCCTGTGTGTTGCAAGGCAGGCATTATGCCACGTGCCTCAGTGAATGACCCCAGATCATCCTCACGTGGGGCTGTAGGGTGGATGCTTGTCATCTACATTCTACAGATGAGGCAACCGAGGATTACAGAGATTAAATGTGCCATCTGAGGCCCCGCCCCCAGATTTAAGAGCAGGTTGTGTAAGCTGGGGTTCTTCACTGCACTATCACAACCTTACCTCCATCGGTCAGCTGGACCCCTGATCATTTAGTTAACAGACAGCAAGGAGGCAAGAGTTTGATAAAATGGAGAGTTCGAGCTCACCAGCAAGTACAGTACATGTATTATTAGACACTTATCAGACATTTTTCTGTGTCTGTGTTTTTAAAGACAGGGTGAATGGCAGCCCTCCCTGCCTCATCAGAGAAAAAGATCGTTGATACTGAAAAAAAAAAAAAGATTGCATAATGGGCAGTACTCTGCAGAGAGTAAAGAAGTGGTCTTTTGTTTTTTTTTAAGATTTTATTTATTTATTTGACAGACAGAGAGAGATGGTGAAAAGGGGAACACAAGCAGGAGGAGTGGGAGGGGGAGTGGGAGAGGGAGAAGCAGGCTTCCCACTGCGCAGGGAACCTGATGTGGGGCTGGGATCCCAAGACCTGAGCTGAAGGCAGACGCTTAATGACTGAGCCACCCAGGTGCCCAAGGAGAGAAGTGTTTTTAAACAATTAAGAGAAAAGAATAAAAATCAAGATGGAGAGAAAGACAGAAGAGGACACAGGGTAGAACTCATATATCGAGCAGAAGCTCTGGGTAAGGACCTGACTTTAGCTTTTACTATCAGCGCACCCTTCACTACAGACTTAAGTTGACCTCACAATATAATGTATAGATCATCATCAAAGCCTCTTGCAGGTTTTAATTCTATGATTACAGATTTTTACGTAAAGAATCCATTTCGTGGCCAACATTCCATCTATCACTGATCATGAGATAGGATAATGAGTCCACTGCGAAAAGCTTCGAGTCAGCAAGGTCCAAAGCTGTCCTTCAGTGCTTTCTGGCTGGCTCCTTTGCCCAGCTTCTTCCCACCACCAGGGCGGACACCCTGAACCTGCCCTAAGTCACTTCCTCCACACACAGTTGAGCAGCTCCTTAATCTGAACAGAACATTTATCTCTCTTGTGTATTTGTGTTCTTCTTTGATATTCCAAGCTTACCTCCTACGAGTTTGATATAGATGTGTCTGTAGCAATATATTTCCTACTTTAAATTCCAAGAATCCAGGGATGAGGTCCATGGCAACATTCTTCACCTAAAATTTTTGTGCCTGAAATAGTTTCACATTATGAAATGTCTCAAAAATTAACTAGCTTCTTCAATAAAGAACATTCTATTCCAAGTGTGGCCACTGGCAGTAAGTTATCATCCATAGCAACACAATGGCAGAAGGTGAGGGTGTTTGGGAACTGTTTGATAACAACTTGATAATGCATGGCATTCCTGTGCATGGTCAGTGGAGTCACCTTATCGAACAGCGTACCGCATACCTGGAGGGTTTGGGGACTCAGTGATGAGCTGCCTGTGGCATGAGCTCTGTATGCTCACATGCAGGAGACCAGCACGGGTTGAGATGCAAGGGGAAAAGTGAGCAGAGAGAGTTTGCAAAGCACGGTAATGCACACACGTCTGCCACGGAGGCCTCTACATGCTTTGCCACTATGGTTGGCCACAGTTGGCCGGATTAGCAGTGACATTTGATGTTTTTAAATGAAAACAAAACCTCAAAAGATTGGGATGCAGGGCTTCGTGCAAAAGGACAAAATTACTTCCTGTAATTATAAGGATCTCTCCAAAGAAAAGGAAATAAATGCGTGTAAAGGATATAGCATGCTATCCATTTTTTCTGACTTTGCTTGGTCAAAGTTTGCTAATCAATGCAATGGAACACAGTTAATTTGGGGAAGTTAAAAGATGGATGCTACCTGTAAAGATGAGGGTGTCCATCTCAGACGGTAATTCAAACCCATGCATGTCACCCTTCAAGGCAAAATTAATATCCTGGCTCGCCCTTATCAATGCTTCCATCAAGACAATTCAAGATTTGTCAAAGGCATCAGACTCATTTGCACTCCTTAGCAGGAGTTATTACCATAAGAGAGTGCTGAAAGGTTCAAGATTGATCAGAGTCTGTGCTTTTGGAAAAGAGAACCTTCAGTCCCTCCAGAACATTGCTCCATGATTTCAGCCAGATGTGAGACCCATCAGGGAAAGAGTGTGTTACATCTTACTGCACACCCTCCTCTCTCCTCAGTGCCAAGGCCTTATCAGCACTCAGTGGGAAGGGCAGGAGGGGACAGCTTGATTAGGCTTCCCTCCTGCTCTTGCTCTCAGTCCACCCAGGGGCATGGCTTGATGAGGGAGAGAGACTCTGCACTTGGTACAGACAAGATGTCTCGGCAACCCACGTTCTCTTCACTTCCTGCATAGGATGGCAGCACATTTTGAAATCTTTACTGGACCTCATGCTGAAAACACCTCTTTCCCAAGAGCGGATAATGCAGCAGCAGCTTAGCTGGAGAAGGAGATGCGGGTTTATTTCCACATAGACTTATTTCTTTCAGAAGACATTTCTGGAATGGCTGGCTCCCTGGGCCACGCGCCGGGTCAGAGCACTGTTTGGTAGAAGGAGTTCAACAGCAGCTCTATGACCATCGGTGGTGAGAGGGAGGCTGGTTTTGTGAAGAGGAACTCATTTTCACACCTTGTTGATTGTTTTAATATTGTGGGGGGTGTTTGGGGGAAGGTAAGGGGGTCCGGGCCACTCGATAAAAATGTTGAACATGACGAGAGAATCAAAATCACTGCATGTCAGAGTCCAGAGGCAGCTGGAAGATGCCCTGCTCCACGCTGGAGTCTTCGGCAGCACCTGGTAGTGTCCTCCCGGCTCCCGCACGTCGTCCACCGTGGTCCATGTCCACTCACCCTCCCTTTGAGTTCAGTTCTTTCTTTCCTGTATGCTCTGCACTTGGGTTCTTGTCCATCCGCTTCGACCAAACATCAACAAAATCCCTCTTCTGACTGACAACCACATAGATCCTGAAGCCCTCGACATCCTCCCCGAGGTCCATCCAATATTCCTAAACTGCAAAACTAACTCCCCTGACCGGCAGTATAAGCATCACCTTGGAACTTACTAGAAATGCAGAAGCTCGGGTCTCATCATAACTCTACTGAGTCAGAAGCACTGGTTTGACAACCCCTCTGAAGGACCCTGATGCACCCCAGGGTGTGAGAACACCTGGGCTGGAAAATTCTTGAAGGGAAGGAGAGGAAAACTGGGAAACCATGAGCGACAGCACTGGGAGGGACTTTGTTCACGGGGCAGCTGGGGGATGCTGAGTAAGAAGCGAGGTCCAGTCCGCAGGGCACTGCAGTCATAACCAGGAAGGGTCAAGGAGGGGCGGGGCTGCATCCAGAAGGTAAAGGGCCCATTTTTAGAAATGAAACAAGGTTCTACCTTCTGCTTTTATCATCTTTCAGACTGCTGAAGGCAGAAGAGGGTGACGTGAGACCCTCCGTGCCTTCATCTCTTTCCATCCACCCGAATCCTTAGTCATGACTGTGCCTTCAAATTAACTGAGGTGAGTTACACATAGTGCCTGGCCTCTAGCAGACACTAGGGAAGAAGGGTATTATCATAATCACTTTTCAGGTTATCAAGTTTGTTGTTGTTGTTTTTACAGATCACAAACATTTTTAAAGAGCTATCTATTCCTATTTTCTCATACCTAAGCTCTGCAAATACCTAAAATCTGACGACTGTCTCCAGATCTTACCAATAACCTCTTGGTTTGCAAGTTCACACACACAGTTCTTCGAAGTCTGTATTGTTTAATTGTGTTGAGTCCTTGCATCTCTGTGAAATATTCCAACAGGGCCTGCCTGTCTGCCCATGGCTCCCATGACTACTCCTGGACACATCTGGATCTCTTTCTTCCTTCTCCCTGAGTGCAAGCATGAATCTTTCTTCCTCTACAATCACCCTCTATTTTGGTAATATGATCATGGTAATATCACATGGGCCATGCCTTTTGAAAGAAATTTCCAAAGTCTATTTATCCCATCTCAGCTCCAGATCCACATTTCTACCTGCCCACTAGACACCTGTTCTAGATGCTCCAGCAACACAAACTCACATAATTCTGACCCAGTCCCTGATCTTCTCCTCTTACCTCCAACTACATTCTCTCTTTCAGACAGTGTGCCACTGGTAATGGAATGCTTGCAGGGATCCAGCTTTGAAAGTCCACTGTTGGGGCACCTGGGGGGTGGCTCAGTCGGTTAAGTGTCCAACTCTTGGTTTTGGCTAAGGTCATAATCTCAGGGTCATGGCGACTGAGCCCCATGTCGGGCTCTGAGCTCAGAGGTGAGTCTGCTTGAGATTCTCTCTCCCTCTCCCTTTGCCCCACCCCCCCAAATAAATTAATTAATATTAAAAAAAGAAAAGAAAGCCCATTGTCATAGTATACTATTTTTCCTCCTTTCCCCACATATACTCATGTGCTTCTGACCGCACCCCCAGCCCTTCCTCACCTCTAACCCAGACTCCAATAAAATGGCTCTTCATGGGCATGTTCCTGGGCTTCCCACATCCATATTCATTGCAGATGTGGCCGCATGACTGATTTCTCTAAAAACGGTGGCATCGTGTTGCTCTCCCTTCCCTCCAATGATCATTCTCTACTCTCTCCCTTTGCCCATGTCTCTCTCTTTTTTTTGGAGTGCCCTCCCCATCCCCAACTACTATGCCCCCACCCCCACATCATCCCACATTTGCCATTTGTCACCACCTCCATGGAGCCTCTCCTGTTCCCATCCAACTAGACAAAATTTTTATCCCCTGGCACTGTGGTGCCCTCCACCCTATTAGCGTGCCCCTCATTAGATCTGTACATGGCTCCTGCGCATTATTACATCCTCGAAGACAACCATATGCTCTGTTCAATTTCATAGCAGCCACAGATCCAAATAGCATACCTGAGTACTGAGTTCAGTTAATGCCTGTTGAACTGAATTTTTAAGTTCTGCATTTGACCACCTAAAAGATTGCAGCAGCAAATTAGCCAAATCAAATGATAGAATGAACTTGGCTGGAGACACAGACAGAGTTTGTTATTTCCCAAGCGTTACCCTTCTGTCTGCACTGCAGTTCTAATCCACGTCCTTTTAATGACTGATCACTTTGGAGCAAAACCCTGCTGGGCTGAGGCTAGTGATCCCTCCCACCTTCTGGGTAAACACAGGTTGAAACACATCTGTCTACACCAAAGGTTGCATACATGCTTTTGCTTTCCATCCTGGGAGAATAACCCAACACAAATTCATTTGTGCCGTCAGATCTGAACTGAACCCTGAGATAACGGAAGACACTGTTTTCTAAATCCATTTGTATCCCCATGAATGTTAGTGCTGCTGTGGGCACTTCATCATGCGCATCATGTGAATGTCACCTTGGGATGTGAGAATTGCATTATTTACTCTGAAGCAGGTTAGTTTAAGACTAGTTTGACACTGGATCTCAACACATATAAAGGAACATATAACAAAGTAATCGTAACTTTCATTTCTGGAATAGATACCAACGGCAGGATTGTAAGTATTCTGGATAACACACACCAAATCATACGAAATAAAGTTAATACATGAAAATGATGTAGCTTCTTAGGGGATACTGTATACAAGGAAGTTTGCTGCATTACTACTTGTTTCTGCTTGTCCTCCCCACAAGTGAGCCGGTCCCTCATCATCTTCCACCAGCACCCAGGACTAAGTACCAGGAAAATACAGTCCACCCCAGTCTAGGCCAGAGCCCTGGCAGGCCTGCAGGAGCACAGCAAAAACAAACTGCTCACATCTCCAGGAGGAAACAATGCAAGCAGCCTGAGTCCATAGAGACGTCCTCATTTTCAATGCCAGACTGCATTTTAAATACAGCAGGTTTAATATTTCAAGTTTTATGTGTTCCTGAAAAAAATATGCAGAATAGAGCTCTTTCTAGTGTGGTGCAAATTTGACTCTCTCTCTCTCTCTCTCTCCCCATATGGATGGGAAAAGCCCCAGCCTGGTCCGTGCATGGCCCTGTGATGCAGGAAATTGCAGGCAGGCTCATCCATCCTGAGAAGGGATTTCCCGCTTCTGGGCTCTGCCCACTATGTCCCCAGACTGCTTCTTTGGCAGAATCCAAACACCTGACTCCCGGGGAGTGATGGATGCCTGGGATAGCCTCGATCTACATTTCAGCTTCTTATTACACTGATCTGACTGCCTAGCTGTGGCAAGCAGAATATGTAACATCCTCGCTCCTCTCTACAGTGTGCAGAGAGGCATTCTGGTGACTGTGAATCGCTCAGGTACATTCCTACTGTCCTTTCATGATTATTTTTAAACTTTCTTCAACGACCTATGCATTCACCAGGCTTTTGGCATGCTCTGTTTATCCACACATTCTGGCTAATGACAAGTTAAAGAAATCATCATTGAGGGTTTTATTCAACCTTTGAGATTTAAGGCCATTATAAATGCAAAAGGAAGCATTTAGCTGGTTAAGAAATGGAGACATTCCAGTGGAGTCATATGTAGACCATGACCTCAACAGAGACAGACAGAGGAAGGGAGAGAACATTTAGGAACTGATCATGTGATCCTATCACAAAGAAAAATGGGGTGTCCATATCCTTTTTCTATTCAGAGAACCCAAACCAAAGGAAACAAGGAGAAACAGTCTATGAAACTGAATGATTTGATGGCTCATGTAACAGGAATTTGAGAGGAAGCTCAGCCACATCCTTTCCTGCTCTGGCTGCCTTCACTTTCTTATTCCAGAACCAAGGGGACAGAAGTAACACCATCTGACTCAGGCGTGAAGCCGTGCATCTGTTCCTCAATGGAGTGTTTTCTGTGGAGCCTTCCTGCAGTCCCCTTACAACACCAATATTTCCCTCCTTCAAATGTCTGTGATAGCTCTAGCAGCTCAGTGTGGGAGAAAGGCTTCTCGTCCAGGCCGACTTGAGATCAAACCTGGTATATCTAGCACCAGGCAGGTCACTAAATGACCCAAACCCTAACCCTAACCTTTTATTTTCATCTGTAATAGGGATGCAGTAAAATGCCACTTCCAGGGTCACGGTAATGATCTCAAATACTGCATTTAAAGCATTCAGCCCGAGTAGGTCAGATCATTACAATGCGGGATGGATGTCAGTGGACCCACACCTGGGTCGTGATGAAACGGCACTACAATACACGTTGGCACTGGGGGGACCCCAAAGGGTAGTTATAATGATCACACAATTTAGGATTTTCTATGCATGTATTTGCCATAGATTTTCAATATTTAAGAAAACCCTACAAGCCATCTAGTTAAAATTTATACCCAAAGCTGCAATCCTTGTGCAATAAATTCTCATTAATTATTGCATTCATTTATAATATTGAGTCAGTATGCTGGGTACCCAGGAAGATGATAAATGTGAAATCGGGCATGTGATTCCTAGGGTGTACCTTTATGGATGCCTCTGTACCAGAATGCCTGATTGCTTTTGTGGTCCCCGGTAATTCTCTGTATCTTTTGTCCTGCACCTTCCCATCTAAACACGAGTAGGTCTCCCCCAGCAACTGGAAACACACAGTCTACTGCACCAGTTCAAAAAATCCATTTTGGCAATCCCTTAACATATGCTAAAAAGTAAATTTTTTGGACAAAGCTAAAATGAATGCAGCTGAGAAATTCTCAAAGACTGAAACAGTAAAATTAAGAGACCCTGTATGGGGCCCCTGGGTGGCCCAGTCAGTGAAGTGTCTGCCTTCGGCTCAGGTCATGATCCCAGGGTCCTGGGATCGAGTCCAGGGATTGAGCCCTGCATCGGTCTCCCTGCTCAGCGGCGTGTCTGATCTCCCTCTGCCTTTCACCCGTTCATGCTCTCTCTCAAGTAGATAAATAAAATCTTAAAAAAGAGAGAGAGAGACCCTGTATATCTCCTGTGCACAAGGCATTTTGCTGGCAGCTGGGGGGGAACACAGGCAACAAAACATCCTCTCTGCTTACATAACTAATATCCGATGACCTGCTTCAAAACCTTTCTAAATGTAAAACATGGATAAATCAGAACAAGTAACATATGACTGGAAGCAAGATAAATGTTAAGAGAAACTTTTTAAGATTAAACTATTCCAGTATCATACCCTTTATTACCCTTAGCCACTTCTACTACTTGTTCATCATATACTATGCCTTAACCCTGCGTTCTCTTAATGAGTTTCCTTCTCGCTTTCTTTTCCTTCCTCTTTAGCCACCAAGTTCAGTTTGGCAAATTCTAAGACTTGGTTTTTGCTTTTTTTTAAGATTTTTTTTTATTTATTTGACAGAGAGAGACACAGCAAGAGAGAGGACACAAGCACGGGGAGTGGGAGAGGGAGAAGCAGGCTTCCTGCGGAGCAGGGAGCCCAATGCGGGGCTCAATCCCAGGACCCCGGGATCATGACCTGAGCCAAAGGCAGACACTTAATGACTGAGCCAGTCAGGCGCCCCTCTAAGACTTGGTTTTAAACACTCTTTAAATATCATGTGCGTTCATTCATTCAGCCAATGTTTGAATGCCTAACATGTAACAGGTAGAAGAGACACACTCTCTGTCCTCATTGAATTATGTGTACATACATACATATATATACGCGTGTATACACACATGAACACACACATAAATTCTGTGATAAAAATAAGGCGTTGCACAAGATAATTATGAGAGTACAAGTTAGAGCAGGTTGGTCAACCTTCCAGCCTGCTGGGTCTTAACTGCCTGATAAGAAGCAGACCACACATGCAAACCTCTAAGGCAGGAAATGCATTTCCTTGAGTTACTGAATGAACAATGGAAACAAAAAGTGCACTTTTGATGTTTTCCAAATGGAAAAGTCTAGAATTTATACTATATAAATAGGGATTATGTATAACAGTCAGCATTACAGATTGTTTATTAAATAAAGAAAGAGATCAGCAACGATGCTAAAGTTACATCGCATCTCTCTTCCAACTGTACCTATCCCCACATCCCAAAAATTCATTTTAAATTGTGTAATCCCAATATATGTCTGATACATTTCTGTTTCTTGGTCATTAGAGAAAGAAGCAGTTCATTCAAAATTTTTAACATACGTGTATTAAATTTTGATATTAGGCATTCAAAAGGAGCAAAATCTCTCTCCCAATGCTGGCCAGACCAGTATGTACGTAGTCAAGATGTAGTTAACTTACACTTAATACATTGATTCAATTCCCATAGCTACATGCTACCAGCATCCTGTGTGAATATATATATATATATTTTTAATTGGTTTACTTTTATTAAACAAGGTCTGATTTGGCATGACTGAACTATAGAAAACAGAATGGCATACATGCTGTTATACATAGATTCATTTTTAATGAAATCGCAGTTTGCACTTATGTCAAATTAAACTCTCCTCCGTAAAATTGACTTATATTAACAAGTTTCTTTGTTATTTAGGACATATGATGCTAACTGAGTTCAATTAATTGGAGTCTTACTTTCTCTACAGATAAGACTAAAACACATTACCTTGATGTCCTCTTATCTGTGACTGTGAGGACACGTATCTAAGGTGGAGTCAACAACTACATCAATCCCTAACATGTTGGAGAACCGGACAGGTCCGTCTGTCCAGAACTGCTACAGTCTTACTACCATCTGTTTAACTGGCATGGATGTCAAAAGTTCTCCAGTGGTGTATAAACACTCTAGAGTTAACCCTACCCAGCTAGCTTTCGGAGAATAACGCCTAGTTAACAATAAAAAATAAAAATATTTGGATGAGACAGTGGACAGGCAAGAAAAGGATGGCAGCAAAGATATACAATGGCTACTTTATAGGATTCTCTTTGGTAAATCTAGGGAAGCTTTGCAAAGTGAGTTTTGCATTCATCAACTTTGAAGACTGCAGAGACACACTGGACCCCTAGAGTTAAGTGCATATTTTTAAAATTTAAATTAAATAATCAGTACCTAACAAGTTATTTTAATTTAACTTACGACAGTTAAATATGTATTATATATACTGGATGTATAAAATAATATATAAATATATGATATATACTATATGATACATGGCTATAGTTTATATATATTAAATAATATACTGTATGAATACATACTATACTATATATAAGTATATACTATATAAAAGCAGTATTAATATTTACCATAAAAGTACATGTAATATAATACATTTTCTTGCTAATTTCTTATGGATTGTCTGAAAGTTCAGTCTCACTACCTCCCAGAACTGCATGTTTTTATTATACATTACCCACAAATGCAGAGAGGGTAAATTCGAAATCAATACAGTCCAGTAATTGTTTTTAAGATTTTAGTTATTTGAGAGAGTGAGTGAGTGAGCTAGAGAGCACAAGCAGGGGAATGGACCAAGGAGAGAGGGAGAAGCAGAATCCTGCTGAGCAGGGAGCCCGACACGGGGCTCAATCCCAGGACCTGGGATCATGACCTGAGCTGAAGGCAGACCTTAACCGACTGAGACACACAGGCTCCCCAGTAATTTTTAAAATAAAATGGCCCCTTGTAGCTCACATGCAAACAGAATGGACTTGCAGAGAAGGAAGGAAAAGATTGGGCCAACATAAGTACAAGGCTGGGTAAAGAATGTGGGTGAAAACGAAAAAATGCCAATCATGTAATTCAGAGTTAAAAATTCTATCTAAAGCAATCAGGCAAGCATTAGTTCAGTGGCTTGACTTACTGAGTTACCCATAAAACAATTCTAAATGTCCAACTGGGCTTCACAGAAGGTGCATTAAAATAAAGTGGGAATGCAAGTTGGTACAGCCACTTTGGAAAACAGTGTGGAGGTTCCTCAAAAATTTAAAAATAGAGCTACCCTATGACCCAGCAATTGCACTTCTGGGTATTTACCCCAAAGACACAGATGTAGTGAAAAGAAGGACCATATGCACCCCAATGTCCATAGCAGCAATGTCCTCAATAGCCAAACTGTGGAAAGACCTGAGATGCCCTTCAACAGATGAATGGATAAAGAAGATGTGGTCCATATATACAATGGGATATGACTCAGCCATCAGAAAGGATGGATACCCAACTTTTACATCAGCATGGATGGGACTGGAGGAAGTGAAATAAGTCAAGCAGAGAAAGTCAATTATCATATGGTTTCATTTATTTGTGAAACATAGGAATAGCTTGGAGGACATCAGAAGGAAGGGAAAAATGAGGGGGGGATTGGAGGGAGAGATGAACCATGAGAGACTATGGGCTCTGAGAAACAAACTGAGGGTTCTAGAGGGGAGGGGGGAGGGGGGATGGGTTAGCCTGGTGATGGGTATTAAGGAGGGCACGTTCTGTATGGAGCACTGGGTGTTATACACAAACAATGAATCATGGATCACTGCATCAAAAACTAAAGATGTAATGTGTGGTGACTAACATAACATAATAAAATTAAATTAAATTTAAAAAAATAAAGTGGACCTACACCTGGGTTGTGATTTTTCCATTGTTTCCCCCAGCACACTCCCATTTTTATTGGACTTCTTTCTGAAGCCTTTTTTATATTCCACCTTTGATACATGTTTCCTAGTCACCACTTTTACTATTTATCTAACTTTAATATGAAAAACTATCTAAAGAGTCAAAATGCTCTTATGTATTGTTTTATTTATCAAAATTCCTTACCAATCTGTTGGAATTTGATATTTATAAAGATAGATTCACAGTTAAATTTTAAGCTGAATAACTGAAGTTGAAAAATAAGGGATTCTTTTTTCATGGGGAACAGATGGTTGCAAATTAATTTGCAAAGACACACTACTGCTTACAAAGAAAACACAGAAAATTAAAGATGAGAATATGAGGTTTGTTTCACGTATATTTTTAAGGAGAAACTCAAGACTATTTTGCACCCCCAATTTCCAAAGAGTTCTGCCTCAGTTGGTTTTCTTTTCTAAGAGATGTTATTTTCAACATTTGGCAGTTCATGCTTTTACCAGTTCTTCATTTTTGTTTTTCCAAGTTTGGGATTCATGCTCCCTTTATGGTATAAACTATACGACCCTAAGATTTCAACATGGCAGAGCAGAAAATTGACCAAAAAAGTAAAAAAAAAAAAAAAAAGATGTTTAAATGATATAAGAGACTGAATGATGACAAAGAGGCACAGACTTGAGAACAGTGTGTCTTCTGCTCAAAGGAAGGACAGAAGCACAGCTTGCCATGGTGGGGAGAAGGTGACAACATCCATAAAGAAACAAACTAAAATAATCTTGTAAAAAATTCATCTGAAAAGATTTAAATAGGTAGATGCATTACTTCCTTATCTCTATTTGACTTCCTATGGGTTGTTCCAAAAATGCTCCATGAAGAATATTCGGGGTCTTGTGGCACTTCTCATGAGAGTTACACAGGCTGAGATTTTCAGAACTTAGAAGTGCTATCCTTCCCTTAAGACCTGCATGCCATCACACCCCAGTACTCCGTGGTCTCAGGGGTATCCCTGAGGACAACAGGGAAAGGTAATAAGTTTCCATGAGTCCAACAGGGGGCATCTAGTAGAGTCCCTGCTACTGGCACCCGTTCCTGTAATTTATTCAGATTCTGAATCTGGAGAGGGAGAAGAATCCAGCTGCGCTGTTAGTCCTTGAAATGCACAAACTGGGAAGAGAGTATGAAACCAGTCTCCTTCAGAAGCAGGCATAGCAGCAATGTCAGGTCCAAGGGCAAGGGAAAGGTTTAGAGCCAACAGGCCAAAAGACATCCATTATAGGATAGGCTACAAGAAGAGAAAACTTAGGGCATGTAGTAGTTGGAAGATACTCTGATTAACTTCTTGACATTAATAAATGGTCTATGTATGATATATTTTTCCATCATGGCAGAGAATGCCAATTGAAATGCCTCCCCTTAGGGGATGTACCAAGTAGCCCTTGAAAAGAATGCACTTATTCTTTGGGCCACTGACTATACACTGAATTTGGTTGAGCTGGCAAATTACAGACCCAGATCCAAATGCACCTGTTTTGTATTGCAATGATCTAAGAATACTTTTACATTTTTAAATGGTTGTTTCAAAAATAACACAAAGAAGAATATGTGACGGAGACTGCAAAGCCTAAAGCCTGAAACATTTACTGTCTTGCCCTTTACAGAAAAGTGCCCATCCCTGACCTAAGCCCTTATTTGGCTGATCATAAATTATTTTTCTGCCTCATCCTCATGAGATGCTATTTGTGATATGCTGCATTGCTCTTGAGAAAACATAAATACGGAATCTAATATATAATGATACTCTTAAGATGTTAGGTATTAACGTATTTTTAATTTTGCAAACTGCTTTAAAATAAATCCAACTAACTGGAACTGTGCAGCTCCCCTTGGCCATGTATAATTACACACCAGATGGGTTTTGGGGGACACCTCAAGCATTTACTCTCTACTCTAGGCAACATAGTCAAAATACATTCCATTTCCTAAATCTGTAAAATTCTTGGTCAGTTTAACAAAAGCCATTCTTGCTGATTATCAATAACATAATCTCTATGGCATATGTGTTCTGAGTCTGCTACTAAAGTTGCTACAGGAAAGATCAAAGACCTGTCTGTTCCAGAAAAAAAGATAGAGCACGTTCATAATGTAGACTTGTACATAATAGACTTACTGCCAAGAATCTTCCTCTCATTATTATTATATATTATTATTATTTTGTTTTAAGTAAAGTGACTTCCCTTCATGGAAGTTAGCACAAATAAGTTATTAAAATATTGCTGATACATGAATGCTTTTCCCAGTTTGCTTATCACAGTGGGATTCTGGCTAAATCAACACTCTCCTATCTAAGAACTGAGCCACATTCTTTATAACATGAAAATTAAACAGACCATGGTTCCTGAATTTTTGTTTTTGTTTTGAGTGACAGTAGCTGCTGAGTTATTTTTTGTTGGTTTGTTTGGTGGGTTGGTGGGTTGCATTTGGTTTTTGGTTTTGGTGTTTTTTTGTTTTTTGTTTTTTGTTTTTTAACTTTTAGCCATGACATAAATTCAACTTGGGACTTCAGTTTGATTTAATATTTCCCAGTTTTGCTGTGTTCATTGATTTAGCTCATTGGTTGGAGTTAGAAATGAGTCTCTAATAATTCCTAGTGTTCCAATCCTAAAAGACTTTCAGTTACTTTCCTTAAAAGACATTCAGTATTACTTTGTATTAATCTATGATATCCCAGAAACAATTTTTAAAATGTCATGCAGCCATCAAAAAAAAAAATGAAATCTTGCCATTTGCAACGACATGGATGGGACTAGAGGGTATTATGCTAAGCGAAATAAGTCAGTCAGAGAAAGACAAGTATCATATGATCTCACTGATATGAGGAATTTGAGAAATAAGACAGAGGATCACAGGAGAAGGGAGGGAAAAATAAAACAAGATGAAACCAGAGAGGGAGAGAGACAAGCCATGAGAGACTCTTAATCTCAGCAAACAAACTGAGGGTTGCTGGAGTGGTGGGGGGGTGGGAGGGATGGGGTGGCTGGGCAATGGGCACTGGGGAGGGTATGTGCTATGGTGAGCGCTGTGAATTGTGTAAGACTGATGAATCACAGACCTGTACCCCTGGAACAAATAATGCATTATATGTTAATAAAAAAAATTTAAATCTCATAGAGAAATCATACTCAATGTGTTTTTCAATAAAAATGTCATATTTCTTTAATGTTTTGGAGTATCTGTTATTATTGTATAAAATCAAGTAAACATCTTGCAACGACTTGTCAGCATGCATTTAACTTTTATTATAAGTCAGTAAGTAAGTAATATAATCTAAAATAGGTGCTAGTGATATTGCAGGAACCAAGCAACATTCTTCCCTGTAGGCTAATGTGCATTGAAATGCTTGGTTTTAAACTCTGGGCACAATTACGGGCACCTAACATACAAACCCTGCAAATTACCTCCGGGTTTTCAGCCTCAGACCAGTGATGAAGTGCTCAGCACCACATACCACCTGTATGCTAATGAAGAGAGAGCGTGGGATAGCATGCCAAAAATGTCGGAAGAGTGTAAGACCTATTCCTACAGTACAAAGTACAGGAATCTGTGTTATTAGAGAATTAGAGAAAAAGAAAGATTTTATTTATTTATTTTAGAAGGAGAGAGAGAGCACCCGAGTAAGGGGAGGGACAGGGGGAGAGGGAGATAGAAAATCTCAAACAGACTCTGCACTGAGCATGGAGTCTGATGCAGGGCTCGATCCCACGACCCTGAGATCATGACCTGAGCTGAAATCAAGAGTCGGGCACTTAACTGACTGAGCCACCCAGGCGCCCCCTCATTATGTGATGATTTTGCTGTGGCCTTGCTTAGAAAGTTAGTATGCTGACTAGCTTTCCAGAAAGCAAACTGTGGGAGGAATCCTTGCACAAGGTGTAAAAGGCCTCCTGTGTCTTCACAAGGAAACGATTTAAATTATATCCCTGTGTACTGTAAGGAAATTTTAATCCTTAACAACAATGCCATGGTTCCGTTTGTAATAGTCTTTATATTATACGGAAATTCTCAACAAAATGTTATGCCCTGGGGGTAAGAGTTGAGGATACACATATTAATTTATGCTATAGTAAATTTAAAAATTCTGAAAAACCTTCCACTCCTGCTTCCTGTGTCCTAGGGAATTCTCCATCAAGCTATCTAGAGTTGGAACTGTAGGAATCTGTATGGTAAGGAAAACCAGACACGTGAAAACTGACTTATTTCTCACAGGTTAACTCCTCACATATTATCCCCCTCATTTCTAGCAGTTCTTGGCTCTTGCCGATCTCCCTGAAGAGCAACGTACTTCATCCTTCTTCACGAAGAATTTCTGGATTGTTTTCACTTGATTTTGAACACTGTACAATATATACCATACTACATATCCTATAAATATGAATATATACCTATAGGTAACATATATACATGGCATATATTTATAATAGTATACATATGCCATATGTATACAAACACAAAGATGATCTGCACCGGTATCGATTCATTTGATAGAACGTCTGTATTGTGCACAGTACACATAGTGAATCATTCATTTGCGGGGGTGCTTTGAACACTGCGGGCACTTGGAAAGATGCATTAGCTACCTAATGTTACCCACTGTGTCTGGGACATATCCTCTATAAATGTGCTGGTGGCTTCTCTTAAGGATTACAGATGACTGGAGGAGAGAGGAGAATCCATGCCTCCTGGGATTTATTTATTCTAATGTACTTTTCTTTAAAAAATATATAAATAATCCCAGATTTATTGAGATATAATTCACATACAATTCATCCATTTAAAGTGTACAACTCAGGGCGCCTGGGAGGCTCAGTTGGTTAAGCAGCTGCCTTTGGCTCAGGTCATGGTCCTGGAGTTCTGGGATCGAGCCCCACATCGGGCTCCCAGCTCAGTGGGGGGTCTGCTTCTCCCTCTCCCTTGTGCTACCTCTCCCTCTCTTTCTCTCAAATAAATAAAAAATATCTTTAAAAAAATAAAAATAAAGTGTACAACTCAATGTCTTTTAGTATATTCACATAGTTGTGCAGCCACCAGCACAATGTTGGAATACTTTCATTGCTCTGAAAAAGAAACCCTGTGCCTTTTAGCCATCCCCCCTCTCGAGCTCCTCCATTTCTCTCAGCCCTAGGCAACCACTCATCTGCTCTCTGTTTTGATAGATTTACTTATTCTGGACATTTTTTTTAAAGATTTTATTTATTTATTTGAGAGAGAGAGAATGAGAGATAGAGAGCACGAGAGGGAAGAGGGTCAGAGGGAGAAGCAGAATCCCTGCTGAGCAGGGAACCCGACGTGGGACTTGATCCCAGGACTCCAGGATCATGGCCTGAGCCAAAGGCAGTCGCTTAACCAACTGAGCCACCCAGGCGCCCCTATTCTGGACATTTTATGTAAGTGGGACTGTGCAATACGTGGTCTTTGTGTCTGACTTCTTTACTTGGCATGTTTTCAAGATTCACCACATTGTTCATGTACTGATATTTCGTTGTTTTTTTACAAAAGAATACTATTCATTATATGGATAGACCACATTTTATTTACCCATTCATTAGCTGGTGGGACTTTTGAGTTGTTCCCACTTTTTGGTTGGGAATGATTGGATAATTTTTGTCCTTCATTTTGGTTTTTCTGCTCTCTCCTCTGCACTTGCTGCAGTTTGGATGATGACCTTCCTGAACAGGCCCTCCATTTGAGCAAATGTTGGAGGGATGACAGGCAGAGAGAAGGGGCAGCCTGCCCTCCACCATTTGGCAAAGATGTGTGTTTACCACGAATGGACACAGGAGCCTCGCCGAGCCCTCCATAAGCAAAGGGACCCCAACAACATGGGGGCCTGGGGTTGGAAGGAGCCATACAAGAAAGCATCTCCCCTGTCAGGTGTCAGACAGTGGAGAGACCCCTAGCAGCACCACTGAAGAAAGCTCATCTTCCCCAGGACAGAGTTATGTCCCCTGGGGCATCAGAGTCTTGGTGCACCATAACTGCATCCTTTGGGAGAAAAGACTTGATCCTTCCCATTCTTTCTTCCTTCCCAGATGTCCTATTCAAGTGGTTTGGGGGAAGGTCACTTGCTGACCATTGAGCTGCCCCTCCAGGGACAGCTTGCTAGCTAACCTACTTTTATTAATAGCAAGATCTGAGGTTTTGTCTCATCTGACTGCTTTTGGCATCATGATAAATAAATATGCAAAGCAATATAAATCGATTACACAGGACATGTAAACACACAGAATAACATACATGACAGGTCTTAACCAATCAATCTTTCCTCCAAGCCTCCTCCTTCTTCCATAGAGATATGTGCATGCAAATTTGGATCTGGCTCATCTGTTTGGTAGAAACGTGGTTTTCTCTGAGTTATTTTTAAAGTTCAGAGAAAGGTAAGGAGCCAGAGTGAGGGCACAACCGCTTGAAAAAAAAACCTGTTGATTCAATGGATTAATATAAAAATTTGTGAATTAAATAAACACAGCCCCCTGGAGAACAGAAGGAACTCCTGGATCAAAAGCACTTTCATTCAAATCCTCTAGAAATAGTGGGCATTTCTTTGGGTTAATAAATTCTTTTATTAGGATTAAAAAAATGCCTGGAGCACTAATACATTAGTCACTCATTCCTTATGGCAGTTTCTTTTTTTTTTAAGATTTTATTTATTTATTTGACAGAGAGAGAACGAGTGGCGGGAGAAGCAGAGGCAGAAGCAGAGTCTCTGCTGAGCAGGGAGCCTGACTTGGGGCTTGATCCCAGGATCCCAGGATCATGACCTGAGCTGAAGGCAGACAACGCTTAACCATTTGAGCCACCCAGGTGCCCCATGGGCTGCAGAAGTTCAAGCAGCACCTTGAGAACCACTTTCCCATCACCACCTTCCAGAATATCCCCATGGTTTACTGCAGATATTCCTGGATCGCTATGCTCAAGAGAGGAAAATCATACTATAACTATGTTGAAGGCTTCTGTTTATTCAGAGTGGCTTATATCTTAGGTATTTTGTCTTCTTGTTGAATTTCTTCATGCAGTGACAGAATTTTGGTCATGTGGGAGATTTCAACAGCTTGCAATTATATGCATTCTAGTTTATCTTGATGTGCCTTTAAAAAGCAAAATTACATAAATATTAATACATCTTAAACCTATTACTTTTTTAAAAAGCAAAGGCATATATTAGTATTCATCTACCATAGGGATATATTTGTATTCCCTTAAAACTAAGGAAAGGAGTTTACTTGTTACTAATCTTCATAATGAAGATAAGTCCATGACATTTTTTTTAAACCTGGTAGAGAAATTATGCCATTAAAAGCCACCATGGTCATCACTAAAGCTTAAGTTACATAGTTACCTTGAGATATCATGCAACATTAAAGTTGTCCCTAGGATATAATTCATATCTACTTCCCAAAATAAGGAGGCAAAATGACAGAAGACATATGAAGAACTTGGCCTTGCTACCACGTCACTTAATCATGCTTGTACATATAATAACATCAGCCACGGATGACTCCTACAACTGAACATCGGGGATGGTCATCACTAGGGAGAATCTACGGGGTTGCATTGTGAGGCAAGAGAAAACCCTAGGATTTTTTTCATGCCTTAAACAGTATCACAATGAACTTAAAGAGCCAAGAGCTAGCTGCAGAATCATGAAAATACATTTACTTTTCTGCTGCAATACCAATGGTCTTAAAAAAAAATTGTAAGTTTTGGATCCAGAAAGATGCAGTTTAGCTCTTCCTGCCAATAGGTGGGTGACTTGAATAAGACGCTGATTTCTTTGAGCCTAGTTTTCTCAGACATATAATATGGATAACAATGCTTATCTTAAAAAACACTATTAGGATGAAATTAAAAAGGCATGGAATGTACTCACATTACTAATAATGATGATGACTACCACTGGCACTCCAGTCCTCTCACTGTATCCTAGCGATCTGTATAAATAATATTACATTAGACCCTCCAAATGATGGTTTATTTCTGCTTCCGCTCACGCAGGACACTCCAGACACCATTTTAGGACAAACTGCAGACACTGCTGTACATCCCCCTCTAGAAGGGGAAGTAAGACAGTAGCTGACTGGGAAGGCAAGTGCCACCTGGGTGTCCACGGGGTCAAAGGCCTGGGAGCAGAAACGACAGGTGCGAACGAGAGCGCCTGCATGCCCATCACAAAATTGATTTTCCACCCGCAAACCTGGTCAAGGAACACGGATCACTCAGAAGCACTGATCAAGACCTCACCCAGTTGCTGGACCCTTGGTGGGAGCAGTAACCTAGACCACACCACCCATTCTCATCAGTGTCCCAGAGACAAAGGATGTTCATAACACCGTCGGGTTTTCACCAAGTTGTAGCTCATCTATGCAGTAAGGGCACACGGACGCCAACACGCCTTTGTGGCAGCATAAGTAACGGGCATCCCGAGATTCCAAGTGATCAGGAATATAACATGGCTGGATGAATGAAATAATTAATTTCCAGAGAGTGGCCAAATGTTTTCAGCCAATATTTGAGTTCTGGCAACTTGCCTTGTTCTCCTGTCTTTAGAATGCTGACTAGCCCACTTTATTCAGGAAGATACTATGAAACCACAGAAGCTCGCCTCTCCAAATTCCCCATCTGAATGCACATATGTTTCATTTTTCTCTACTCTTCGATGGAGCTGGGAGAAGGGTAAATGACAAAAGAGGAAGAATGAAAGGATTCCCTGCACTGCCTCAAACAGACCCCTTTAAAGCCATGGTCACAAAGTCCTATTTTTACTAAAATATCTTACCATGTTAGTAAAAACAGTAGAATCCGTCACATCACTGACAGATTATTGTCAAAAGAAGACAGGCTTGTCTTTCAACATCCCCTTGCCCACAAACTGTTCATGGCGTGAGGATAACAGGGATGCGCAACAAGCCCTGGAATCTGGAAGGTGCATCAACACAGCTAAATGATGAGTTATTGATCACAGCTGAGTTATTGATCACAGTCTTACCTGAGAATAACAGTCATGCACTCTTGAACTCCTAAGCTTTTGTTGGCAATTTTTCTCTATTCTGACTCCTAGGCTTCTGTCTGGGCATTTTCTCATTTTACCGTATTGAAGGTATTTTTGTGTTAATTTCACGTTCCCTCGTAGACTACAAAGACCCTGAGGGTAGGGACAGTCCCAGCATATTGACAATATCCATGTGATTTATAGCTCAATGGGAAGTTGGAGAATGAAGATGTTGTTTTATGGCTCCTTTGACAATTGCATACACACACACACACACACACACACACACACACACACACACCCCTAATAAGCTGTACCCAACAGTTGTGCCCTTGCGTGTGAGAAAGTTAGGCGCCCTCATGAGAGCATGGTGGCAGTAATGGGAGCCGCAAGTCGCAGGCTTTACAATGTTCCCCTGCTGGAGTTTGCTCGTTGGATTGTTCCCACAGGTTGATTACACCCTTTCTATTGCTGCTGTCAGTAGGTTTCCCTGAAAATAAGATGCTGCAACTCACAGGCAGGAGTAAATCCGCACAAATAAGGAGCAAACCTACTCATTCCTTTGTGCTTAGTTATGACTCTCTTCAAAATGTTCCTACTGTTAGTTCTCTAAACAACCTGCAAGTATGGAGCGTGGCCCCAAGTGACATGTTACATTCCCACTGTTCAATTTGGGTGTTAGATCACCGTTCAAATGGGAAGGGTTTTAGATGGTCCTTTTTTTCAGCTCAATCCTGCTGCTTACAAATTCTGGTCATTTATGTTAGTGCTTTTAGTTAACAAGTTATGAAAAAAGCCAGAGGGAATCAAAGACTCATGGGCTAATTGTGAGTTTTAAGAGGCACTGATCGAGGAGCAACATAAAGGCTAACAAAGAAGTGCCCATGTAGAGGCAGGCAAGACCCTTCTCCAAAATTTAAGAGAAAAAACAAAATGAATGCCACCCCACCATATTAAGCTCATGTTTTCTATACTGACTTGGCAAGTGAGACCCAGAGACCTCAAAGGCCTGTCCCAACCCCTGGAACAGGTCTGCATTTCTCGTTACATATAATTCCATGAACTGTAATTTCATGGTTTGCCTGGTCAACCAGTTTAGTAGCCAGCTGAGGACCACATCAACCTTTCCATGACCTTTCTTTGTTCTAAACATTAAAGTAGGGGCGCCTAGGTGGCTCAGTCATTAAGCGTCTGCCTTCGGCTCCAGTCATGATCTCAGGGTCCTGGGATTGAACCCCACATCGGGCTCCCTGCTCTGCGGGAAGCCTGCTTCTCCCTCTCCCACTCCCCCTGCTTGTGTTCCCTCTCTCGCTGTGTCTATCTCTGTCAAGTAAATAAGTAAAATCTTTTTAAAAAAATTAAAGTATTATTATTAAGTCCTTGTGAACAGCACTGTTAGTAACTTCAGGACAGTAGATCATAAGACGCACCAGGAACCTCCTTACTAGGCATTATGTAGTTTCCTGTTTTTGTGATTATTATTAATGATTTCATGAGATCATTTCTCAACAATCTGCTGTTGCTTCTATTATGTAACTAACAATAAATGAAATTCCTGGGTCAAAAGTGATGAATATTTATAAGCTTACTGAGCCAAATGACTTTTGAAATAGGTGTTATCCACATTCCAGTGCAAAGCAGAATTCCCATTCACTGGATCCTAAACTGCATCTGATATGCTCATTTTTAAAACTAATTGATTTCCAAACTAGGGGACAAACTGGAAGATCGCTATTAATACAATCTGTATAACTTGATAATGATATGTGACCAATTTCCATGTTTGTTAACCAGTTACATTTCCTATATTATATTCATTTTTTTCTTAATCCTAAAAGATTTGCTGGTTTCTTGAAAAAGTAGTAAAATAAAACACTAAATTTTATTTAGTTTCACTGTATACTCTTTAATAAATAACTTTCAGAGGAACTAAAAGTACCAGAGTAGAGACACATTTCCTAATTACTTGTAGATTTCTTTTCACATTTTTGTAGAAGGTATCAGTTATCTCTAAAGTATTGCAAGTGATCCATCGTACCATTTGTGTGCCCGGCGGAAACAATTTCCTTCTTCTTTTAATGTAGAGGTCAGAATATTCTTTCTGAAGAACACAAAATGCATTCATGTATGATTTGGGAGGAGACAGATTAAGTCACTTGGACAGTACAAAATTTCTGCAGAATCATAAATACGAGCACAGAAGAAGCAGGGAAAATGGTACTAGTTCAGTCAGTTTGATACTAAGGTGCAACATTAAAACATTTAAAAATATAAATCTCTGCATTCAGCCCTATTTTACTGTGTAAAGTCAACAAAATGAGAAATGTAAATCAGCATCACCTACTTATCATAGGTCTCATTCAAGTGTTGTTTCTAGGAGAAACTTGATGATATTTTTGAGAAATTTTTCTGACTAAGAATTCTCATTAACATTGTTAATAGTGGGGTGCCTGGGTGGCTCAGTTGGTTAAGCATCTGACTCTTGATTTCGGCTTGGTTCATGATCTCAGGGTCCTGAGACTGAGCCCCACATCAGGCTCCATGCTCAACATTGGAGTCTGCTTGCGATTCTCTCGCTCCCTCTCCCTTTGAACCCCCCTGCTCATGCTCTTTCTCTAAATAAATAAAATCTTAAAAAAATTAATAGCATATACATTTTATTTATGTCCAGCCACAAAAGGAAAGGATACCGTAATGCTTTCTAAAATGTTTCCACTTAGGGACGTCTAGATGGCTCAGTCAGCTGAACATCTGCCTTCAGCTCAGGTCATGATCCCAGGGGTCTAGGATCAAGCCCTGCATAGGGTCGGCTTCTCCCTTTCTCTCTCCCTCTGCCTCTCCCCCTGCTCGTGTTTACGCACACTCTCTCTCTGTCAAATAAATAAATAAAATCTTTAGGAAAAAATGTTTTCAATTAATATTTATTTCTACATATGAGAAGTCTGCTTGGGATAAAAGGTCACCATTTTCTGTTCTGATGAGCTTTTATATTTTCTGTATAAAATGACCTTGATGGAGAGCCTCCATTGGACCAAAGGCATGGCAACTGTATGAGTCTTACATGAGTCTGCACTTTGCCCAATCTCCCTGCTTCTCCTCATTCCCTGTCCCTAAACCCTTTCTCATCCTCCTAACACTCAACTTGGGTCAAATAATCAGTAACTTGGGAATACACAAGGACAAAATGACAATACCAGTCTGCTCAATAACAACAGATTAGTAAGAGCTTTCCCCTACAACTTTAAAATGGGTAAATAGAAAGGCAGTTGGAAATGGAGTCAATACCTTTTCAAAAGGGCTGTGTATAATTTGCAAAAAGAAAAGTGAAGTTTAAATTTTATCATCAAAGATCACGTTTGCTCAAAAATCTGACTGCAGAGTTTTTCTGGTCATATATTGGACAAACTCTCACCTGCTGGTACTGACCTCACTGAATCATCAGGAACATATGATGACAAACACATATCTAATGTATTACTGGACTAATGCCAAACTGATTGTACAAGGTAAACTGTGTTATTTATTAGGGCCTAGGGGAACTGAACTCCACCGTGTATTCAAATCAGTATGACTTTATATATGCTTTGCAGAAATTCTATTCCAAAAATAATGTTCTTATACCATCTCAGATAACACATGAATGAATGAATGTATGAATATAGAAAACTATGCATTTTCCCATTGGAAATGATAGATGCAGGATGAGAATACCCCTTTAGGAATAGAAACAAAGCCATAGAATAGAATCAGGATAGACACAACCTGTGAGGTATCTGTTGATAACATTGTATCTACTCTCTTTATCTCTGGAGATTAAAGAATGGAGATTTTGAATTACTACTTTTGGTTTTGGGGGGAATTAGTGAAGAAATACTTAAAAATCAGTGAAATGTCATTTACCCTGAATTTCTTGAAATTACATAGCCTCTGTCATTGTATTATTAATCACTATTCATCTTTCAGATTCATTAAGTATAATAAAATTAATACTTGTAATTATAAAGCTAAAAATGTTTGCATATCAGCTTCACCTACTTTACCATAAGTCAAATGATTAGTAACCTAGATGACTATCAGATATTAGTGAATGTACTCACTTTGTCCACATGATCATTTTATAAAGAGGCAACATTTTGGCATGCATCACTAGACCAAGAATGCTTTGCCACCTGGCTGGAATAGTCTGTTAGTTCCTGCCAGTTTTCTTGGGGAATCAGAAAAATAAGATTACAGCATATGTATGAATGAGCGAGGGGTAACATATATGCTTTAAAATGTAAACAAAAGAAGGTAAACTATTTGTGTGGGTTAAAGGGTGAAGTGGGGGTGGGTGCACATGAAGGTAGTAGTAGAAAACAACTCCAGATATCATTAAATTTAAGAGCCAGAGTGGCAGTGACCATCATATTCATTCATTCATTCATTCATTCATTCAGTGTACGTTAATGTGTTCCTACTATATGCTAGGCATAACATTCATTCCCTTGAGTAGCATTTTATTAGTTATAAAACAACAAAATCAAATCAGTATTAAGATAATTCATTCATGGCAATATGTATAGACTCATCAATGGCATATGTGACATACAATTCCCACACCTATTCTTTACATCAGGTTATGGTGCTAACTGGATGTTGAATTCCATCAACTCTTAATGACTTTTTCTGAGTGTTGGTATCCCAAATGGCAAATGGGGTGAGAATATTTCCTACCATTTCACAGGGAAAACTTACTAAATAGTAATTCTACATTGGAAAATAATTTAACCTCTCCTAGGAGAAATATTTGCAAAAGCATAAATTGATCAAGGACAGAATCAATTTATTTTTAATTTAATTATTGTTTTGTGGATAAAGTTATGAAAAAGGTTAAGTGCTTTCATCATTAATAAGAAACAGCTATTGAGCACCTGCTTAACTACTTTTATACAGTCTTCCTGAAAGGCAATCTTATTGAATTCCTATACCTAAAACCACTATATAATAATTGAAAAAAAATGCTTTAAGTAAATAAGGTAGGTATTTTTATTTAAGTGTGAAAAGACAGCCATTTAAAATCATGCTGACTGGCATGCATCTCAATCCTGAAGACATACTAACTGGATTTAAAAAAAATTCTCTTGATGTAGTTTTTGCTTCTTTAACATAGCACAGATACACAAAATTTTGCTTACAGGTGTCCCTTACTTAGTGTGTGCAGAAGCATCCGTTTGTTTATTTCCTTCCTTCTTTCCTGACCCTTTCTCACGGTGTGTGAACTTCACATGAGCAGCACTGATATCCATCTTGTTCGTGGATATAGCCACAATCCCCAGAGCACAGGGCCTGGCATCTAATAGACACCAGATAGATCATTTTTTTAATTTTTTTATTGTTATGTTAATCACCATATATTACATCATTAGTTTTTGGTGCAGTGTTCCATGATTCATTGTTTGTTCATAACACCCAGTGCTCCATGCAGAACGTGCCCTCCTCAATACCCATCACCAGGCTAACCCATCCCCCTACCCCCCTCCCCTCTAGAACCCTCAGTTTGTTTTTCAGGGTCCATCATCTCTCATGGTTCGTCTCCCCCTCCGACATACTCCCCTTTTCTTCCTCTCCTGTTATCTTCTTCTTTTTCTTTTTTCTTAAAATATGTTGCGTTATTTGTTTCAGAAGTACAGATCTGTGATTCATTTTTAAATGAAGGAGCAAATGAGTGAACGGCATCATGTGAAGAATAAGGGACACCACTGGGAATATAGAGATAAATCCACAGAATTTTGCCCTGGAGGCAAGAGGCAGACACTGTCAGTCCTACCCACACACATTCCCCAGGCACGCACATTTCCTGGCACGCACATTTCCCGGCACGCACATTTCCCAGGCACACCATGTGGTTCTGTCTCTGACTGCTTCCTCTGGCTTTCCTGGCTCAGACTGCACAGGCCAGGTGGGGAGGACCAGGGAGTTAAGTATACCTGGGCATTGCCCTCAACCAGTGCCAAAGGGAACTTAGCATGTAAAGAACCCAGCTTCTTCCTCCCTGGCAGGAACACGCAAAAAGTCTCACAGATTACCAGAGGACTGAATCTCAGTTTCTTAGAGCATCAACCTGCTCCTTAACACACATCCTTCCCTCCCCTCTTCACACCTCCCATGCCCCCACAAGGGAATCAACTCCAAAATAAATTGCTTGTACTCAAATCCTTGTTTTGGTCTTAACTTCTGGGACAAGGTGCTTATATTCTGGTAGGAAAAGGCACACTTAAACCACTCTGGTATAATACTAACAGTAATAGAGGCCGTGATGGAAGTGCAGATCCAGTGATAGGGAAGGTCATGGGAGGGACAGGACCTGAAGCATCAACTGAGATGAGAGGGTATTTAAAGAAGAAAGGAACCACAGATGATACCCCAAGTCCATTACTATAGGTTAAACCTCATAGGGTTAAGTCATGAGTGATGGATGGGATATAGACATGAAGAAGTTGAGGATATTCCTAACCAAGTAAAAGGGATGAGAAATATATGGGGGCCATAGGGCAGATTTGTATGGAGAACACAGTGAATGTTTCTGTTTGTCTGGCCACGGGCTGTGCAAAGGGGGTTAGGAGGAAGATGGTTAGAAAGGGGACTCTGACAGTAGACACAGAGCATATTGTATATCTGACCAAGAACTGTGATTATTTTATGGAGGGGACAGGAAGCCTTAATGATTTCTTTTAAAAGGTAAGTGACATGACCTGCATGTGCCTTAGGAAAATTGATCTTTCAACTGTGTAAAGTAGATTAGCACCGGGAAAGTGAGCTGTGAAATCCTTGTAGAAGGCTAGCCCAAGAGTCTAGGTAGCAAATAATGACACCCAGAGTTAAGACTGCAACAGAGAGCCTGGGAAAGAAAAGACAGAGGTGTATGTATTAGAAGGAGCCTGGTTGGCAGTTAGGCAAGGGCATGACTATGAGAAGGAAGCACAGAAAGTAAGCAGACAGAGAAGGCTTTGACTCAGACAGACTTGGGTTTAATCCAACGTGAGATCTCGCAGGCTCTTTAAATCCTCTGATATATGAACATTTTCATTTTCAAGAAAGGAAAGAAGACATACCCCATAGGCTTGTGAGGCTTCAAACAGATAATGCATTTAAAGTCCAGAATGGGGCCTGGAGAACATTAAGCACGTGATTAATTGAGGATAGTTACTGTCACTGTTGTGAAAGCATAAAGAAGTATTCAAAGTCTTAAAAAAATGATATCCCCAAGGCCAAAACTTAGCCGAAGCCATTAACACCTCAGAATAAAGAATTTACCAATCAGAAGAAAGGTGTCGTTTATCAGCCTGGAACTAGTGATTAAAGAAAGCACAGCAAAAGGCAGGCGCATGCCCATAGCCCAGTTCAGCACACTGGTCTACGTGAATCATGCAATTCACGCTTCTTCCTCTGCTTCCATGATCTTGAAACAACCTTGAGATTATACTTCGGTTTCACGCCTTGGTCTGCCTACAGGAACACAAAATGCTGGTTATGCCAACCTGAGAAATCTGTTTTCTGTGAAAGCGGTATTTTTTATTGAAGTTTGATAAATTCCCATTGGAAATTCATGCATATTCTCCTACAACAAGGTTTAGCATGATTATACTCTCCATACCAAGACAAATTCAAGTTTCTAAGGGTACTAACCTTAAGATTGCACTCTAGGCCGAGAAGAACTTAGCAGAAAGGATCTGTTAGTACATTTCATCTCTCTCACAGTGGGTGGCACACGGAAGCCCTCAACACTCCTAAATCAATGATTCAACTGTACAGCTTTTTCATTCTCCTTCATTAATATTCATAACCATCTCATTGGCCATGAGTAGGTTGGAACCATTATGAACATCAGGAGAAATCTCTAACGAACATGACACTATGGGTATTCCAATCTTTCGTGGGAAGTTCCACAGCCCAAAGAGTCAAAGGTAGCTCTTCACTGCCACTAGAACACACATAACAGAGAAACAAGATAACCCATGGTTTTATTATTTTCTTATAACTACTGAGGCAAGATTTTCTTTCTACCTAGAGAAAGTGAGGCAGAGCAAGACTAAAGGCAGGGAGTCTCCCGACACAGTGGGAAGAAGCAGCAAGGAGAGAAGTCGGCTGGCACGTCAGTCTCAGCGGAGCCGGCGAGACAAACGGCAGAAGCTTGCCAGCACTCAGTTTCCATAAACGCTCATGAGACTGTTGCAGGAGATTATGGAAGCCTCTTAAAGTTCTAACATCCTCCCTGCAGCTCCTACTGTCCCGACCTGATTTCTCACTCCTTTTTATTTCATAATGGGATTCAGAGAGAAAAAAAAAAACTAAAAAATTATAAAATATCATGACTGATGTTATTTTTTTTCTGATTAAAAAAAAAAACCTCAAATGAGGGTATTCCTGTTCTCAAACATCGGGCCAATATTTATTATTTATTGTAGCCAGTGAGGCAGGCAATAACTCAGATCCTGGGCTCACCTCAAGGTGTTTAATAAATATTGATGACTCAATCTGTATCTAAAGGAAATAGATATTCTGTTTGGGGAGAAAAAAGTCAAGTTTCCTCTGAAGACATGACACAAAAACAATCCATTACAGCACTCAATTTTTCACTGTTTAGCACTTTGTTTTAGCATAGACTTTTGAGATCAATTGTTCTTTAATTCATCCACAACGGCACTTAGGGTTTACTCTCTTATTTACCTTGGGACGTTGCTGTCAGAAAGCCTGTGTTCTTACAGTTATTTTCTACATCTTTGCTGGAGATACACTCAAATTTTGAAGCTTCATCTCAAGATTCTATTGGAAAGGGACACAATGTAATAACTCTTTAAACAAGGCCTTTCAAGCAAGTGTTCACATATTTCTCCCAAATCAGACTGAATGAAGAGTAAAGGTTCTGCTCTTCATGCAGGTGGCTCCATTCTGAGATAGAACAGGTTCCTACTGTAATAAACGTGCCCAAAAGACTACCACGGCTTCTACTTTCTATCTGAACATTTGTGAACATGTATACCACAATCCAAACTCAAAGGCACAATATTTGGCCTTCGCAGAAAATTGGCCGTGATATTATAAAATTGCCTAAAAACATACAACACCAGGTTGTGCTCAGTAGCCTACGAAGCACAAAAGCTCCTTCACTGGTACTCTGTTCCAGGTCCACGAGAACATCTAAACCCACAGAGTCAAGCCATGGCTCACAGCCTGGGAGGGGCCTATGATGATAAGGAGGGGGACCACTGACACACCTGTGTCATTATCCCCCAAGGTGCCACTACTGGGATTTGTAAAGACATCTCCAGAGCTGCCAGGGACAGAGCCAGGGACAGCAACATGGTGTAGCCTGTGTCCAATGTCATCGCTGTCACCCAACCCACTCAACACCAGAGAGGATTTTGCCTTTTTTTTTCCCATCCCCATTTTCCTGATCCCTCTCTCCATTTCCCAGTTACTGTGTGCCCTTCTGCCCTTTATCTTACACGTTCCCTTCCACCCCTACTCCCATTCTGGCTCTCTATCCAGACAAGGTCTTGCCATGCTCAAAAAAGACTACTCCCTTCCCTATTGCGCCCGTACTGCACAAAACTATGCTTTTTGGTAATAGCAAATTCTTAGATCATTTTACCATGTTCCAGGCACTGTACCAAGTACATCCCATATGTTAATTTATGGAACACTCCCAGTAACTCTATAAAATCGGTACTATTATGATCTCTATTTGCAGTTGGGAAAATAGGTAGAAAAGAATATTCATCTTCCCAAAGTCTTCAGTAAGTGAAGAACACAGGGTTTGAGACTGGGCAGTGGGACTTAGGGGCCCATACTCGTCCACTAAACCCTGCTACCCCACCGTGTCATTGTGTAATATGAATTCTTCGAAATTTACTTAGATTTGTTGAGATCTGCTTTATGCATGGCTTAATAGTTGGTTTTAAAAAGTAAATGCATAATATATAACTAAAAAGTGTTTATATGTAAGGACACCTGGGTGGCAAAGTCAACTAAGTGTCCAACTCATGCTTTCAGCTCAGGTCATGATCCCCGGTTGTGAGATGGAGCCCCAAGTCAGGGCTCAGCAGGGAGTGTGCTTGAGATTCTGTCTTTTCCTCCCATTCTCCCTCTGTTCCTCCCACTCTCTCTCCTTCTCAAATTAATAAATCTTGTTTTAAAAAATGTTTATATATAAACACTAATTTTATGCAGTTTTTAATAAATCACATTTGTTATTCAAACCTTCTTTATTTTTGCTTCTTTTTCATTTTCTTGACCTATCAGTAATTGAGAGACATATATTGAAATCTCCCATTATGACAGCAAAGTTCTACAGTTCTACCAGGTTTGCTCTGTCACTACTTTAGGCTTTTTTTATTAATTGTACCCAATTCTAAATTATTATATCTCTCTGGGGAATTACAGTGCACTCAGATGGGAAGAAGAAAATTGATTAAACTGATTTGTACTTGAGTGTGAAGGAATCCCCACTCAAACTTTCCAAGGCCATTTACATTTTGAATCAAATGATTAAATAATCTTTTTAATTTAAAAATCTAAATAAAATCTAAATAAACCTTTTACTTGTGAATGTTTTTAAAAGTTATTGATGGAAATATTTCCACGCAGCCTAGTTCCCCGAACTGCATGAATCTCACCAGGACTTTGATCTCAAAGAAAGCTGGCTTCAGTGCTCACAAAACTTGTCTACATCCAAACCAATACTTCTCCAAATTCTATCCACTCTAATCCATTCTACTGACAGATAAATGTTCCTACAGTTCCATCACTAATTTTATTTTTTCATTGTCCATTGAATAAAATAGGTGTCACAATAGTCAAAACCTTTACAACTTGACTTCAATTTCCATCTTGAGCCCCGATGCTTACACTTACTTTATGCTATAATCAAAGCATTATTTGCTGTACGCTGATCATGATTTACATTTTCTTCCTTAGGTCCACATGGTCTTTTCTGTTTGTAAGACATTCTGTTCCTTCTCTACCTGTAAATACCTGCCATCCTGTGTAGCTAATTTTTAATGCTTATTTTGTGAAGATCAAGGCTTTTACCAGATGGGACCTTTCTCCTAATCTACTGAAACAAGGTTCTCTTCCAGCTGTTAGGAAATGAACATCCATCCTTTGGTTTTGTTAATTATACCTTTGTTTTACCTCACTCTGCCTTATTCTACTCTATGAATTCTGAGTGCAAAGAGTATTTTACTTATTTCTCCATTTCCCCAAATACCTCGCTCAGTAAGTATTTTTTCAACAGGCCCAAACTTTTGCAAGATGGCCAAACCTGGTGTAAATCTAATATATGGAAGGGATTGAAGAGTCTCATATGCCCATATTCTATAATCCAAACTCACCCGTGTCTTCCGCTTTTGTTCGACACTGATAACTAAAATTATGTCATGTAACAGTCTTCTGGAAGATAACTCTTAAGGAAAGAGTAGTGTTTCTTCAAGGAGAGTTCTGGACATTTTTTAAATCTAATAACTCACTGTTAAAATGTATATATGACTCTCTACTGAGACTGTAAAAAGTTAAAGTTAAGAAAACTTAAAGGTAAAATACTTAATCCTAAATTTAATTATTTTTGATTTGTTTCCTGCATACGATCAGCAGCACATTTCATAGAAGGATTTTGTCTCACCAAATACTGTCCCTGTTCTGATTACTAATCAGAAGCAATTTAAGTGAAGCAGTTATCAATTGAAAGAGCTCAGGCTATTTCTGTAAGTGATGCTTTCAATTCTAACAAAAGGACAAAGTTGAATCTCAACTATGGTACTTTTAAAGATTTATTTTGTATTTTAGAGAGAGAGAGAGAGAGAGAGAGAGTGTTGGGGGGGAGGGGAGAGAGGGAGAAGAAGAGGGAGTCCCAAGCCGACTTGAGTGCAGAGCCTGACATGGGGCTCAATACCACAACCCTGATACCACGACCTGCACCAAGAGTCGGACGCCCAACTGACTGAGCTATCCAGTAATTTAACCACTCTCTTCCGTGGCATGGTGAAAAACATTCCCAGATTTCCCATTTTTTATCAGGTAGCAAATGGGATATTATGTGTTAAATCACTCTGAAAAGAGTAAAAGGTACAAGAAAATGAAAAGTATGTAAATTCTATCAAGTACTAGTCCATCTAGTTTCTTAGTAGGTAATTTTATATTCTTTACTAATTTGAAGTATGTAAAAATCTTTCAATTGTAGTTTGCAGTTCATAAGACACAAACTCAGCGTTCTATTACTTGTATTATGTACAAAAGGTTGTTTTGCAGTTGCACATAAGATATCCTGTTTAACATAAGAAACAGAATAGAAATCTCAAAATAATAAATGAACAAGTCTGTATGCTTTACCAGCATTGGCTATTTTTGCTAAATATACTGCATTCATTCACTGATACAATTATTCTCTGTGAGTTCAGATTATTAAATTTCATGTGTTTCTATTTCTGCCGAATCGCTAGTGTTGACAACACAGTTCCTTGAACAATGTAAACTCAACAAATATTTGTTAACTGACCTGAGAATTAATTAATACTCATTAGTCAGGAATAATTTTTAAATCAGAAGCATTGAATGCCTGCTGGTATTTAACTTAATGTCTTGAATATTTAATTGAAGCTTCTAATAAGAATTAGAAATGTTTAGCATATGAAAATCTATGTGCTAAATCCTGGGGTAGGGAATCTCACACACATTCTTTGATTTACTCATGTTATTTGTTCTTTTACCTGCCAAGGATGAGTCTGAGGATGAAGGAAAGAATGAGAGAAGGAAAGTGAGGAATCTAAAGTCAACCAGCTGAAAAAGGCCATTTAGCTGCAGGGGAAAGTATCAATATAAAATATACATGTCACATCCATGGGGACATTATATAATATCACAAATGACATTAGAATAGACGAGAAGCAACAAAATGAATAGTATCACCATTATTACACTCCCCAATATCTGATCATCTTTTTGTCTGTTTTCTAAAGATTTATTTATTTATTTGAGGGGGGAAGGAGCAGAGGAAGAGGGAGAGACTCTTAAGCAGACTCCCTGCTGAGTGGGGAGCCTGACAGGGGACTCAATCTCATGATCCTGAGATCATGACCTCAGTGGAAATCAAGAGTCAGCTGCTTAACTGACTGAGCCACCCAGGTGCCCCTGATCATCTGATCCACAGAATGCTGTATGTGGTGATTCTCCCTGGAAATCAACTGGGGAGCAGCCTCAGGGTATAATGTTTATATATGTATGGCATGTGGCATATTAAAACCCTGAGAAGCTTTATTAACATTGCCAAAAACATATTTTGGGAAATCTGCATTATAAGGGATTTTCTCTTAAGTTAAAAAAGGAAAGAATCTGTAACGAGAGAGGAAATTTTAAGTTGCGTGTCAATTCACTGCCAAGTTCACCTGTGTGTAGAGAACTACCAGAGTCTCCACCATCTGAACCACCAGAGCTGTACACATAATAGAAATACAATGCAAAGCACATAGGTAATTTTAACTATTCTGGTCGTCACATTAAAAAAGTGAAAAAGGAACAGGTGAAATTAACTTTAATAGTATATTTTATTTCACATAATATATCCAAGATCTTATCATTCAGCATGTAATCAAAATAAAAATTTTCCCTGAGATGGTCCACTTTCTCATTTTATACCTTATCTTTGAAATCTTGTATTTTACATTTGCAGCATATCTTAATCATAGGCTAAAATGTCAACGGTCAAATACAGTCCTAGCAAAACAAGAAAGGTATGCTTAATGTAAATTTATTTTACACTGCATACCTAATTTAAATCAATAATTTAATTTAAATTGATCAAAATGAAATAAAAATTGTAAAACTGCATGCCCCCAGTCATAGTTAACACCATTTCCAGGGCTCAATAGCCACATGTGGCCAATGGCTGCCACATGCTGAGAGCATGGGTCTAGGGGTCTAGGGTTTATCATCTTCAGGGAAACAGAGTGAGCTCACAGCAAGGAGATCATCCACTGAGACCAGAATATGCTGCAAGAACTTCAAGCTGTCCCACAAGAAGGTCTGTCTGGGTCCTACACAAAGTAACCATGGGAATGGAATTTCTCAAGGAAGGGAGACAACATTACTTAACTCGTGTTTAACTGATACTAAAATGAACTGGATCACATTTTTTAAAAGTCTCCTCATAAACTATCATCCATTTAAACTTTTGATATCTGGATGTGTTTTAGAATGAAATGGATAATATGAATTCTTACTTTTATGTTTAAAAAAGGCAGAGAAAAGGAAATAAAAGTTAGTCTTTGGGACAAATCCTGAACCACAATATTGCAGATTTCCTTAACATCAAAAACAAAACAAAACAAAGAAAAGCAATAAGCAAACAAAAATTCACAGTGATGTTACAGTGATAAGTAACAATACTTTTAAGTAGATATTAGTTTTCCACTAAAATAATAATTATACTGTATTACTTAATTGGATAATTCTAGTAGAGAATCATAGCTCCAAGTGGTATTTTTTTAAATGTTAACATGGAAGTCCTTTACACTAAAATGTCATAAAATAAAATATTTAAAATTAGAAAATAAACTTCTATAAGGAATATTTATTTTCTTTAGAAGGATAAAAAGTGTTAAATTTGAGAGGCACCTGGGTGGCTCAGTTGTTAAGCGTCTGCCTTCAGCTCAGGTCATGATCTTGGGGTCCTGGGATCGAGCCCCGCATCGGGCTCCCTGCTCAGCGGGAAGCCTGCTTCTCCCTCTCCCACTCCCCCTGCTTGTGTTCCCTCTCTCGCTGTGTCTCTCTCTGTCAAATAAATAAATAAAATCTTTTTAAAAAAGTGTTAGATTTGAAATAACTGATTTTAAAATCTGTTCTATAAACAAAGGACCAAAAAAAAAAAAAAAAAAAAGCAACGGAGAAAGCCTACTTTATTTAAAGGCTGGATCCTAGAGTGCATAGGTGCAAGTCTGAGGGTTGGCAACTATATTTTGGAAGCCGCTTGACTGAGTGATGAAACAGCAGAAACTGATTAATCTCCGAGTTACAATGCTGAGTGGAAGGTGTTATTGAGCATTCTAAAGTGGCAACTTCATTTCCTCCAGGGCAAAGCACACTTGGAAAGGAAAGCTGCTTTACCGTAAAATAATCTATTTTGTAGGCTTAGGAGGTTTTAGCGGGATGACATGACTTAACCTTTCCGGAGTGGGCAAATTATTGTAAGACTCATAGCAAAACAGCAGAGTTATGTTCCAATAATATTTCACATTGCTCTGCCCAAGGTAGAGGTAAAAGAGAAGTCATATTTGCATTCTTATGGAAGCCTTCTTTCAGGTTAAAGATAATGAAAAAGTGACCTTGAAGAATAGCTGCTTTGTAAAGAGTTGGAGAACATTATTTAATTAAAAAGGTAACAGCTATATGGTGCCAAATAACTGGTCTTTGGATTAACCACAAAGAACTAACTGGCTTGACCATTTTATTTTAAAAACATCTATTTATTTATCAATTATGAGATTAGATCAGGTTATCTCATGCGTGCACAGTTTCTTGAATAAATAATAAATATTAATTGTTCTTTAAAACAGACCTACTTAATTTTAATAGAACTTTCTACTGTATATATTGCCTGCTCACTGGTACTGAATATGCACAAAGGCAAGTCCTGTTAAGGCACTACCTTGTCAAATAGTTATGTCGCTAATGCTAAATCGTGATGAGAAATATACGGCAGAATTTCATAGATATACAGTGTGAAGTGGTTGCCCACCACAAAATAACTTAAAAGAAACTCAAACTAACTCAATGCTTTATTATTGACTATAAACATATTATACATATTTATACACACTTACATTTATAATTTAAATTACCCTCAAATGAAATTCATGTAATCAAGACGCACAGAACTTTTGCATATATAACAAAAATATAAATTTTAAATTTTGCAAAATATATTCATTTTTATTACTTTATCAGTGTCAATTTTTGAAAAACGGTATTATATGTAAGAAAGACTTAATCATTGCTGCATGATTCACAATGAAACAAAAATATTAAATGACTTAAATTTAATAATTAATGGCATGTCAGATGTCTTAACTATGTATCTGATGTTATATTCATTACACAAATTATACAACACTTTCTCTTCTTCTACATTAGAGTGTCAATCTATTAATCTCCTAATTATCTTTCACCGTTGTTATTAGCCTACATTTAGACTTTGGCTGTAACATAAGCACCACGGTTTAATAAGATGAAAGCAGATTTTATGAGAGCCTTGGTTGCTTTTTAAAGTCAATTCGTTTATGCTCTAAATCTTTCCAAAGAGATTTTAGACTCTTAACAATTTGTTCATAGTCAACTTATCATCTTTTAGATAAATGGTCCACACAAGGACAAAACTGCTTTCTTCTGAAATACTCCTTCTAGCCCTGATTCTCTCTGTGGCCATCTGCCCTTTGGATGTTTGTCTTCCTATCTAAGACCTTTTCTAGGATCCTGACACATTTCTAACTTCTTGAAGTCATTACTTTTCTAAGTGTTTATAGCCATTTTTCCTATTTTTAACTGGCTTCTGCTACAGGTTACCAATGAACTTTAGCCCCTGATTCTTCCTGACCCCAAATTAGTTGTTGAGTTTCTTGGCAGCAAAATAATAAATCTTCTTTCTTGTTATTGTTTTAATTTAAATGTGTTTGATCGTGACAAAAACAATGGAGACATTTCTTGAAAATGTTGAACAGATGATGAAGAAATACAAAGCTATGTTTGCCAAAACTTGAAAAATTCATGCATTTATGGTCAGCTGAACTTCAACAAAAGTGCCAAGAACACACAAGGGGGAAAGGGCAGTCTCTTCACTAAGTGGTGCTGGGAAAACAAATTTCCCAAATGCAGAGGAATGAAATTGGACCCTTAACTCACGCAGATCAACTCACAATGGATTAAAGTCTTAAATGTAAGACCTGAAACCATAAAACCTTTAGAAGAAAATATAGGGGGAAAGCTTCTTGACAGTTGGCCAAGGCAATGACTTTTTGGATGTGATCTCAAAACTACAGTCAACAAAACAAAAACAGACAAGTGTTATTACATCAAACTGAAAACCTTCTGCACAATAAAGGAAACAGAATAAAGAGGAAATCTAAAAAATGGGAGAAAATATTTGTAAATCATACATCTGATAAGTGGTTAATATCCAAAATATGTAAGGAGTTCAAAAAAATCAATAGTAAGAAAACAAATAACCTGATTAAAAAAATGGTCAAAAGATCTGAATAGACATTTCTCAAGAGAAGACATATAAATGGCCATTAGATACAGGAAAAGGTGCTCAACATCAATGATTATCAGAAAAATACAAGTCAAAACCACAATGAGATATCATCTCATATTCTTAGGTATTATGAAAAGGACAAAAGATAACAAATGTTGGAGAGGATGTGAAGAAAAGGGAACCCTGGTGCACTCTTGATGGGAATGCAAGTTGGTACAGCCATCATGGAAAACCTTATGGAGATTCCTCAAAAACTTAAAAATAGAACTACCATATGATCCAAAATTTCCACTTCTGGGTATACATCCAAAGGAAACAAAATTAGTATCTCAAAGAAATATCTGCACTCCCATATTCATTGCAGCATTATTCATAATAAGGATAATAATCAGGATATGGAAACAACCTAAATGTCCATCGAAAGATGAATGGAGGGGCGCCTGGGTGGCTCAGTTGGTTAAGCGACTGCCTTCGGCTCAGGTCATGATCCTGGAGTCCCGAGATCGAGTCCCACATCGGACTCCCTGCTCGGCAGGGAGTCTGCTTCTCCCTCTGACCCTCTTCCCTCTCATGCTCTCTATCTCTCAAATAAATAAATAAAATCTTAAAAAAAAAAGAAAGATGAATGGATAAAGAAGATATACACACACAGTGGAATATTTATTCATTCCTCAGAAAGAAGTAAATCTTGCCATTTGTGACAACATGGATGAACTTGGAAGACATGATGCTAAGTGAAATAAGTCAGAGAAAGACAAATGCTGAATGATCTCACTTATATGAGCAATTAAAAAAAAAAGTCCAACCCATAGAAGCAGAGAGTAGAATGGTGATTACAAGGGGCTGGGGTTGGGGGAGAAATGGGGAGATGTTGGTCAAAGGGTGCAAATTTGCAGTGGTGTAGGATAAATAAGATATCAAAATACGGACAAGAGTATACTTAATAATACTGTACACTCATCACACACCAAAATATGCTGACTGTGAAAAGATGTTGGTTACCTTAATGCTAGTAATCATTTCACTATGTGTATTTATATCAAATCATCACGGTTGTACACCTTAAATATATAGAATTTTTATTTTTAAAAACCTCCTCATAAAAGAAAAAAAAAGAAAAAACGTTGAACAGGTGATGAAGAAATAGAAAGCTGCATTTGCCAAAACTCCAAACTGGCAGAATTTTTTTAAAGTACATAAAACTGATTCAATTTTTATTTATGTCAAGCAAAAGAGAAAATGACATACTATTGATCCATGGAATATGTTCTATGAGGAGTTCTACATAATTTTTCTGCTCAAATTTTTTTGACAGCCTGAAGACATTGTAAATAAAATTTATAGAGATCCATCACCATTATTTTTAGAGTGTTCGACAGAACGCAACACTGCGGCAGATGAACAGGATACAGGTGAATGAAAATAAATACAAAGTGTTGCCTTTAGGTTCAAAAACTTCACTGCACAGATAAAGATGTGAGTGGTGGCTCTGAGAGTGTGAGTGCGAGGTGAGCAAACAGATTGACAATGCCAAGAAGAGGGTCTGTGGCTGCTCAAGGGCAGGTCCAAAAAGGAGAAGACTATGCTGGAGAATACAGTGTTCTTTTTTTTTAAGATTTATTTATTTATTTGTGAGAGAGAGAGAGGAAGAGAGAGCATGCAGGAGTTGGGGCAGGGGCGGAGAGAGAGAGAGAACCCACAAACAGACTCCCCGCTGAGCACGGAGCCCTACATGGGGCTCGATCCCAGGACCCTAAGATCGCGTGCCCTGAGCCGAAATCAAGAGTCAGCTGCTTACCTGACAGAGCCACCCAGGTGCCCCAGGTGTTCAGCTCTGACAGGACATTTTAACCAGAGATATTTACAAAATAGAGGTCACACAGAAGAGTGCTTTCAAAATGTCGGTCTGCCGATGATAAAAGAAATTTTCTCTAATCCATGGAAAAATGTGAGAAACATAAGAACTATAGTGTGCATATTTTTACAACATATGATAAGATTAATTTGTGGTCAAATATGGGCTGTTTCATTCTGAGATGATTGTCTTCCCACTTTTTAAGTGAAATTTATATTTTTATTTATGCAACGGAAGTGAAATTAGATCCACAATAGTGATTTTTTTAAATGCAATCACATGATTTGAATTTACTGGTCCATTAGATTCAAAAGTCTGGGAACTAGTCCAAAAAAGGGATACCAGAGTATTCAGAATTATTATACTGATTTATACACAGAGTATACAACACACATACATTTCAGGTCTAAGGAGAAGAAAAGAATGTGTTCCCAATTTCTTAATTTGGGACTCGGGGATGGACAGACAAGTAGATCCCTGAATGGTTTTCCTCTGATTTCCAATCAACTCAAGAAAACAAACAGCTTTCCAAAAGTTATCTTCCAAATTTCAGTGAAGAAACCTGTCATGAAATGAATTTAAGCAAAACGGGAATGGAAACCATAAAGGAGACCAGAAAGGATTTCTGTCCTTTGTATGAAAGTGGGGGAAGAGGTCTCTCAATGATGTTTTCATTCTGAGACCACGTGATTTTGTAGTTAACTATTTTAAGAAATGTCTTTGCACATTTGTCTTCTAAATTCACTGCAGTATTTTCATCTGCCAGTATTAATGAGAATGATGCCTTCATATACTAAGCTCTTAGAAAGGCTAGAAGATGTGCAACCTATGGAGTAGTGGCAAGTAGAGCCTTCGGTCTTCAATTTTTGGTATTTTTTAAAACATCTTTCACTTTACTTTTCTGGGAATTTGTCCTTTTCTCTCCATGGCTCATCATTTTTGGTTTTCTTGTCTTTGTTCCTACTGTTGCTTCCCAGTTAAAATGCTCTTCCTTTTTTCTACCTGTTAGACTATCATGTATCTTTCAAAGTTCAATTAAATACCAGTTTATCAAAGAATGTATTTTTGATTACCCTGTCCAAAAGTAATCAGGGGCTCTTTTGTTGCATTTCATACCAAAGTGATTTCTGTTCAATTTATTTTTGCATACTAGTTTATAAATGTCCAGAAAGCAGGAACTGTCCTCTACTTATCTCTGTAAATGCCACAGCTCCTGTAATGAACTTAGGTTAGTTCATTATAGACAAAACTATTAGAGCTGCTCAAAATTAATTTCAAATATGCTTGAGTGCAGGTGTGTTTGCACACATGTATAAACATGTAGGAGAAAAGTTACAGTCTACTACAGACTTAGGACTAACCCAAAGTTGCAGTTGGTAGCATTCGTCAGAATATAAAATCGTGTGCGGGACAACTAGGAGCCCTGTTACTTAAGGAGCAATAAAAATCAGACCCCGTAAATTCACCTGGACACAATTTTTATTTATATACAATTCTATGACAATATTATAGATTTCTACATAAAATATAGATGTTACAAGTAAGGAAAAATGGGTCACTACTGAGGAAAAAAACTACTTTCAATAATATTTAGTTCTATTAAACACAGAGTGTCTAATGAAATCTTGCTTTTCAGGTAACCAAAGACATCACGTCTAATGTTTCTTTGTAATATTTCATCTGTGTGACCCCAAAGTAAAATCTCTATCTGCCAGGTGGAAGCTAGAAGACATTTTTGTGTGTGTAAAATGTTAAATTATTTTTCTGGGGGCTCTACGTTCCCAAAAACAATGGCAATGTTTAAAACCAAACACTAATTCACATCTAAGAAGAGTATATTTCATAGAGATGCAGAACAGTGCTCAAACTTTAATGTGCATAGAAAACATCAAGAAAAAGCTTCTTATGAATTACAACTTTGATGTAGTACTTCAGGGCTGCACCTGAACTCTGCTTTCTTCTTTTTAAATAAACGAAATAAATAAATTATTTAAAATATTTTATTTATTTTAAATAAATACAGTAAATATAATTTTTAAAAAATAAAAATAAAAATCTTTATTTTTATTTCCTGATGTAAAAATTTCCTAGACAAAAAAAAATTTTTTTTCAACCAGTAAGCCAAGAATCCTCCCATGTTACCTGAAAACAAACAGAATTTCCCAAATCATATTTGTTACTTTAAGACCGTTAGGAAGACCTTCAAAAAAAAGTGTATCATGGCGATACTGTTTTTAGTAGATTCTGCTTCACATCAAGTTTGAGAAGGAGAAAGAGTGAGTTTAAAAAAAAAAAGATAAAGAGTTGATGAGAAAACATCATTGGGTAAAAAAGAACTCTTACAAAATACAAAACTGGTATTTAAGATAAACCACTGCCTCTTCACCCATCATGAAGGTCCTGTAATTCATCTGCCGTTAGCACTGAAAACCCAAAGCAGATGATGCTCTTGACTTCCACCAGTGGCACTGTGATGATTAATGTAGCTTTCTCTTTGATAATTTTGCTGTAGTCATTTCAGTATGCACAGATTCTGGAAGATTCAGATGTAATCTGTACTTCTCAGAGACCTCGATCAATAAATCATCTTCAGAAACACTAAGGTCACAGAGACATACTGAATTACTACAAGGTGATTTAACTTCTATTTCAATTTTCAGAGGTTTCTCATTCTGATCAGCCACAATCTTTAGTTCATAGGCTGGTCTCTTCATCTCCACCTGGGTCTTGGTGGTGGAAATGTCTCCCGCCAGATACCTTGTTTTGCTTGAAACTTGGTCTCTTGGCAAAAAAAAGCTGAGGAAAGGGACCTGGATTGCTCACCGTACTGCTTCTGATCTGCTCAAGGGTCAGGTCTTCTCTCGTTTTCTCTCTTAAACCCATGGGGTCAGTTTGGGCTCTGGTCAGATTTTGTTTCATCCTTTGAGTGTTTCCTTTTTATTCTAAATTTAGTAATATTGTGAGAGTAATAATAATAGTAGTAATAGTAATAAGTTCATTAAGTTGTCCTCAACGCATTTCATGGCCATCCATATTAACTGATCTTTCTGTGCATGGCGCTTTTCTCCACCTGGAGAACACCAGCATTGTAGGTGACATCAACAAACATGTACAATTCTGATGTCTCAGACATATCTTCTGGTTGGCCAGTACTTAGAGGTACTGGATGAGTGGTTGACTGGGGAGCTGGGGGAATGGTTAACTGTTCTTTTCCACTGACAAAGCTTGATAAAAAAATTTTTGTTTTCTTTCATTTTCAGGATCCTGGCGTGCAGACAGAGCTAATGGTTCTAGGGCACACTGAGCTGTCTCCCCTCTTCCAGTGGCTCTTGAAGGAACTCCTTAGAGCTCTCAGGGCTGCTTCCAGCTAGATCGTCTTGGAGGTTCCAGAACTGAGTTAACTTCAGTGAGCAGCCCCTTTCAGGAAGACTCCATGATTGAGGTAAATAGGCCTCTGAAGTCCCTTCTCTTGGTCTCCTGATCTGAAATCTGCAGGTTTTCAAAGCTTCTCTGGTGATGCAACGTTGCTGGTCGAGACTGTACTTTGAGGAGCAAAGATGCAGAGTGTGGACTTGCACTTGAATGGATCATAACAAAATATTAAATTTGTTTAATGTCACTGTGTAAAAAGCATAAAAACAAAAATGCATGTAAAACAGAAAGAAGTAGATAAATCATGATGGACACACCACATTTTAATGTAAAGTAACTGGGAGCCCAGGAAGGCCAGACAGAGCTTTTCTATCTTCACAACTGTCATCTTAAAACACACATGCTTAACCATACTGCCCACCTCCAAGGATCCGTCATCATTTGAATTATTCCTGTCTCTCATAAGCCATGGATATCGATTTTCACAAGAACGTCTTAGGTCAGAGACAATCCTACAGGGTGCAAGGGAAGAGGGTGAGTGAGCTGTGAAAGCAACAATTAACCTCAGAGAGAAGATCTGCACTTCCTCTTTGCGCACAGTAAACAAGGACAGAAGCCTGGGCGCACAGCAAAATGAATCGTTTGGTCCCCATCAAAGGTGTACGGACCTGATTTTGTTGTAATGATATCCGATATGGTGGTCACACAAATCTTCACAATGAGTCTCATGAATTCTTTGTTGCCTTGTTAGCATAAGTTTCATATGAAAGGCTACAAACTGACATGTGTGTTCACTTCCAGTTGTCCCTCAGGATAAATATTCACTCAAAATTACTCTGTAGAGGAAAACATCAGATGCAAACGTGACTCTGGACTGAAGACTTACCTTCACACAAAAGCTTTGCTCTACACAGGCTTTGAGGAGACACCGGATGCAGTCTGTGCTTTGAACCAGGAGCAGGGTTGTGATGAGGCACCATGAGCCAGGGTGCAGCCCCTCCAGATAAACTCAGGAAGATAGGAAAGCAGCAAGCCCGTGTAAGAATGTACGAGCGCGTCTGTATCAGCAATAGGGAAGGAAGACATTCCGTGGAGGTTGTCACCGTGAGAGAAAGGGTCAGAGGCTGGTGGACAGAAGGAACATCACCATCATACAGAGCCTTCATTGGGGAGAAATAGCAATTCGGAGGAGACGAGGAGCAACATATGGACAGCTTCACATTCTGGATTTCATTCCCTCCACAGGTACTAGTGAAAGTCTATTTGAACAGTAAGGAGAGTAGGAGATCTGTAAAGATGCAGGCTGAACTCTGAAAAACTGAATTTTATCAGAGAGGAACAATGTCAGTTGCCTGGTGGGGAACCATGGAAGTCTCCAAGCAGAGGCACGAAGGATGCTTGTGGGTTTTGTAAGAGACTCCGTCGGATGCCAAAGAGTCAGTGGGTTCAGAAGATATAGCAAGCTGCAAGGTCAGGACACTTATTTGCAATGGTCTTTTAAGGATGCCCCTTTATCTTGGTAGAAGTGGGTAGAGGAAAGGGGGCAATGCGTGCTTCTGAGGTCTTGCACATGAACCTGGTTCTCGTGAGTCCAGACCCATACACTCCAACTAGTCCTGGGGACTGCCTGCCACACTAGGTGCTAATCCCAGCCCTTCCACATTCACAGAAGCCATCAGCCAACACTCTACCTGTGCTTTCTCTGTCCTGCCTGCTCAGCACCTCCATCCATCCTCTTTGTTTGGTGCCTCAATGAGCTACCTTCAGTGGCTTTAACTTTTGCCCCTCTCTTTGAGACTTCATTGCTTGGGATTGCTGATCTCTTCCCAGAGGATCTGTCACTCTTCCCAGAGTGCCTTTTGCTCGGCCCTATTGCCTCTTTCCCCCAGCTGTGTCCTGCAGGGAATGTGGAAGCTATCCAGATACCACCATGTTCTGTAGTTTATGTAAAGCCAGAGCAGGTTAGAGTAATAACTTCTTTGTCATTCTCAACATTCGGGAGTGTAAACGATCTATCTTGTAATAATCTATAATTCTATTAAAATACCAAACTATTTCCCATTTCAATCAACAACTATTCACGACTAAGACATTATGTAAATAAATACATTTATCAATAGAGCACTAATATAATTTTGTTAATTTTAAAATGAAAATAATTTTCATATCTTTTAAACACAACAGGTGAAGAAAATAATTTAGGCAAAACACTAATTTTGTAGTAACTCTGTTTATCATTCTTGTCTATAAAATTGTATCCTGTCACCAGGTAATGAACAGGGACGGTCACTATGAGGTTATATCTTCAGCAGACACAACTAGTTCTTATATTTTCTTGCTTTCCTAAGACACAGATTATCGCAAAAGAGAGACTGATACAGGCTGCAACACTGGCAAATTCTTCCATATATGATTGGTTTTGGTTGTTCTTACTAATTGTTATAATGGCCCCCTGCCCCCCCCAAAAAAAACGTTGAATTTCTAACCCCTAGTCCTTCAGATTGTGACCTGATTTGGAAGTAGGACCATTGCAAACATAAGATCAAGATGAGGACAATACTGGAGCAGGATGGGTCCCTAATTCAATATGACTGTAGATGACCATTGTAAAGACACAGACACACAGGAGATGACATGTGAAGACAGGGAAGACTGAAGTGATGTGTCTTATCTGCAAGGCAAGGTAAGCATGGGTGTGACCAGAGGCTAGGACAGAGATTGAGGAGTTTCTCCCTCAAAAGCCTGTGAAAATACCAACCCCCACAAACAACTTGATTTTGGACTTCTAGCTTTCAGCATTGTAAGACAATATATGTCTGTTCTTTTAAGACATCTAGTTTATGGCACTTTGTTATGGCATTATAAGGAAATTAATACATGATTCAACGTAACTGATAAAAAAGGAGGTTCAATAGAGCAAAAGGGAAGTTCCATCGTAGAAGCAAACCAAGCCAAGTATGCTAGCCTCTCATCCTTTATCTCAAACACACCCACACGCATGCACACACGTACACACATAGGTGTGTGTGTAGTCATTGCATCAGGGTCAATTTCTCATTCTTTTCAAATACATAATGTTTGATTTTCACAATGTGGAACTTTGTGTATATAGCAAATGGAACTATGGACACCCTGAGAAGGAGAACTCATTCTCTGGATCAAGGAAGAAGAATATTTTAAGTCAGTGTGATGCTTGTGGGGCAAGAGAAAAGGTGAAAAAGAGAAGGGAGAATCTGCTGAGCAGAAGAAAGGGGTCCCATACATCCTCCCGGACCCTGGACAGACCCAGTTTATGTCTGTTCTCCTAACTTAACCGTTACCTTTCCTCTTCCACTCTCAAAAACATCCCGGTTTGAGGATGAATTACCTTTTGACATTAACAATTTCTAGTTCTTCTTTGTACCCAAACTACTCTTATCTTTGGTAAGTCACTGAGGATTCTTTGTAACATGGGAATTGGGATATTATGTCTTTTCTCCCAAGGCCAACCATGAGATAAAAATGACATGAGAAATTGAACATGCTTTCAAAATTAGAAATATTATTCAAATGGCAGATGTTTTTATCACAATCCCAGCAAAGCATGAGCGCATAGTTACAGGAGGCTGTTTTCTGAAACTTGTGCTCTTCTTCCCCAGCTTGTACAAGTTATTACCCTTCATCTTGGTGGCCACTGCAGTATGCTCCTGACCTAACCCCTCGGCACCAGTAGTTGCCTCTGACTTGCTCTAATTAAGGAGAAAGAGAGAAGAGGCAGCTCGCGTTTATTGAAAGCCTACAGGCTTATAAGCACCAAACAAGGCACTTGACATATATTACAACAATAAATGCTGTTATTTCTTAAACTTTCATTACAAATCAGGCCCTGTGCTAAGCCGCTCGCATAGATTAGAACACTTAATGCTCATCACCCAATTTTGAAATAGTTACAATAACCCTTATTATAAATAAAGAAACAGAGGTCCACCCCAGAAAGCAGTGATATTTCTGGACATGAGTTCAGATTCAAAGGGTCTGATTCCAGGAACAATTCTGTTCTTTGGAGCTAAGTAACCTTGAACAAATCACTCTGCATTCCTGTCCTCTCTACTTATCTGTCAACAGGCTTAATCATAGTACCTCATGAATAGGGTTATTAGGAAGAGTAAATGAGTTAATGCATGTAAAGGTTTAAAAAGTGCCTCATACATAGGAAGTGTTGTGTCAGTGACAGCCAGGGCTGCTTGCTGTCATTAATGTTGTAATTAATATCATCAACATCATCATCTTTATGTATCCAAGGGCACACAGCCAGTAGGTGACAAAAGAATATTCAAATACTCAAAGGTATTTTGAACACTGACCCACTTATCCAGTCAACAATTATTTATTTAGTGTGTGCTATGGTGCCAAGAATAAAATGATAGGCTGGACTAAATGTTCTTCTTTATGTAGCTATTGGTTTGACTCTTGAAGCACTCACATTCTATAAAAAAAAAAAAGTTTTAAGCTAATTGTTGTGATAGCTGGAAATGAAGGGTGCATATAGGAGCACATAGTAGGTGTACATCTCCCATTCTGGGAGAGTCTTGTAAGTCTGTATCTGAAAGTTGAGTCAGAAGTTAACCATACAATGGCTGGGGAAAGAATGCGGATGAAGGTCTTAAAACTGGAGCCTGAATGGGGAATGGGAAGTTTTGTGTGCCTGAACGGCAGGTTTTGAGATGAGTTAGAGAAAATCCAAAAAGCAGAGACAGGAGTCAGAGGAAGAAAGTCTCACAGAGTGGTGGCTGTCAGGGGCTGGGGAAAGAGGAAACGGGAAGTTGTCTACCTGCTTTGGGGTTGCAGTTTTGTAAGGGACTTTTGAAGAAGTTTTAGAGATCAGTTACAGAACAGTGTGAAAATCGTAGTCAATACAGAACTGTACACTTAAAATGGCTAGGAAGGTAAATTTTAGGTTATGTGGGGTTTTTTTTTTACCACAATTAAAAATAAAATAATAAAAAAGAAAGTCATATAGTTTCTTAGGGAATTGGATTTTATCTGTGTGGCTATGAGAACGGATTGATTATGAGGTTTTGAGAGAGAGAACTGAGGCAAGTGAAATCATCATAGAATTTCTAACCTCCAGAGAGGCTCAGAGGATGCTGCAAAGAATAACAAGAAGCACATCTGTTTTGATAATTTTTTAATTAATAGGTGTCAAATTTTATCCTAAACAAAGAAAAATGAATTAATCATTTTCTGGCATCCAACAAATCATTTGAAACCATTTTATATATTTTGTAGATGTCCTAAACATAATACAAGAGAATGATAAAAATGAGAAAATCAATTATCTATACAAATAAGAAATATCCAGTTAAAGTGCTCTTAAACCTCTTCCTCCTCCTCCCCCAAGAATTAGTCACCAGTCAGACCTCGAGGGGTAAAAATAGCAACTCCAGTAAATTAAGTATCACTAGATTCCATCTTCCATATAATGTCCACTTATAGCCTTAAAATAGTTATTTAGTTGTCCTATTATTATTTTCTTCAGACTAAATCACTGGTTCTCTAATTATCTACTTTCAGAACATCTGGGATCCTATACAAAGTTTTCCATCCTGAAATTAAGAAAAAAAAATGGCAGGCCTTCCTGGTTCACTGGGGAGAAGAATAGTAGATGTGATTGTTTCCATTTTAAGTTTCCTTCAAAACTATTTCTTAAGGCTCTGGGGCCTATTTCTGCATGTCTGAAACACACAACATTAATAAGAAAAGCAGCAAATAGGTATTCCTAGAAAATATATAGAATGGTTTCTCTCATTGACTTGTGTACTTGTAGTTATATGCAGAAATATAATACACATATTCTACTAGTACATTCCCTACTATTTTGTATCACTGCATTAAAACACTGATAGTACACTGAATTATATAAATACCAGACTAGCAGGTGTCTGGCCACCTGGACGAGTTTCCCACCAAAGGCCAACAGGTCTACCTTACTTGATCACAAGCTGCCCCCCTCCTCTGGCACCCCATCCTAAGTATGTTACCTACCACTTTCTTCCTCCTACTTCGCACTGCACGTTTACATTGATGTGATCGTCTCGGCAATCCCATCTTCTTAGTTTGGTCTTTGAACCCTTCTGTTCTATGCCCTCCGGGAATGCTTTCCAGACAGCAAGTGCCCCCATTGTGGTGACCTCTTTGTTTCCTGTTCCCCCTTCTTTAGCCACGGTGGAAATATTATGAGCATATTAGGAGAGGGAACAGGTAGATATTGCAACACCATTAGGTCAAGCTTTATTGTATGTGTATATGCACACATACGCCCCTCACAATATCTGTAAACATCTCTGTCTGTGTATCTGTGCCTTTATTATATCTATGCATGGAAAGAGCCAGAAGAGAGACAGAGACTTTGACATCAATATGTAATAAAGTACTCAAATGAAGGGACTGTCTCATCTAAGTTACAGTAATATAAGAAAAATCAAAAAAGGGAAAACCAAGTACGTCTGACTTTTTAAAGCCAGCACCCAGAAATTACCATGATTATGTCAAAATGGGCCATTCTGTGTTGTCAAACATGTAAAGCCTAACACCTCATACTGAGAAGTCTCTTCCATTCCAAAAATACTCATAAGATGACCAAGATCAGTAAAATCAATGGAAATAGTGCAAAACACCCAGGGAAAGACTGGGACATATTTCAGTGGAGTTTACAATTTTTCCAGCAAAACATTCTCTGTGCTAAGGTCAACTATATGATATCAAGTCAAGCTCTTTGAACAGCTATATTTGATTAGTAATTTCCCAGCCATTGGACTGGAAGAACCAGTACAGATTATAAAGTGATTTATCTCACAACTTGGGAATAGCTTATACATGGAAGACATCTAACCCCTGCTTTTCAAGTCAGTGCAAATTACTGTCCTTAGTAAGTGCTCTCTAAAGCAAGCAATGTTCCTCACCCACTGAAAGAGACGTCTAGCAGATGTATCTGTCACTTCACTGAATGAGACGTAACCACTGCATGGAAATAAAATATGCAGCTAGGACTAGAATACCAGACACCCCACCACCACACTTGTAAGCCGCTCAGCAGAAGGATAGTGAAATCACAACTTCCTGCATATTCCAGCTTTGTTGTGTTAATCGCAATTTATGGATTTTCACTGCACCACAAATGTTCCACAAGCCATAAATCCCCATTTGCAAAATGCTGGGTATCATTAGAATGTGTGCTGAATAAATACAGTCCAACAGGGTTTCTAAATTTCTCCCTAAAATATTTATTTACCGAACAGCAAAATTCCAAGGTGATTATCTGCTTGATACACATGGAACAGGGTAGCTTTGTTATGTAAGTAATGGCATAGTAAAGTGCCATCTTATCTTGATTAGTTCCTAGAGCTTAGCACAGAAGCTTACAAACCTACTTACATAATATTTACCTATTTAGTTCCAATTATGTGTGTATGTATATAAATGTGTATGTTTCTGCCTATATATACACATACAAATGGTTACACTATTTAAGGACAGATTTTAAAATGAGAATAGGCTTAAAAATGAGGACAGATTTGAAAATGAAATTGAATGGTCTCTCACGAGACCATTCGGTAAATAGAATTCCTATGTTTATATTCATAATAAATGAAAATAGATGCTTTGCTTGCATCATTTATAAAACCTGGTCTCACTGAATAGTCCTGAAATATCATCTTAGTTTATTTAAGCCTACTAAATTATTAACTATTTAAACTAATGAATATTACCTAGATTTTGGGGGGTTGAAGGGAATGAAATATGTAGAGCACACCTATTATTAAGCCTTTATAAATATTTGAGGAACATATTATGTCTATGACAAATCACATCCTTTAGAGTCTCATCAACTAGCTGTTTTAAATTCCTCTTTATCTACGTCACATTAGCCTCTTTTTAAAAATAGCTATATATTAGCTGCATCTTTTTCTTTGTTCACTGTAAAAATAAAAAAAAAAATAAAGAAGAGAACAATCATCCATAATAGCTCCATCAGAGGCCATCAGTAGTTACGTATGATGATTATCTTTCATCTTCAGTTACAAAGTGCAGGAGATGTAATTGCACATAAAGATGTAGCTAGGATGAGCTTTTTTGCAGTCCCACCCTTTCTACTGGGAGGGGACTGTGGCTAATGACCACCTGAGAACCTTGGTCAGTGTCACTGAGGGCAGTGTTGGTAAGATGAGTCTGTATTATCCCTAGAAATCAAGGAAATAAAATAGACACTTCTCAGAGTCGACACCAAACTAATGCAAACAATGGCTTAGCAGATGGGTTAGAAATGCTGCTTTGAAAAAGACTAAGTTGTAGATAACAATGTGCTCACCCAAACATTATCTTTTCTAAATCAAGTGAAAATCAGACATAAAGAAAATGAAGGATTAGGTCACTAAAAATTAATTTTCTTTCCAGTGAAATGGTGCTACAAGACAGGTCGAAATGCAGATCTATTAGCATTAACAGTGACAGGAGGAATACATCCTGAAATCTGCAATCAATTCATTGTCTCAAATATTGGTGGGTTAATGGTATGTATGAGACTTAAGCAGATGGATTATGGGTCAAACAGAATATTTAAGAATTGTGACCAGCCTATGAGAAGATTTATATTGGTATACATAAGACATAAGAAAAATCTCCTATTATGAACATACTGCTACTTCGTGTTAGAGCAACAAAGAGCGCTGATTCAATTTAAAACACAAGACAAACTCCATTAGAATAAACTGATGGAATCCAACTTCTAAACTGCTGATTGTCATACATTGATTTCATGGATTCAGTTCAAAACAGTCACAGAAAGGCACAAGATGTGGACTTCTGCCCCATTCTATGTTTTAATGGGCATCTGGTCCATAAAAAGAATCAACGAAAAGCTACAGAAATAAAAGCAAATTAGTTTTTGCTGTCATATCACAGGAAGAGCTCAAAAGCAACTCAGAGTTACCTTTACAATTTCATTTTATATTATGGCTAAAGGAAGCAGAAAACTAACAACAGAAAGAATTAGAAATTGGGGTGGTGGGGGAAAAAGTGTAATAGAGTCAGAGGGAAAATGCAACAGGAGAGGGGCAACCATAAAGAGAGACTCAGGTACAGAAAATGATGCAGAAGTACGCCCGGTGCGCTTCTCTCACATAGAAATAAAATAAATGTCACATGCGCACAAAAACAGGGAAAAAATTTACAACATGGAAATGCACACCACATAACCCTCCAAGGTAGTTTTTCATAAGTTAGATTTACACCGTGCTTTGTGACTAGGTGCATAAATGGTTCGGGGCTTCCTGTTACTTGTCTCCAAGGTGAGATGAATGAATTCAAAGGCCGGGATTCCCTGTCCCTGCGCTATGTCCAAGTGTGCTTAGGCAGCAGAGGCAGATTCTAGCCCTGTGTTAGTGTCCTGTGGCAATAACTGGTTATTAAATGCTATTCTAGCACCCTAAATTTCTCTACAATGGTTTATAAGATTTAGTTTGGTGATCCACATCAGAATAATCTATGGTCACATATCTATGTATCAGTTAGGGGAGAAGGGCATTCCTTCTGAGAAGAAACTCACAATCACATTTATACCTTAAAGTTAGGGAGAATGTAGGAATAATCACACGCTTTCATGTAATAGTGTAAGAGTTATATGGATGCCGCTATATACATGTGTGTGTACACTTGACCGTTGAACACCACGGGGTCCACTTACATGCGGATTTTTTAACAGTACAGCACTGTAAAAGTATTTTCCCTTCCTTATGATTTTCTCAATAACACTTTTCTCCCTATCTTAGTTTACTGTAAGAATACACTATATAATGCATATAACATACAAAATATGTGTTAATCAACTGTTTGTGTTATCGGTAAGGCTCCTGGTCAACAGTAGGCTCTTAGTAGTTAAGTTAATAGGAGGCAAATTAATATGCAGATTTTCAACTACATCGGGGATTGGAAGCCCTAGCCCCCCAGTTGTCTGACGGCCAGCATATATATATATATATATACACACACACATCCCCAATAACGCCATTTATAATAGACATTTTTTCTGTTTATTTGTTATCTCACCCTGCTGTAGAATATACCATAAGACTAAATCTTTACAGAGTGTTTTTCTCTTTCCATGTTTCTATGTAAGAAGAGATCCATTTAAACAATGGGGAGACCTTTATAAAGAAAGAGACATGGAGAAAACAAGGATTCCCAGCAATTGTTACTAGGAGGTCATTCCAGCAAATACTCCTAGGGACCTACAGAGAGCAGGAGAAACAGGGAGTAAAACTGACCTGAATGAAAATCTCAGCTCATCACTTGAGTCCCAGGTCCCTGAACAAGTCATTGCACTGTTTAAACCTCAGTTTCCATAACTGGAAATGAAGTCCATGAAACTGCCTTCTAGGATTCATTCCAGAATAAAATTAGACATTACGTCTACAGTGCTTTGAACAGTATCTGGCCTATCGTGAGCCTCAAAACATGGATCATGGTTTATTTCTAAAATTATGGTCCTGAGCTAAATACTGCACACTAGTCAAAAGTTAATTGACTACTGATTCTTGGCTTTTCTCCTGTAAAGTGAAAATAAACATACGCATCTATAACCAGAACTCCTTTGCAGGGATAGGGATATCCTGTGAAAATACCCTAACGTGAAGGAAAACAATAATACTATACAGTAGTTTCAAAAACACTTAGGATACGAACAGAACCACTGAGACGTATTTCTTTCTACTAAGAGAGATCTCCAGAAAACATTTATTAAGAACACGGTTGGGGGCGGAGCAAGATGGCGGAGGAGTAGGAGACCTGGATATCGTCTGGTCTCAGGAATTCAGCTGAATAGGGATCAAACCATTGTGAACACCTACGAACTCAAGAGAAGATAGAAGAAGAGAGTAGCAACAACTCTCTGAACAGAGAAGCGACCACTTACTGGAAGGACAAAATGACAAGACAAAAAAAGTCACCTCAGCAAAAAGAACAAGAGGTAGTACCGTCTGCCAGGGACCTACTAAATACGGACATTAGTACAATGTCGGACCTAGAGTTCAGAATCATGACTTTAAAGATACTAGCTGGGCTTGAAAAAAGCGTGGAAGAGAAACCCTTTCTGGAGAAATAAAAGAACTAAAATCTAACTAAGTCGAAATCAAAAAGGCTATTAATGAGGTGCAATCAAATGGGGGCACTAACTGCTAGGCTAAATGAGGCAAAAGAGAGAATCAGCGATATAGAAGACCAAATGATGGAAAATAAAGAGGCTGAGAAAAAGAGAGAAACAACTACAGGATCACGAGGGCAGAATTCGAGAGACAAGCGATACAATAAGATGAAACAACATTAGAATAATTGGGATGCCAGAAGAAGAAGAAAGAGAGGGGCAGAAGGTATATTGGAGCAAATTATAGCAGAGAACTTCCCTAATGTGGGGAAGGAAAGAGGCATCAAAATCCAGGACGCACAGAGAACGCCTCTCAAAATCAATAAAAATAGGTGAACACCCCGACATCTAATAGTAAAACTTACAAGTCTCAGAGACAAAGAGAAAATCCTGAAAGCAGCTCGGGAGAAGAGATATGTAACCTACAAGGGTAGAAACATTAGATTGGCAACAGACCTATCCACAGAGACCTGGCAGGCCAGAAAGGACTGGCATGATATCTTGAGAGCACTAAACGAGAAAAATATGCAGCCAAGAATACAATATCCAGCTAGGCTGTCATTGAAAATAGAAGGAGAGAGAAAAAGCTTCCAGGACAAACAAAAACTAAAGGAATTTGCAAACACAAAAGCAGCCCTACAAGAAATATTGAAAGGGGTCCTCTAAGCAAAGAGAGAGCCTAAAAGCAGCAAAGAGCAGAAAGGAACACAGACAATATACAGTAATAGTCACCTTACAGGCAATACAATGGCACTGAATTCGTATCTTTCAATAGTTAACCTGAATATAAATGGGCTAAATGCCCCAGTCAAAAGACACAGGCTATCAGATTGGATTAAAAAACAAGAACCATCAATATGATGTCTGCAAGAGACTCATTTTAGACGCAAAGACACCCCCACATTGAAAGTGAGGGGGTGGAAAACCATTTACCGTGCTAATGGACACCAAAAGAAAGCTGGGGTGGCAAGCCTTATATCAGACAAATTAGATTTTAAAACAAAGACTGTAATAAGAGATGAAGAAGGACACTATATCTTACTTAAAGGGTCTATCCAACAAGAAGATCTAACAATTGTAAATATCTATGCCCCAAACATGGGAGCAGTCAATTATATAAGCAATTAATAACAAAAGCAAAGAAACACATTGACAACAATACAATAATAGTGGGGGACTTTAAGACCCTCTGACTGAAATGGACAGATCATCTCAGCAAAAGATCAACAAGGAAATAAAGACTTTAAATGAAACACTGGACCAAATGGAATTCACAGACATATTCAGAACATTCCATCCCAAAACAACGGAATACACTTTCTTCTCTAGTACCCATGGAACATTCTCCAGAATTGATCATATCCTAGGTCACAAATCAGGTCTCCACTGATACCAAGAGATTGGGATTATTCCCTGCATATTTTCAGACCACAATGCTTTGAAACTAGAACTCAATCACAAGAGGAAAGTCGGAAAGAACTCAAATACATGGAGGCTAAAGAGCATCCTACGAAAGAATGAATGGGTCAACCAGGAAATTAAAGAAGAATTAAACAAATTCATGGAAACCAATGAAAATGAAAACACAACTGTTCAAAATCTTTGGGATACAGCAAAGGCAGTCCTGAGAGGAAAGTATATAGCAATACAAGCCTTTCTCAAGAAACAAGAAAGGTCTCAAATACACAACTTAACTCTACACCTAAAGGAGCTAGAGAAAGTATAGCAAAGAAAGCCTAAACCCAGCAGGAGAAGAGAAATCATAAAGATCAGAGCAGAAATCAATGAAATAGAAACCAAAAGAACAGTAGAACAGAACAACGAAACTAGGAGCTGGTTCTTTGAAAGAATTCACAAGATTGAAAAACCCCTGGCCAGACTTATCAAGAAGAAAAGAGAAATGACACAAATCAACAAAATCATGAATGAAAGAGGAGAGATCACAACCAACACCAAAGAAATACAAACAATTATAAGAACATATTATGAGCAACTCTATGCCAGCAAATTAGATAACCTGGAAGAAATGGGTGCATTCCTAGAGACGTATCAACTACCAAAATTGAACCAGGAAAAAATAGAAAACCTGAACAGACCTATAACCACTAAGGAAATTGAAGCAGTCATCAAAAATCTCCCAACAAACAAAAGCCCAGGGCCAGATGGCTTCCCAGGGGAATTCTATCAGACATTTAAAGCAGAATTAATACCTATTCTCCTGAAACTGTTCCAAAAAATAGAAATGGAAGGAAAACTTCCAAACTCATTGTATGAGGCCACCATTACCTTGACCCCAAATCCAGGCAAAGACCCCATCAAAAAGGAGAATTACATACCAATACCCTTGATGAACATGGATGCAAAAATTCTCACCAAAATACTAGCCAATAGGATCCAACAGTACATTAAAAGGATTATTCACCATGACCAAGTGGGATTTATACCTGGGCTGCAAGGTTGGTTCAACATCCGCAAATCATTCAACGTGATACAATACATTAACAAAAGAAGGACAAGAATCATATGATCCTCTCAATAGATGCAGAAAAAGCATTTGACAAAGTACAGCATTCTTTCTCGATCAAAACTCTTCAGAGTATAGGGATAGAGTGTACCTACCTCAATATCATAAAAGCCATCTATGAAAACCCTACAGCGAATATCATCCTCAATGGGGAAGCTGAGTGCTTTCCCCCTAAGGTCATTAACGTGGCAGGGATGTCCACTATCACCACTGCTATTCAACATAGTATTAGAAGTCCTAGCCACAGCAATCAGACAACAAAAAGAAATCAAAGGCATCCAAATCAGCAAGAAGAAGTCAAACTCTCACTCTTTGCAGATGATATGATACTTTATGTGGAAAACCCAAAAGACTCCACCCCAAAACTGCTAGAACTCATACAGGAATTCAGTCAAGTGGCAGGATATAAAATCAATGCACAGAAATCAGTGGCATTCCTATACACAAACAACAAGACAGAAGAGAGACAAATCAAGGAGTCGATCCCATTTACAATGGCACCCAAAACCATAAGATACCTAGGAATAAATTTAACCAAAGAGGCAAAGGATCTGTACTCAGAAAACTATACTCATGAAAGAAATTGAAGAAGACACAAAGAAATGGAAAAACGTTCCATGCTCATGGATTGGGAGAACCAATATTGTGAAGATGTCAATGCTACCTAGAGCAATCTACACATTCAATGCAATCCCCATCAAAATACCATCCACTTTTTTCAAAGAAATGGAACAAATAATCCTAAAATTTGTATGGAACCAGAAGAGACCCTGAATAGCCAGGGGAACATTGAAAAAGAAAAGCAAAGCTGGCGGCATCACAATTCCGGACTTCCAGCACTATTACAAAGCTGTCATCATCAAGATGGTATGGTACTGGCACAAAAACAGACACATAGATCAATGGAACAGAATAGAGAGCCCAGAAATGGACCCTCAACTCTATGGTCAACTCATCTTTGACAAAACAGGAAAGAATGTCCAATGGAATAAAGACAGTCTCTTCAACAAATGGTATTGGGAAAATTTGTCAGCGACATGCAAAAGAATGAAACTGGACCATTTCCTTACACCATACACAAAAATAGACTCCAAATGGTTGAAAGACCTAAACATGAGACAGGAGTCCATCAAAATCCCAAAGGAGAACACAGACAGCAACCTCTTCGACCTCAGCTGCAGCAATTTCTTCCTAGAAACATCACCAAAGGCAAGGGAAGCAAGGGCAAAAATGAACTATTGGGATTTCATCAAGATAAAAAGCTTTTGCACAGCAAAAGAAACAGTTCACAAAACCAAAAGACAACCGACAGAATGGGAGAAAATATTTGCAAATGACATATCAGATAAAGGGCTAGTATCCAAAAGCTATAAAGAACTGATCAAACTCGGGCGCCTGGGTGGCTCAGTTGGTTAAGCGACTGCCTTCGGCTCAGGTCATGATCCCGGCATCCTGGGATCGAGTCCCACATCGGGCTTCCCCTTCTCTGTGGGGAGCCTGCTTCTCCCTCTGCCTCTGCCTGCCACTCCCCCTGCTTGTGCTCACTCTGTCTCTCTCTCTCTCTATGTCAAATAAATAAATAAAATCTTTAAAAAAAAAAAAAGAACTGATCAAACTCAACACCCAAAAAACAAATAATCCAATCAAGAAATGGGCAGAAGACATGAACAGACATTTTTCCAAAGAAGACATCCAAATGGCCAACAGACACATGAAAAAGTGTTCCACATTGTTCGGTATGAGGGAAATCCAAATCAAAACCTCAATGAGATACCACCTCACACCCGTCAGAATGGCTAAAATTAACAAGTCAGGAAATGGCAGATGTTGGCGGGGATGTGGAGAAAGGGAAACCCTCCTACACTGTTGGTGGGAAGGCAAGCTTGTGTAACCCCTCTGGAAAACAGTATGGAGGTTCTTCAAACAGTTGAAAATAGAGCTACCATACGATCCAGCAATTGCACTACTGGATATTTACCACAAAGATACAAATGTAGGGATCCGAAGGGGTACATGCACCCCGATGTGTATAGCAGCAATGTCCACAATAGCCAAACTGTGGAAAGAGCCAAGATGTCCATCGACAGATGAATGGATAAAGAAGAAGTGGTATATATACCCAATGGAATATTATGCAACCATAAAAAGGAATGAGATCTTGCCATTTGCAATGACATGGATGGAACTGGAGGGTGTTATGCTGAGTGAAATAAGTCAATCAGAGAAAGACATGTATCATATGACCTCACTGATATAAGGAATTTTTAACCTCAGGAAAGAAACTGAGGATTGCTGGAGTGGTGGGGGTGGGAGGGATGGGGGGCCTGGGTGATAGATACTGGGGAGGGTATGTGCTATGGTGAGCGCTGTGAATTGTGCAAGACTGTTGAATCACAGATCTGTACTTCTGAAACAAATAATGCAATATATGTTAAGAAAAAAAAAGAAGAAATAGCAGGAGGGGAAGAATGAAGGGGAGTACGTCAGAGGGGGAGACGAACCATGAGAGAGGATGGAGTCTGAAAAACTAACTGAGGTTTCTAGAGTGGAGGGGGGTGGGGGGATGGATTAGCCTGGTGATGGGTATTAAAGAGGGCACATTCTGCGTGGAGCACTGGGTGTTATGCACAAACAATGAATCATGGAACACTACATCAAAAACTAATGATGTAATGTATGGTGATTAACATAACAATTAAAAAATAAAAACAAAACAGAACAGGTTGGACATTTTGAACTCTCCTCTGATAAGTTCTCCTCTATCTTTAACACCTAATAAACACGTAGAAAAAAATGAAATCTAATCTTGTTTGGAAGTAGGAGGGTCAAGTCTTAAAATTCACACTACCAATAAAATTGAGAAACAAGCATAACTGACTGGGAGATACAGAAATTCTTCAGAATTCAGAAATAGAGTGCTTATTTGAAGAACTGCTCCATTAACCTAATTAAACCAGTCAGTCCCCCTTAGATCAATGCCTGCATGTGGATACAACTATGTCCTGCTCCTGAGCCTAAAATGTAGTGGGCTGTGGTCACTACTTTAAAAATTTCATCAAAAATTTTTTTCATCGGTGTAGATGCTCCAAATTAGAAATCTTAACTTCAAAATCTATTTTGTCCTATAATTTTGATAATCTTCAACAGAAGCTAGGTTTATCCAAGACATTCTCTTGATTATTTCTGTTGTTGGGAGCTACCTGAAACTCAGGGGTGATCATGAGAGGTCTCATGACCCATTCAGTCTTGCATTTTAAGTGTTGATAAGGGCCGAGGTCGACTGTATATGCAGCTGTTGTACACCTAAAGTTTTAAAGGTCAAAGAGTTATTTAACATTATTCATGCATAGTAAATTATCCAGAGATACATAGAATCGTAATTCTAGTTCACCAATCAAGAAGAGTGCTACATCTTCAGGAAAGTTATTTTTCATAATTATTTATAACTGGGCTTTAACTTCTGAAATAGACTTACCATGGTCTCACAGGTAAATAATACAGAATCTCTTATCCAATGATCCTCCTAATTGTTTTCAAGCCATTATCCAATTATTTTTCTCAAAAAGTGCAGGGTTTAACAGTAGCCTGTCTGAAAGTTGCCTAGCGTAATTAGGAAGATATGTTAATGCCTGGGGTAAAATCTCAATAGGACTGTTGTAAAAGGTCTTCAGACTGCTTTGTTCTTCTGACTTTGAGGAGTCAATTAAATCTCCAATGACCTAAACTATCATTTTTTTTCCTTCCCTTTTCAAAGAATTTCCTTTTCATTGTGTCTTCTTTGCTTCTGTTAATTCTTCTTTTGTTGCATTCTTGGTTTTGGCCTAAATTTTCCTTGACTTTCAAGGTCCTTGCAGTCATTTCGCTTCTTCCTTCTGAGGAAGAAGGGAATCTGCATTTAACACCTTACATAAAATCACTTGACCTGCACTTTTTCTTTCTTTTTTTTTTTTCCAAAGGGGCATAAAATAATTTCATGTGAAAATGTACTTATAGGGATGCCTGGGTGGCTCAGTTGTTAAGCATCTGTCTTCAGCTCAGGTCATGTTCCCAGGGTCCTGGGATCGAGGCCCACATCAGGCTCCCTGCTCAGCGGGAAGTCTGCTTCTCCCTCTCCCACTCCCCCTGCTTGTGTTCCCTCTCTCGCTGTCAAATAAATTTTTAATTTTTTTAAATAAAGAAAATGTACTTATAGGGACACCTGGGTGGCGCAGTCCATTGAATATCCAACCTTTGGTTTCATCTCAAGTCATGATCTCAGGGTCATGAGATTGAGCCCTGCCTTGGGCTCTGAGCTCAGCGGGGAATCTGCTTGAGATTCTCTCTCCCTCTGCCCCTCCCCACTCATTCTCTCTCTCTCAAATAAATAAATAACTATTTAAAAAAGAGATAAAATGTACTTTTAATAGATGCAATAGTTTATCTCACAGTTTAGATTTGTATGGTTAGTGATTAAAGCTCAAAAAAATCTAACGAAATCACAAAACTAATACAACTTTTAACTTTACTTTTTGGATGTTTCCAAATCCCAAATTTCTAGACTGGTTTGAGTTTATATTTTAATATGAAGTTTTTATTAGTGTATGATAAGCATTTGAATTTTTATTTTTAAAATGTTTTGCAATTGAACATATAAATAGATTTTAGGTCTATAAATTACAATCACAATGAATATATAACACTTAATGGCTATCAAATAGATTGGAAGCCATCATATCTACCTATTATATATATATATATATATATATATATGTAAGATATATATATGTACATACATATTCAACCTGAAATATAAGTTCAGTGAGGTATTTGGGGAGTTATATGAAATGTTATGTGAAAAAAAATCTCTTATTCACAAAGTAGGAAAAATATCAGCAAAGGATAAGTTAACCAATCTGAAATCTGCAACATCATTCACAGTGGTCTTTCCTAAAATATATTGAACAAAAAAAGAAACTCTGCAGTGAAATGATGGTAGGAAATACAGTAATTAGATCTCTTCTTGGGTCATGGTATTGCATACTAGCCCATTAAAATAAAAGCTCTGAAAAGCTCGCGTCCTATGTAAGTGAAACACCTGTTAGCAACCCTTGAAAGCAGTGTTCTATGGAACACACTTTTAAAAATGCAGCATTTAAAAATTGTATGCAAACTCTCTACCATTTATGATTGTTTCCAGTTAAAAATCAATGTTTAGATTTTATGGAACGGAAAATTTCAGGATAGATCTTTATTACCTGTTACATTAAAAAAAGGATTCTTACAACTTATATTTGCTTTATTTAATGAACATTAAATGAGTATCTAGAATGTACTTTACTAAGCACAAGTAATTTAGGATAAATAATTCACCATACTTACTTTTAAAGAGCTCAATTTCATCAAAGAATAAAGTGAAAGTACTAGTTCTTAATTAAGGTAAACAATATATTGACTATGTGTCTACAAAAGCTATTGACTTGTGATATGTATTTTATTCAGATCTTTGACATACTCCAGTTTGGTCATATTCCACCTTGATGGATTATTTTCAATTTTCTTAACAGAAAACAAAGACAGAGCTAGAATATGTGAAGCTATCTTACAACATATGATAAATCACAGTTCAGGATTATAGAGAATACTCATGGAATAAGCTAGGTAAAAAATGTTGAGGGGTGCCTGGGTGGCTCAGTCGGTTGAGTGTCTAACTCTTGGTTTTGGTTCAGGTCGTGATCTCAGGGTCATGAGATCAAGTCCTGAGTCAGGCTCTGCACTCAGCAGGGAGTCTGCTTCAGATTCTCTCTCTCTCTCTGCCCTTCCCCACACCCTCTCTAAAAAAAAAAAAATAATAATATTGAATAGAGACTGCTATTTTTGTTTAAAGCTATTATATGTTTATACTTTGAAGTTATTAATAGAATAATCTTGTGATTACTTTGCCATGGGGTCAACAAAATAAGTCTTATAAAATAATCTCAGGGGATTGATATTTTCTTCTTGTTCTAATCATCTATCTCCATTTCTGCACAAATTTTCTAAAATGAACAAAACAAAAAATTATCCTACAAAAAATTTTCTCCTTTGTTCAATAAAAACATGTTTGCATGTTTGTGTTTTAAGTTGGTTTCTTTATAATTTAAAAATGACAATAAATATCACTATTTTGTATGAGTTTAAGATCAACAAGGTTGTAAAGGTCATTTTATGCTTTCAATCCTGCTAAAGACAGTTTTTCCCCCTTAAACGATCAATTTCAAGTATTTTTAAGCGTTCATTATTAAATTAATTGCTTAATTAAGTCAGCCTGTTATGCTTCTATTCATCAACCATTAATTGAGTGTCTACTATGCTACAGATACCAAGCTAGAATATTTACCCCCTAATGAATGAGAGAAGAGCAGCCACTTAATTCTATCACTTCTCTTGACATTTCCAATATACTGAAGAAGGCTCATTGCGGAAGCAGGAATTCTGAGTCAGTCTGAATGTGTGCGTTTTTCTTCATGTGCCTACGTGTGTTACAGAGCCCCAATTTTGTATGTCATGACATACATTCTTCTAATGGTTTGCAAATCCTCGTGGCAACTCCTTATTAGGGGAGCTCTCAAAAGATTCAATGGACTTCTAAATCAGGTAGGAAAATCAGAACCATTAGAAATCACCACTGGTGGGGCACCCGGGTGGCTCAGTCCTTAAGCATCTGCCTTAGGCTCAGATCATGATCTCAGGGTCCTGGGATCAAGCCCCGCATCAGGCTCCCCACTCAGCAGGAAGCCTGCTTCTCCTTCTCTCACTCCCCCTGCTTGTGTTCCCTCTCTTGCTGTCTCGCTCTCTCTGTCAAATAAATAAATAAAATATGTAAAGAAAGAAAGAAAGAAAGAAAGAAAGAAAGAAAGAAAGAAAGAAAGAAAGAAAGAAAGAAAGAAAGAAAGAAAGAAATCATCGCTGGATTCCAAAGCAGTTTGAACACGATCTTTTTTCTAGCATTTCTTTCCAAATTAGGAGGACAAGACCCTTAAAAAAAATAGTCACAGATTTTACAGAAATTCTATGTTCAGTTCACTATTCCTGACTAGATGAACTATGTAGACAAATTACAACCTCTCTAACTTGTTCAGCAGTAAAATGGAGTTAAAAATACCTCTTACTGGGAATTCTTAATCTCAGGAACAAACTGAGGGTTGCTGGAGTGGTCGGGGGTGGGAGGGATGGGGTGGCTGGGTGATAGACATTGGGGAAGATATGTGCTACGGTGAGCGCTGTGAATTGTGTAAGACTGTTGAATCACAGATCTGTACTTCTGAAACAAATGACGCAACATATTTTAAGAAAAAAGAAAAGAAGATAGCAGGAGAGGAAGAATGAAGGGGAGTAAGTCAGAGGGGGAGACGAACCATGAGAGATGATGGACTCTGAAAAACAAACTGAGGTTTCTAGAGGGGAGGAGGGTAGGGGGATGGGTTAGCCTGGTGATGGGTATTAAAGAGGGCACATTCTGCATGGAGCACTGGGTGTTATGAACAAACAATGAATCATGGAACACTACACCAAAACAAATGATGTAATATATGGTGGTTAACATAACAATAAAAAATTTAAAAAAAAATACCTCTTACTGTGTTATAAGTTATACAACACAGTATAGCCCTTTGGTTGTGACATTCCCTATCGTTTACTAATTCATCCAACAGATATTTATTGAATTCCTATTGTGTGTAAGGCTTGGCTGCTGGGCAGTAGGGATGGGCGTGTTGGGAAAACAGTCCCGTTTCTGCACCCATACAGTCGAGGGGAACAGATCACTATTAAATTAGCCATGCTTTTCGAAGCCAAAAATTTCCTTCAAGGACCAGGCAGAAATCCCAATTTTTTATGAACCTTCCTCCTTTTTGGAGTGGGGCGGGATCTTTCCTCCCTGAAATCTCTGTATTCTGCATACGCCGTGTACACTACGTCTCAGAGACTACATCAAACTAGGGTTATCGATGTGAATTCCTATGCTTCCCATTGGGTTATCATGTCATTTGGGTGAGAAAAACAAGTTTTACTCTAAGCTAAACAACATGTTAGATGCTCTAACATGTTATCTCCCTCACTGTAACAATGTGAGAAAGCACGTCCATCATTTGAAAGACAAGGGAACCATGGTTTAGGGAGGCTGAATCTATTTCAGGTGAGTTACAGAAAGTGACTGTGCAGGTTGGCTATGATGCACCTGGCCTAGAAGAGCTCAATGGTGATATCTTAGTAACACTGACACAGTAAAACTGTCCTAAAGTGACAGTTGACCTTGTTTATCTCACGTGTACAACTCGCTGAGCTTGGCAAACAGAGGGAAGAAGGAAGTGCCATGGCCCATCAGCTGTAGCTTCCGAAAGCAGTCAGGAAAGAAACAAATAAATGTACAAATTGACCTAAATCTTGGGCAAAGTCTTTTTTGTTTAAATCCTTAGTATCAGTAGAAACCCAGGGCTTGAGCAAATCAGCAGGGTGTGGGGCAACAGAGGGCAGTGATGAGTTATCTGGCTCTGGAGGCAGACAGGGTGTGGGTTCTGGTTCTGTCGCCATTCCTCCCCAGCTGAGTGAGCCCCTGTTCCTCTGTTCCTCTTCTGGAAGAAGAGGCTAGTGATCAAACCTATGTCAGAGTTTGGTAGTGAGCATTAAGGAGAAAGTGCCCATAAACGGTTTCTGGCACATGCTAATAAGCTCTTAGCAATGAGAGTAACATAGTCATTAACAGGTAAAGAACAGGTCACAGGTTCTCAGGAGCATTATATCCTGATAAGCGCCATCACCAAGCCGTAGTCAAGTCGACGCACAAGCTCATAGAGCACCTCACATCTTCATTTATTAATCCATGTATTACATGAATTTCAGGAGCATTTTTTGAGGACCCACTGGGTACCAGGAACCATGACAGATCTTAGGGATACAAAGCTGAGGAGGCAACAGTTTCTTTTGGACATAATAGATTTTAGAAGAAGCAAAATGTGAACGCATATTTGGAAAACGCTTGAAATGTGCTTTGATGTAAGTGCTGAAATATAAAAAAAAAAAATTCCAGATTCAGTGGTAGTCCAATAAAAATAGCTCATATTTACCAAGGCCTTTCTGTCTGTGGCCGTTTGTCAAACACTTCATATAAGGTATCTTGGGCAATTGTCCCAGCATCCTTCCAAGAAACATAATATTATTGTACCCAGTTTACAGGTAAGAAAACTCAGGTTAAAAGACAATGTCAGATTCACCGTAGCCACAAAGTAGTAAGTGGTGCAGCCAGAAGGCGGCCTCCTAAGCTCTGTCACTGTTTGGAGAAGAGTAGTGAAGAAAGGGAGAGGCCACCAGCGGTGCCCTTCAAGGACAGAACTTTAATTTTATGTATGTTAGAGGAAAGGAAGCAAAAGAGCCCTTAAAGAAACTGGAGAAAATAAACATCAAAAAACTCGTCACATTTTATATGGATTTTATGTAACAGACTGCTAAAAATTGGTAAACGTATTTTTCCTTCCATATTCCGCACAAATGCTCCTCATGCCTGTGAATCACATTGTGCTTACTCCGTATCTTGCTCAAATTCTCTTGTTGATTTGTTTGCTGGTGAATTAAGAATGTAATTTAATAAAATAGACTTAATTTGCACATTTTAAGTTTTAAAGAATTGACTCCGAATCCCAAAATGAAGGAGATCTAGATGAATAAAAGAACTTGCTATACACAAACAGGACTTTTGGGGCAGCTGCATATTTAACATTAACAGGAGTGAACTGGGACACCTGGCTGCCAAACTCCCCTGCAAACTCGGCTGTGGGAACAGAAACAAAGGATTCGGAATAAAGGAAACATCTGTCTCCCTCTATTCCTCAGTGTGTGGAATGTATTTGGAGCATCATGTTTAAATCTGGGCACCACATTTTAGGAAGGAACTTAATTAGAGTGTGCCCAGAGGAAGAGAATCAGGAAAGTAGAAAGTGAAGGTAATACCACGTGAGGAGAGTTTGGAGGAAACAGGACCACGGGACCTTGGGGGGGGGCCCAACACTCAAAAGGGGCGTGACCGCCGAGTTCACACCTTAAAAGACCTGAAGGAAGAGGGAACACCACTGGGATGACTCCTGAATGCACGCCAGAATCCAGGTCTGGACGTTTGATAAAGGCAGACTTCAAGCCAGGGCTAAGACAGGAATGGGGCATCTTAGTGTGAACTCCCTATTTCTAGAAGGATCTAAGCACAAATTTTCTGTAGGGACACGAGATGGAGACCATAAACCCTAAAGACCTTCCCAGCTGTTGCTCAATGCTCTTCTTTCTCTTGCCTCTCATTGTCCAGTACGTGCAGCTCTGGTCAGCATCCTGCTCTCAGGGACTCTTACTCAACAGCCAATGGCTCTCAACAGGTCGCTGTAGGTGATCCGAAGGTTGGGACCAGAGAAGGTGGGAAAGCAGGCGATCAGATTTCCCTGAGACCAAAGCTCCAACCTCCCTAGGGCTGAGCTTTGTAGAGGCCATTTCACTTGGGAAGATGGGCACATCCTTTTGCTTGGGATGCTGGGGCCAAGCCTCAGGATCTGTCATGGACAGAGAGGGCTTGGCTGGACCTGAGCATGCTCTGTCCCTCCAGCTGAGGGGCCATGGCTTTGAGCATTCTAGGGATTCCCAGGGCAGCCAGCAGAGGGCACCTGCGCACCTCCAACCCGGAGCGGGAGCTGTCTTTGCCTGTGCTGACCCACGGTATCTCAGAGCAGGAAGGACTTCTGTAGCAGCCCAAGGATTCAGCCCCACTGTGGTTGCCCCAGGATAGAAAGCCAGAGCTGTGGTTCCAGTAGGTTCTGCTGCCCCCCTGTGGGAGACCCTGGGGGCTTTGCAGCCACTTGGTGCCGCCTGAGGTGCGCCTGAGAAAAGGTGCTTTGTTGGGTGAGTGCTGAGGAGGGGGCTCTGGGCGGCTTCCCCAGGACATGCTGGTAGGTGAGCAGCACAGTCGTTTGCATTTGGGGGGCTGTTCCCCTGATTCATTCCTCCTTTTCCCTGAGGGTATTTGAACAAGACCTGTTTTACTCAGGGATCCGTGGATTGAGGGATCCTGCGAAGTCACATCGGAGATGCTGTGGTTGGTTTGTTACAGATGAGGGCTTGTTTCTGGGGAGAAATGCTGACTCCAATTCAGAGAAATGGGAGCTGCATTCAGTTGGGACACGAATACAGGAACTGCTGTCAGAACCTTCTAGAAGGAGGAGCTGAGATCCCACTTTCTGAGTTCTGCTGGAGCCAGAGCCCCAGGTAAAAGCACAGAGTGTCCTCCACTTAAACATGCTTTTATTAATTTTCAATCGTTATTTTTTGCCGACAATGTTATAGTAGTTGGAAATGACTGAAAACTTGACCGGTAATTGATGTCCTAAAACTTCCATTAGTTTACTGTTAAATTTACACCTGAAACATGATTTGTTATAATTATCCTTTCCTGTCTTCCTTGGAAGGAAACTCATTCATAATACCTTTCAAATGTACTCATTATCTCATCTCCTTTTCTTTCTTTCTTCTTCTTCCTTTTTTTTTTTTTTAAGATTTTATGCCAGCACCACGGGGGTGAGGTGGGGGAAGGCAGAGGGAGAAGGTGACTCAACACTGAGCAGGGAGCCCGGCATGGGACTCGATCTCTGGGACCCTGAGATCAAGACATGAGATAGACACTTAAGTGACTGAATCACCCAGGCCTCCCAGCTTATCTCTTTTCAACTGAGATTTGCCATGTTTTCTAATTTCTCATGAACCCGTAACAATCTTCAATAGTTTTAAATTGGTTGCAGTTTACTAAAGCTCATTCACAGATTCCCAATGTGACGTCTTCTGTTCAAAGTGTCAGGACCACTTCTAAATATATGGAAGATTATACTAACTAAGCAAAATTTGTGAATCACTGTTTGAAGAAAAAGCATGATGGTATTTTTTTTAAGATATTAAAATAGATGTTTACATCCACTGGTTCATGCACTTCCAAATTTTTTCTTTTATTTTCCTTTGTTGCTTATTTCTATTTCAGATATTATATTCCTGTATCTTCCTGAGATTTACATTTCTCACGTGTACTTTCAAGGGTCCTTTCCATCATTTGTCAGAAAGAAGACAGACCTTTTGATGAGCATGCAGCTTTGTATAATTTCAAGATTTGTTGTTTAGGTTTTTAGAAACTTTTCCCGCCCATTTGAAAATATCATTCCACCTTGACAAGTTACATAAAAAGTGTAATCTCCTTGTATCAGTATGATTTCATTTAATTATACTGTGTTTCTTCATTTGATATTTTATATTTATGTCTAAAACTTGAGAATATCTCATAAGTTCACTGAATGTCCAAAAAGTATGAAATTTTGAACATTTGAATATTTGAACTCATAAATGCAGAGAGTTGCCTGTTAAATTAAGGCTATTTGCTGAACAAGATGCAAGTGACATAATCATTTTGGGGGACGAAATAATGTCTTCTATTGTTTTACAAACATGTGACAGTTGTTTCATTATCATATATCTGGATATGAGCAATTATTTTTTCTTTTCAATTTTTTATTTAAATTCTACTTAGTTAACATTCAGGATATGGATATGAGCAATCTTATGACACTATCTTTTTATAATTTATTAATTTAAGAAACTAAACATATCATTTTTTTCTCCATGATAAGAAAAATCTACAGAAGTATCATCATTTCTTATGACACAATTCTTTGTTTTTAAGATTCTATTTAATAAATTGTGAGAGGAAGAGAGATCATGAATGCAAGGGGCGAGGCAGTGTGTGAAGATGAGTCCCTGCTGAGCAGGGAGCCTGATGCTGGGCTGGATCCCAGGGCCCTGAGAAATGACCTGAGCCAAAGGCAGCTGCTTAACCCACTGAGAAACCCGGGTGCCCCTTTATGACGTTATTCTTATATATGACATCTCTTATAATTGAAGCTTTTCCTCATTGATGTGCTACATCTGTTTTACCATCAATAACCAAGAAGAAGCATTTTCTCTGAATATTCTTTTTTAAAATTATTTTATATTATTTTTTTATTTTAATTCAATTAGCCAAAGGAATAGCTATCAACTAAACTAAGGATTAGCCATCATTAGTTTCAGAGGTAGAGTTCAGTGATTCTTCAGTTGCATATAACACCCAGTGCTCATCCCATCATGTGCCTTCCTTAATACCCATCACCCTGTTCCCCCTTCCCCCTCACCCACCTCCCCTCCAGCAACCTTCAATTTGTTTCCTATACTTAAGGGTCTCTTACGGTTTGTCTCCCTCTTTGTTTTCATCTTTTTTAAAAAAAATTTTTATTGTTATGTTAATCACCAAACATTACATTATTAGTTTTACATGTAGTGTTCCATGATTCATTGTTTGTGCATAACACCCAGTGCGACACGCAGAATGTGCCCTCTTTAATACCCATCACCAGGCTAACACATCCCCCGACCCTCTCCCCTCTAGAACCCTCAGTTTGTTTTTCAGAGTCCATCGTCTCTCATGGTTGGTCTCCCCCTCCGACTTACTCCCCTTCATTCTTCCCCTCCTGCTATCTTCCCGTTGTGGTGAAGGAGAGCCACTCTTCTCTGAAAGCTGGGCACAGCGGGTATGTGCACACACACTCTACAGAGACAATATTCCATGCTCCGGGAAGGATGACGCCTACCCTTTTTTTTCTTAATTTTTTATTGTTATGTTAATCACCATACATGACATCAGTAGTTTTGGATATAATGTTCCATTGTTCATTGTTTGTGCATAATACCCAGTCCTTCACGCAGGACGTGCCCTGCTTAATACCCATCACCAGGCTAACGCATCCCTCCACCACCCTCCCCTCTAGAACCCTCAGTTTGTTTCTCAGAGTCCGTCGGGGATGACTCCTACTCTGAAGGTTATAAATTTAAAATGTCTGAGAACAGGGAGGGACACATTCCTTAAACAACATAGATGTTGTGTTCCGTAAAAGGGAAGCACCAGCGATGGATCTGAAGGACAAGAGAGGGAGCCATGAGTCACTAGAAACAGGAGGTTGTGGATGAGAAGGATGGAGGTGCTCAGGGGAGTGGATGGGACTCTCTCGGGTAGAGCGTGGGCTGTTCCTGGCAGGCTAGGAGCCTGAGCAGTGAGTGTGAGGACACTGTGAGATCCACCTCGAGTTGCTTCCTGTGTCCGTCACACAGTGTGGATAATGCAGTTATTTGTACTAGAACGTCAGTGTTGCCGTAAAGCTGTTCCTTCATACTCTATAAAGATTGTTGTTTCCGCTGGATTTCTGAAGGTTCTGAACTGGGTGACAGAATGTGGTGGAGATTTGGGAAATTTAACTTGGTTCCTTTGGGGATTCTTGTCTGCCTGAGTTTGTGGGCCCCAGTGAGAAAAAGTGAAGACGGGACCGAAATCAACAGAGAGCCTGCCTTGGCCTTCAGCCTGAGCCAGAATCTTCGTGGGGAATTCAGGATTGACCAGGATCCACCCTAGCTGGATTCCTGTCACTACGCCTCTGCCTCTGAGTCACCACTCTGGCTGCACTTTTCATCTCCCTGAACGTCGTCACAGCATCCTGCGGATTTACCCGTGTGCCTGATTTCTCAGCCCAGATGCCAGCTTCCAGTGGGATCTACTTAGAGCCTCAGCTTTGTTATCTGTGAAAGGGGAGTATATTGGTTTCTGAGCTGATTAGAAGAATAGGAGTTGAAGTACATGAAGAATCTGCAGGGGCCCCTGGATGGCTCAGTGGGTTAAGGATCAGACTCTTGATTTCTGCTCAGGTCATGATCTCAAGGTTCTGAGATCGAGCCCCAAGTCATGCTCGGCGTTGAGTGTGGAGCCTACTTAGGAGTTTCTCTCTCCCGCCACCCTCCCCGTTCGTGCACAACGTTGCCCTTTCTCTGTCTCTGTCTCTCTGTCGGAAAAAAAGAAAAAGAATATGTAAAACATCTGGGCTGTTGGCCACGCCCCCTTCTCACTGTTTAAATGAAAATAGCACCATGCAGATGAGTATGAAAAGATGTTCACTTCAGTCCACACCATTACACTGAGAGTATAACACCTCAGCCCAGAGTTTCTCAATCCTGATTTCAAAAATAAGGCAAAGACCCCTTTTTATTTTCTAAAAAGTTTTAGGTCCTAGCTAAGAATGAAGTAAAAGATCATTACAAGAACCTGTATATTCAGAGATCTATACCTGGGATGTGAAGACAATTGTTTTCTATTACATATAGACTCGTGGAGGCAGCCACACACTCAGGTGTCCATTCAAGGCCTCAAATAGAGTATAGGAAGCAAATGCATTTAGGAAAACAGAAGGTCACAGTGTACTAACCCAAATCTATTTGCCTTACAGGACACTACATTTGAAATTTGAAGACCTCCCTGAGCAATTACAACCAGGCTGTGTGTGTATAAATTTAGAAAATTGTCAGATCAGCCTAATGTCCTGAATGCTGTCCCTGCCCATCCTGTCCCCTGTGCTCTGTCTCTCCTGGTATCCCCCAAATAAACCTTTCACAGTTCTGTCTCTGCATCAGCGTCTGCCTTCAGGAGGCCCTACACTCACTTCCCTTCGAGTGCACAGTGTGAATCCCGTACCCAGAACACACTGGCAGCAATGGTGGTGATGGAGGACAGTAGCAGGATTCCCCGTTGTCGTATCCTTCCTGCACGGGGCGTAAGAAATCCTCTGGGGAGGCGGACATATCTTGTATTTAGGTCTGTTGGTGGTTGTATTAACTCAGGTGATAGATACTCTTGAGCACATGGCACCTGCTAGTTTAGGGTGTGTGTGTCGATCGGCAGGACAGGGGTCTGTCCCCAGGCAGCGGTCTGTTGTGATGGTGAGGAATGAATGAATCATCCCTAGTGGCCCTGAGAGACTGGTGAGGAGGCTCTGCATTAATCCATATTTTGTGCACTGGTTTCACGTCACCAGCTGCCCCCCAACCGCAGGTGGGCTCTGAGTGGGGGCTGAATGTGGCAGTTTTCTTGGTAAGACCCATGATGCCCCTAATCCTCCCCAGTGTCCTTGTTCGGGGATGGGCAGGGAAGAGGCCAATTACAGGAGACCCATTCGTCCCTCACCACACAGGAGGATTTGGGTGTATGCCTCTGTCACTTTTTAGGTTGTTTACTCCAATCCATTCTGCACCAGAGCTCCTGGATCTTGCAAAGCCCTCCTTCTTCCCAGGTTGTGGAAGCAGCCATTCTCCACTATCTTTGGGGTCATGGCTGGGCCACTAAGGTGTCCAGGGTTTCTGTGCAGAAGTGGCTGGTTACTGCACTGCTGCAGTCAAGTTCAGCCTGAGGAGGCTTGGTAAATCAGATGGTCATACCCTGTGAGCAGGGCCTGGGCCAAATGATGGCAGCAGAGAGGGGCAGACAGGAGAGGTGGTTCCCTGTGGTCGTGGACAGGGCTGCACAGAGCAGAAGGCCTGAGGGCCTGGGGAGAGATAGGGAAAGAGACTGTCAGGGAGAGAGACACTGAATGAGTGGTGGGGGGGTTGGGCAAGACCTAGGAAGTGAGAGGAACAAAGAGAGAGATGCGGTAGAGAGAAGCAGAGACCAAGAGGAATTTCAAGGATGAAAAGAGGTTGCTGGTCTAGGTGTTGAAGGTGGGCCATACACCAGGGTGGAGGAAGTCGATGTAGGCGATCTGAATATTGGGGCCAGAGAAGGTGGGAAAGCAGGCGATCAGATTTCCCTGAGAGCAAAGCTCCAACCTCCCTAGGGCTGAGCTTTGTAGAGGACATTTCACTTGGGAAGATGGGCACATCCTTTTGCTTGGGGTGTGGGGCCAAGCCTCAGGATCTGTCATGGAGAGAGAGGGCTTGGCTGGACCTGAGCATGCTCTGTCCCTCCAGCTGAGGGGCCATGGTTTTGAGCATTCTAGGGATTCCCAGGGCAGCCAGCAGAGGGCACCTGCGCACCTCCAACCCGGAGGGGGAGGTGTCTTTGCTTGTGCTGACCCAGGGTATCTCAGAGCAGGAAGGACTTCTGTAGCAGCCCAAGGATCCAGCCCCACTGTGGCTGCCCCATGATAGAGAGTCAGAGCTGTGGTTCCAGTAGGTTCTGCTGCCGCCCTGTGGGAGACCCTGGGGCTTTGCAGCCACTTGGTGCCTCCTGAGGTGCGACTGAGAAAAGCTGCTTTGTTGGGTGAGTGCTGAGGAGGGGGCTCTGGGCGGCTTCCCCAGGACATGCTGGTAGGTGAGCAGCACAGTCGCTTGCATTTGGGGGGCTGTTCCCCTGGTTCATTCCTCCTTTTCCCTGAGGGTATTTGAACAAGATCTGTTTTACTCAGGGATCCGTGGATTGAGGGGTCCTGCGACGTCACATCAGAGATGCTGTGGTTGGTTTGTTACAGATGCGGGCTTGTTTCTGGGGAGAAATGCTGACTCCAATTCAGAGAAATGGGAGCTGCATTCAGTTGGGACGTGAATACGGGAACTGCTGTCAGAACCTTCTAGAAGGAGGAGCTGAGATCCCACTTTCTGAGTTCTGCTGGAGCCAGTGCCCTAGGTAAAAGCACAGAGTGTCCTCCACTTAAACACGCTTTTATTAATTTTCAATCGTATTTTTTCCCGACAATGTTACAGTAGTTGGAAATGACTGAAAACTTGACCGGTAATTGATGTCCTAAAACTTCCATTATTTTACTGTTAAATTTACACCTGAAACCTGATTTGTTATAATTATCCTTTCCTGTCTTCCTTGGAAGGAAACTCATCCATAATACCTTTCAAATGTACTCATTATCTCATCTCCTTTTCTTTCTTTCTTCTTCTTCTTCTTCCTTTTTTTTTTAAGATTTATTGCCAGCACCACGGGGGTGGGGTGGGGGACGTCAGAGGGAGAAGGTGACTCAACACTGAGCAGGGAGCCCCGCATGGGCCTCGATCTCAGGGACCCTGAGATCAAGAACTGAGAGAGACCCTTAGGTGAATCAGTCACCCAGGCGCCACAGCTTATCTCTTTTCAACTGAGATTTACCATGTTTTCTAATTTCTCATGAACCCGTAACAATTTTCAATAGTTTTAAATTGGTTGCAGTTTACTAAAGCTCATTCACAGGATCCCACTGTGGCTTCTTCTGTTCAAAGTGTCAAGACCGCTTCTAAATATATGGAAGATTATACTAACTAAGCAAAATTTGTGAATCACTGTTTGAAGAAAAAGCATGATGGTATTTTTTTTAAGATATTAAAATAGATGCTTACATCCACTGGTTCGTACACTTCCAACTTTTTTCTTTTATTTTCCTTTGTTGCTTTTTTCTATTTCAGATATTATATTCCTGTATCCTCCTGAGTTTTACATTCCTCACGTGTACTTTCAAGGATCCTTTCCGTCATTTGTCAGAAAGAAGACAGACCTTTTGATGAGCATGCCCCTTGGTATAATTTCAAGATTTGTTGTTTAGGTTTTTAGAAACTTTCCCGCCCATTTGAAAATATCATCCCACCTTGACAAGTAACATAAAAAGTGTAATCTCCTTGTATCTGTATGATTTCATTTCATTATACTGTGTTTCTTCATTTGATATTTTATATTTATGTCTAAAAGTTGAGAATATCTCATACGTTCAATGAATGTGGAAAACATATGAAATTTTGAAGGTTTCCATATTTGAACTCATAAATGCAGAGAGTTGCCTGTTAAAATAAAGCTATTTGCTGAGCAAGATGCAAGTGACATAATCATTTTGGGGGAAGAAATAATGTCTTCTATTCTTTTACAAACATACTACAGTTGTTTCATTTTCATATATCTGGATATGAGCAATTATTTTTTCTTTTCAATTTTTTATTTAAATTCTACTTAGTTAACATTCACGGTATGGATATGAGCAATCTTATGACAGTATCTTTTTATAATTTATTAATTTAAGAAACTAAACATATCATTTTTTTCTCCATGATAAGAAAAATCTACAGAAGTATCATTTCTTATGACACAATTCCTTGTTTTTAAGATTCTATTTAATAAATTGTGAGAGGAAGAGAAATCATGATTGGAAGGGGCGAGGCAGAGTGTGAAGATTAGTCCCTGCTGAGCAGGGAGCCCGATGCCAGGCTCGATCCCAGGACCCTGAGAAATGACCTGAGCCGAAGGCAGCTGCTTAATCCACTGAGACACCCGGGTGCCCCTTTATGACGTTATTCTTAATATGATATCTCTTGTAATCGAAGGTTTTCCTCATTGATGGGCTACATCTGTTTTACCATCAATAACCAAGAAGAAGCATTTTCTCTGAATATTCTGTTTTTAAATTATTTTAAATATTTTTTTTATTTTAATTCAATTAGCCAAAGGAATAGCTATCAATTACACTAAGCATTAGCCGTCATTAGTTTCAGAGGTAGATTTCAGTGATTCTTCAGTTGCATATAACACCCAGTGCTCATCCCATCATGTGCCTTCCTTAATACCCATCACCCAGTTACCCCATCCGCCTCACCCACCTCCCCTCCAGCAACCTTCAGTTTGTTTCCTATAGTTAAGAGTCTCTTATGGTTTGTCTCCCTCTTTGTTTTCATCTTTTTTAAAAAATTTTATATTCTTATGTTAATCACCATACATTACATCACTAATTTTACATGTATTGTTCCATGATTCACTGTTTGTGCATAACACCCAGTGTTCCACACAGAATGTGCCCTCTTTAATACCCATCACCAGGCTAACCCATCCCCCGACCCCCTCCCCTCTAGAACCCTCAGTTTGTTTTTCAGAGTCCATCGTCTCATGGTTCGTCTCCCCCTCCGACTTTCTCCCCTTCATTCTTCCCATCCTGCTATCTTCTTCTTTTCCATTTTTCTTAACATATGTTGCATTAATTGTTTCAGAAGTACAGATCTGTGATTCAACAGTCTTGCACAATTCACAGTGCTCACCATAGCACATACCCTCCTCAATGCCTATCACCCAGCCACCCCATCCCTCCCACCCCCACCACTCCAGCAACACTCAGTTTCATTCCCGAGATTAAGAATTCCTCATATCAGTGAGGTCATATGATACATGTCTTTCTCTGATTGACTGATATCACTCAGCATAACACCCTCCAGTTCCATCCACGTCGATGCAAATGGCAAGATCTCATTCCTTTGGATGGCTGCATAATATTCCATTGTGTATATATACCACCTCTTCTTTATCCATTCATCTGTCGATGGACATCTTGGCTCTTTCCACAGTTTGGCTATTGTCGACATTGCTGCTATAAACGTCGGGGTGCACGTACCCCTTCAGATCCCTACATTTGTATCTTCGTGGTAAATACCCAGTAGTGCAACTGCTGGATCGTATGGTAGCTCTATTTTCAACTGTTTGAGGAAGCTCCATACTGTTTTCCGGAGGGGTTGCACCAGCTTGCATTCCCACCAACAGTGTAGGAGGGTTCCCCTTTCTCCGCATCCGCTGCCAACTTCTGTTGTTTCCTGACTTGTTAATTTTAGCCATTCTGACTGGTGTGAGGTTGCATCACATTGAGGTTTTGAGTTGGATTTCCCTGATGCCGAGCGATGTTGAGCACTTTCTTATGTGTCTGTTGGCCATTTGGATGTCTTCTTTGGAAAAAATGTCTGTTCATGTCTTCTGCCCATTTCTTGATTGGATTATTTGTTCTTTCGGTGTTGAGTTTGATAAGTTCTTTATAGATTTCGGATACTAGCCCTTTATCTGATATGTCATTTGCAAATACTTTCTCCCATTCTGTTGGTTGTCTTTTGGTTTTGTGGATGGCTTCTTTTGCTGTGCAAAAGCTTTTTATCTTGATGAAATCCCAATAGTTCATTTTTCCCCTTGCTTCCCTTGCCTTTGGCGATGTTTCCAGAAAGAAGTTGCTGAGGCCGAGGTCCAAGAGGTTGCTACCTGTGTTTTCCTTTAGGATTTTGATGGACTCCTGTCTCATGTTTAGGTCTTTCAACCATTTGGAGTCTATTTTTGTGTGTGGTGTAAGGAAATGGTCCAGTTTCATTCTTCTGCATGTGGCTGTCCAATATTCCCAACAGTTAGTTGAAGAGACTGTCTTTTTTCCATTGGATATTCTTTCCTGCTTTATCAAAGATGAGTTGACCATAGAGTTGAGGGTCCATTTCTGGGCTCTCGGTTCTGTTCCATTGATCTATGTGTCTGTTTTTGTGCCACTACGATATTGTCTTGATGATGACAGCTTTGTAATAGAGCTGGGAGTCCGGAATTGTGATGCCGCCAGCTTTGCTTTTCTTTTTCAAGATTCCTCTGGCTATTCGGGGTCTCTTCTGGTTCCATACAAATTTTAGGATTATTTGTTCCATTTCTTTGAAAAAAGTGGATGGTATTTTGATGGGGATTGCACTGAATGTGTAGATTGCTCTAGGTAGCAGTGACATCTTCACAATGTTGGTTCTTCCAATCCATGGACATGGAAAGTTTTTCCATTTCTTTGTGTCTTCTTCAATTTCTTTCATGAGTATTTTCTAGTTTTCTGAGTACAGATGCTTTGCCTCTTTGGTTAGATATATTCCTAGGTATTTTATGGTTTTGGGTGCAATTGTAAATGGGATCGACTCCTTGATTTGTCTCTCTTCTGTCTTGTTGTTGGTGTATAGGAATGCCACTGATTTCTGTGCATTGATTTTATATCCTTCTACTTTACTGAATTCCTGTATGAGTTCTAGCAGTTTTGGGGTGGAGTCTTTTGGGTTTTCCACATTCAGTATCCTATCATCTGCAAAGAGTGAGAGTTTGACTTCCTCTTTGCTGATTTGGATGCCTTTGATTTCTTTTTGTTGTCTGATTGCTGTGGCTAGGACTTATACTATGTTGAATAGCAGTGGTGATAGTGGGCATCCCTGCCGCGTTCCTGACCTTAGGGGAAAAGTTCTCAGCTTTTCCCCATTGAGAATGATAATCGCTGTAGGTTTTTCATAGATGGCTTTTATGATATTGAGGTATGTACCCTCTATCCCATTCTTGACGAGTTTTGATCAAGAAACAATGCTGTACTTTTCAAATGCTTTTTCTGCATCTATTGAGAGGATCATATGATTCTTGTTCTTTCTTTTGTTAATGTATGGTATCATGTTGAATGATTTGTGCATGTTGAACCAACCTTGCAGCCCAGGGATAAATCCCACTTGGTCATGTTGAATAATCCTTTTAATGTACTTTTGGATCCTGTTGGCTAGTATTTTGGTGAGAATTTTTGCATCCATATTCATCAAGGATATTGGTCTGTAATTCTCCTTTTTGATGGGTCTTTGTCTGGTTTTGGGGTCAAGTTAACGGTGGCCTCATACAATGAGTTTGGAAGTTTTCCTTCCATTTCTATTTTTTGGAGCAGTTTCAGTAGAATAGTTATTAATTCTTCTTTAAATGTCTGATAGAATTCCCCTGGGAAGCCATCTGGCCCTGAGCTTTTGTTTGTTGGGAGATTTTTGATGACTGCTTCAATTTCCTTAGTGGTTATATGTCTGTTCAGGTTTTCTATTTTTTCCTGGTTCAATTTTGGTAGTTGATACGTCTCTAGGAATGCACCCATTTCTTCCAGGTTATCTAATTTGCTGGCATAGAGTTCCTCATAATATGTTCTTAAAATTGTTTGTATTTCTTGGGTGTTGGTTGTGATCTCTCCTCTTTCATTCATGATTTTGTTGATTTGGGTCATTTCTCTTTTCTTCTTGATAAGTCTGGCCAGGGGTTTATCAATCTTGTTAATTCTTTCAAAGAACCAGCTCCTACTTTCGTTGATCTGTTCTACTGTTCTTTTGGTTTCTAGTTCATTGATTTCTGCTCTGATCTTTATTATTTCCTTTCTCCTGCTGGGTTTAGGCTTTATTTGCTGTTTTTTGTCTAGCTCCTTTACGTATAGGGTTAGATTGTGTATTTGAGACATGTCTTGTTTCTTGAGAAAGGCTTCTTTTTCTATATATTTTCCTCTTAGGACTGCCTTTGCTGCATCCCAAAGATGTTGAACAGTTGTGTTTTCAATTTCATTGGTTTCCATGAATTTGTTTAATTCTTCTTTAATTTCCTGGTTGACCCATTCATTCTTTAGTAGGATGCTCTTTAGCCTCCATGTATTTGAGTTCTTTCTGACTTTCTTCTTGTGATTGTGTTCTAGTTTCAAAGCACTGTGGTCTGAAAATATGCAGGGAATGATCCCAATCTTTTGGTACCAGTTGAGTCCTGATTTGTGACCTAGGATGTGACCAATTCTGGAGAATGTTCCATGGGCACTAGAGAAGAATGTGTATTCCCTTGCTTTGGGATGGAATGTTCTGAATATGTCTGTGAAGTCCATTTGGTCCAGTGTGTGATTTAAAGTCTTTACTTCCTTGTTGATCTTTTCCTGAGATGGTCTGTCCATTTCAGTCAGGGGGGTGTTAATGTCCCCCACTATTATTGTATTGTTATCAATGTGTTTCTTTGCTTTTGTTAATAATTGCCTTATATAATTGACTGCTCCCATGTTAGGGGCATAGATATTTACAATCGTTAGATCTTCTTGTTGGACAGACCCTTTAAGTAGGATATAGTGTTCTTCTTCATCTCTTATTACAGTCTTTGTTTTAAAATCTAATTTGTCTGATATAAGGCTTGCCATCCCAGCTTTCTTTTGGTGTCTAGTAGCATGGTAAACGGTTTTCCACCCCCTCACTTACAATCTGGGTGTGTCTTTGGGTCTAAAATGAGTCTCTTGCAGACAGCATATCGATGGGTCTTTTTTTTTAATCCAATCTGATTGCCTGTGTCTTTTGATTGGGACATTTAGCCCATTTACATTCAGGGTCACTATTGAAAGATAGGAATTTAGTGCCATTGTATTGCCTGTAAGGTGACTGTGACTGTATATTGTCTGTGTTCCTTTCTGATTTATGCTGCTTTTAGGCTCTCTCTTTTCTTAGAGGACCCCTTTCAATATTTCTTGTAGGGCTGGTATTGTGTTCGCAAATTCCTTTAGTTTTTGTTTGTCCTGGAAGGTTTTATCTCTCCTTCTATTTTCCATGACAGCCTAGCTGGATATAGTATTCTTGGCTGCATATTTTTCTCGTTTAGTGCTCTGAAGTTATCATGCCAGTCCTTTCTGGCCTGCCAGGTCTCTGTGGATAGGTCTGTTGCCAATCTAATATTTCTACCATTCTAGGTTACATATCTCTTCTCTAGAGCTGCTTTCAGGATTTTCTCTTTGTTTCTGAGGCTCCTAAGTTTTACTCTTAGATGTCGGGGTGTTGACCTATTTTTATGGATTTTGAGAGGGGTTCTCTGTGCCTCCTGGATTTTGACGCCTGTTTCCTTCTCTCATTAGGGAAGTTCTCTGCTATTATTTGCTTCAATATACCTTCTGCCCCCCTCTCTCTCTCTTCTTCTTCTCAGGATGCCAATTATTCTAATATTGTTTCGTTTTATCGTATCGCTTAGCTCTCGAATTCCGCCCTCGTGATCCTGTATTTGTTTCTCTCTCTTTTTCTCAGTCTCTTTATTTTCCATCATTTGGTCTTCTATATCACTGATTCTCTCTTCTGTCTCATTTATCCTAGCAGTTAGTGCCCCCATTTTTGATTGCACCTCATCAATAGCCTTTTTGATTTCGACTTGGTTAGATTTTTGTTCTTTTATTTCTCCAGAAAGGGTTTCTCTAATAACTTCCACGCTTTTTTCAAGCCCAGCTAGTATCTTTAAAGTCATGATTCTGAACTCTAGGTCTGAAATCATATTAATGTCCATATTGAGTAGGTCCCTGGCTGACCGTACTACCTCTTGTTCGTGTTGCTGAGGCGATTTTTTCGTCTTGTCATTTTGTCCAGAGGAGAATAGATGAATGTAAGAACAAAATGCTACCAGGTTAACAACGTCCCCAGGAAATATACTCTGTAGAAATCAGAAAAGACCTGAAACCAGGGGAAACAAAAGGGAAAGAAATAAAAAAGAGAGAGAGAAAAAAACAAAACAAAACAAAAAGATAAAAACAAAAAACAGAACAATACAAAAAATGCAGAATATGATCAAATATGATCAGCCTAGTTTATAGATGAGCGCCAAACACTAGATTTTGGGCGTATTTTGGTCTGTTAGAAGAAAGTGCCTCCTAAAATTTTGAAGGAAGAAAGACATATATGTACAAAATAAGGGTTGATACAATGAAGGGATGGAAGATGACTGTAAAGATGAAAATTATAAAAGATTTTATAATAGGAATTGATAACATAAGAAGTTGTTTGAAAAAAGAAAGAAGAAGGTTAAAAAAAGAGAGAGAGAAAAAAAGGGGAGAGAATGTGATCAGGTAGGAGAGTAGAACAAAGCCATACACTACTGATTTAGGGTATATTTTGATCTGTTAGAAGAAACTTTATCTCAAAATTTTAAAGAGAGAACAATTATACACGCACACACACACACACACGCCAAAAATAAGGGTAACTACTATGAAGGGATAAAATATGAGTCTAAAAAAGAAAAATAAAATTTTTTTAAAAAGGGTTTAGAAGATGTTGGTTGAAAAAGGGAAAAAGAAAAATTAAAAAAAATAGTTAAGAAATTAACTTTGAAAAACGAATGAATCATGGTAAAAAAAAAAAAAGCCATGAATTCTATGTGCAGTATTCCCCTAGCGCTGGAGTTCTCCCATTCTCCTTGATCGGCAAACTTGGTCTTGGCTGGCTGGCTGTTCGTGCTGATCTTCTGGGGGAGAGGCCTGTTGCTGTGGTTCCCAAATGTCTTTGCCGGAGGTGGAATTGCCCCGCCCTTGTAGGTCCAGCCTAAGAAAGCTGCTCGGGTTTGCTCTCAGGAGTTTTTGTTCCCTGCAAGCTCTCGGGACAGCTTTGGAGGACCAGGGTGAAAATGTTGGCCTCCCAATCTCCACCTGGAGGAGCTGAGATCTCGGGGCCCCGCTCCTCAGTGCGCCCCCAGAGAAAAGCAGTCACTCCCGTCTCCCCAGTCTCTGGCCGCACTCCGTGCTCACCCGGCCTGTAAACGAGCGATTCTATCTCTGGCACCCGACCACGTGTGGAGTCTCCAAACCCAGCAGATCTCTGTGGTGCGCTCCCGTGCCACTCTCCCCGGGGAGGAAGGAGAGTCTTCCCAGCTCTGCTGCTTGTTGAGTCCCTGCTGGAGGAGCACTGGCCCGACTGTGCCGCGGATCACAGTTTATGGCAACCCCGAGCTGAGAGCCCACTCCCCGGGTCCGTCCCTGCAGCCAGCTTCCCCACTCCAATACGTGGGAGGTCTGCTGCACTCAGGCACCCCCAGTATTTCTGTGACCCCGAGGGTCCTGAGACCACACTGTCCCACGAGTGTTCCACCCCCCGGCTTAGCCACTGGAGCGACAGTCCCTCAGCGGAGCCGACTTCTAAAAGTTCCGATTTTGTGCTACACGGCTCTATCACTTGCCAGAAGCGGCGGAGGCCCCTTCGCCCGCCGTCTATCCTCCCGAATATCGCCTTGGATTCACTTCTCTGCACGTCCTACCTTCCAGTAAGTGGTCCCTTCTCTGTTCAGAGAGTTCTTGCTACTGTCTTTGATCTCCTGTTGAGTTCCTAGGTGTTCAGAATGGTTTGATCCCTATTCAGCTGAATTCCTGAGCCCAGACGAAAACCACGTCTCCTACTCCTCCGCCATCTTGCTCTGCTTCCCCTCTCTGAATATTCTTAATAGTGTTTTAGGTCTAAAATAATTTTGTAGAGGCATTACAAACTCTTTTTGAATTATATTACACAAATAAGACAAGATCTTATCTATCAATACCTTTATAGTTAGGCATATAGAAATTATAATAATCTACAATACTCAAAATTCAGAATCTTTCTTTTTTTTCATAAGATTTTATTTATTTGCCAGAGAGAGAACACAAGCAGGGGGCAGCGGCAGGTAGAGGGAGAAGCAGGCTCCCTGCTGAGCAAGGAGCCTCATGTGGACTTGATCCCAGGCCCCTGGGATCATGACCTGAGCTGAAGGCAGACTCTTAACTGACAGAGCCACCCAGGCGTCCCTAAATTCAGAATCTTTCTAGTGTTTGGGCTTTCAGTATTTTCCAGTGATCCCCTAAGATGTAAATTGTTTATTGCACAAAACGTGACATCAAAATCACTCCCAAAATATTCTTTCACTTTTAAATATTTTTTCACTTGCTGCAGAGCACAACAGAATAAATTATGAGTTTGCATAATTTTTGAACCCTTTGTTTAAAAAAATCCATCACGATGAAACATGATATGTTCATTGTAACTGATTCTTTTTCCCTCCTGCAATATCAGTGAGCCAGAGGTGACTCACTGTTTATTGGCAGGCTGCTACCCATTAGCTCAAACACCTGCTGCTGGTGCCAAACTCAGAATTGGTTTTGACACATCAGTCTTTTAAAAACATAACCCTGAAGAGCAGGTTTTTAGGCACTGACTGCCTGCGTGATTTCCATATCCCGTGAAACTGTGTCCAACATTTCCTAATCATAAATAAGATCAGTGAGTCAATCAATCAAGATCAACCGTTCAGCTCTAAAAGACCCTGAACTGCTGTTGGCCTTTTAAGTCTCTGATCCAGAACCACCCCCCCCCAAGCCAAGGTGCAGAAAGACATCACTTAGGCACATAAGCACCTTCTTCAATGTCCCCAGTATTGGAAGGGTTAATACTGTGATGGATCTCCCCTCTTGCAAACTTATCAGTTCCCCAAGAAAGGTTGTTTCATGTTACTGCCACCTCATGGTCACATCTTTTTCCTTCAGCCTGAAACTCATTGAAATCACTCTACATTCTTTCAGTCTTTGAATGTCTGTTTAAATTTGAAATACCTGATTGTTCTACTACTGCTGAGGAGGATGAAGGGGGAGAAGATAAAAACGAGGATTCCTGAGAACAATTGAGCCAGCCACAATGAATCACTTGGCCATTTGTACATTTTTTGAACAGGTTCAGCCATGGTGTGAAATATCATATCCTCTAAAATCCAAATATTGCCCGTGATCTAGGATGACCTGCTTTATGCTCAACTAATCAATGACACTCCTTCAAGAGCACAAAACTATTTATTTACATACTATAAAATGGCATGTTATAGATATGTTATTATCTTAATATAAAATATGAGGTACAGATATTTGTGAATTTATATTTTGCTGTATTCAGTTTTCTTTGACATGCATGTTGTTATTTAAATAAAACAATTAGAAGAAAAATAAGAATAGTGGTCTGTTATTAGTAGTCCTACTAGAACTAATTATGCATTCACATGTGTTAGAAAAAATAAAACAGTTATCACTAATAAACTTTTCATTGAAAATAGGCTTAGACTTACCAAAGAAAGGAGTCCATAAATGAAGGAATATTTTCTATGCATAAAATACTTGCATTATGTAGATACCTAGGTCTTCAAGAGGTGATACATAACTTGCCACTCTTTGAGATGTGCCTATAGTGACTTCACCAGAGGAAATATACCTTATGGACAGAGAAGAAACTTGGCCAACACACCCCCAGCAAGGTGATCAAAGTTAAACATCAACAGTGGTAAGCCATCTTGAGAGGAAACATTCTTGATGTGAAGTGATAAGGATATTTTGTCTCTGTGATCTCCTGCCCCCAAACACATAACTCCCGTCTAGTCCTTTGAGAAAAACGTTAGACATAAACCAACTGACGATCTTTCTACAAAGTACATGAACTGTGCTCCTCGAAAATTTCCAGATGATGAAAAATATGGAAAGTCTGAGAACTGTCATGGCCAAGGGGAGTGACTGAGGGTGATGTGCCAGCTGGGATGAGCCTGGAACAGAAAGGGTTAAGACCTAACCAAATCTGAGTAAAACTATAGCCTTTAGTTAATAATTACCTATTTTGAATAGTAGTTGTGAGGATATACCAACTGAGGTGATATATTTGGCAGACTGCTCATTTGTTTGTTAAATTCACGTGAGTGAAATCATCTGGTGTTTGTCTTTCTCTGACTTCTTTTGCTTAGCATTCTATTCTCTAGGTCTGTCCACGTTCTTGCAAATGGCAAGATTTCATTCCGTTTTCTGGTTGAGTAATATTCCATTGTATTTGTATGCCACATCCTTTTTATCCATTCATCTGTGAGTGGACACTTGGATGGATTCCATCATGTGGCTGTTAAAGTGAAAAAATAGAGAGAGACAAACCAAGAAACAGGCTCTCTTTTTTCTTTCTTTTTTAAAATATAAATTCAACTAACCAACTTATAGGTACATCATTAGTTTCAGATATAATGTTCAAAAATGATCAGTTGTGTGTAAGACCCAGTGCTCATCACATCATGTGCCCTCCTTAATGCTCATCACCCAATTAACTCATCCCCCCAACCCTTCTCCCCTCCAGCAACCCTCAGTTTGTTTCTTTTTATTTTCTTTTTCTATTGTTATGTTAATCCCCATACATTCCCTAAGTTTATTTCCAATGATTAAGAGTCTCTGATAGATTTTCTCCCTCTCTGATGACTTTCCATTCTGTTTTCACTCCCTTCCCCCATGGTCCTGTGCCCTGTTTCTTATATTCCACATATGGCGGAAACTATATGATAATTGTCTTTCTCTGATTGACCTATTTCTGTTAGCATAATACCCTCCAGTAACATCCATGTCAATGCAAATGGTAATTATTCATCCTTTCTGATGGCTGACTAATATTCCACTGTATATGTATACCACCTCTTCTTTATCCATTCATCTGTTATATGGATATCTGGGCTCTTTCCACGGTTTGGCTATTGTGGACATTGCTTCTATGAACATTGGGGTGCAGGTGCCTGTTCAGATCACTACATTTGCATCTTTGGGTCAATACCTATTAATGTAATTGCTGGGTCATAGGGTAGCTGAAGTTTTAATTTTTTGAGGAACATACCATTTTCCAGAGTTCCTGCACTGGTTTACATTCCCACCAGCAGTGTGGGAAGGTTCCCTTTCTCCACATCGTCGCCAATATCTGCTGTTTCCTGCCTTGTTAATTGTAGCCATCCTGACTGGTGTGAAGTGGTATCTCATTGTGGTTTTAATTTGTAAGTCCCTGATGCGAAGTGATATGGAGAATTTTTTCATGTGTCTGTTGACCATATAGGTGTCTTCTTGGGAGAAAAGTCTGTTCATATCTTCTGCCCATTTCTTGATTGGATTTTCTGTTTTTTGGGTGTTGAGTTTGAAAAGTTCTTTATACATGTTGGATAGTAGGCCTTTCTTTTAAAGATTCTATTCATTTATTTGACAGAGACAGCGAGAGAGGGAACACCAACAGGGGGAGTGGGAGAGGGAGAAGCAGGCTTACCCCTGAGCAGGATCATGACCTGAGCTGAAGACAGACACTTAACAACTGAGCCACCCAGGTGTCCCAATACTGGCCCTTTAAAAAAAAAAAATATTATGTTCAGTTAGCCAACATAGAGTATATCATTAGTTTTTGGTGTATTGTTCAATGATTCATTAGTTGCATATAACAACCAAATGCTCATCACAACACGTACCCTCCTTAATACCCATCATCTGGCTAACCCATTCCTCCAAACCCCTCATTTCTGTAGCCCTCGGTTTGGTTCCTGGAGTCCTGAGTCCGGAAACCTGACATGGTTTGTCTCCTTCTCTAATTTCTTCCCCTTCGGTTTTCACTCCCGTCCCCTGTAGTCCTCCGTGCTATTCCTTATGTCCCACATATGAGTGAAACCATGTGATAATTGTCTTTCTCTGCTGGACTTATTTCATTTACCATACTAGCCCTTTATCTGATATGTCATTTGCAAATACCTTTTCCCATTCTGTAGGTTGCCTTTTAGTTTTGTTGACTGTTTGCTTTGTTGTACAGAAGCCTTTGGTCTTGATGAAGTCCCAGTAGTTCATTTTTGCTTTTCTTTCCCTTGCCTTTGGAGATGTGTCTGGGAAGGAGTTGCTATGGCTGAGGTTGAAGAGGTTGCTGCCTCTGTTCTCCTCTAGGATTTTGATAGATTTCTGTTTCCATTGCAGGTCTTTCATCCAGACTCTTAACTCTAGAGAACAAAGTGATGGTTACCAGAAGGGAGATGGTTGGGAGCATGGGTGAGATAGGTGATGGGGATTAAGGAGTGCACTTGTCCTGATGAGCCCTGGATAATGCATGGAAGTGTGGAATCACTCTACTGTATACCAGAAACTAATAGAACACTGTATGTTGACTGTAGTGGAATTAAAATAAAAGAAAAATCGTTGGCCAACTGTGTTATGCATATGGAAGTCTCAATACTGTCTTCCCTAATTGATTTTGTTGATAAATCTAAACCTGTTATAGGGTGAAAAGTTTATTAGTCATCATTATGTTTTCTTTGTTAACACATAATGTTGCATAATTAGTTCTACCATTACTTACTAGTAATTGACACATATCCTGTTCTATTGTTTCATTTAAATAATATCATTTATATTACAAAAATTGAGTAATACACAACAATGTAGAAATCAAAGAATGATCTATTTTACATAGTTTATGTTAAGATAAATCCTATATTATAGCAAAGAAGTAATTGAATTCAACACAAATACATTGAACCCCAGGCTTTTGCCAGGCACTGGAAAGAGCACCAGCATATTTTGGGGAGGGTGGTGGTTGGGAGACACAATCAGTGCTTACGCCTTGCACTGAAAGTTGGTCCAGATATAAAGCCAGTAGCTAAAAAATGCGAGGAAAGAAAGGTAAGTAATAGGATGTCATGCTTATTGAGTGCTTTATGTCAGGTGTGCTTCAAAGATCTTTACTAATCATTCTTCTCTCAGGCCACAATTCCCCACAGTACAAAAATCTCACTGTCATCCCCATTTTGGAGATGAGCATGTTGAGGCTCAGAGAAAGGCAGACAGCTTGTGAGTGAAGGAGCTGACATTCCAACCAATGGAAAACCTTCCCTTCTACTCAAGACTCTATGAGCTTTTATAGAGCCACATGCCACTTGATTCTTTCTGGTGAAGGGAGAAAAAGGGTATTTCAATCCTCATAGAACTCAAAATATTCTGTGTGGAGAAGAGAAAACAGAAAAAAAGGCCTACCCAGGAAAGAATAGATTCAGAGGGCCTGTCTTGGGGGAAGACTCAGCATTGACCTCAGGCCAGTGACTTCTTACTCCACCTCTGATAAGGTTATTTATCAACCAGAGCCTTTATCTGACCCATCAGGTTGTTCCCCAAACTTACTGGACTCTGATGTAGACTGAGAGATTTTTGTATCAAGCAGACGTGAATCCTTTCTCAGGCTCCGGGTTTCCGTGCTTGACATTCTGAGGACAGAGAATGAGGACCTCTTCATGTGAAAAGGATGCAGGGACCAGCTTGAAAGGGTCACCACTGTCCAAATCAAGACAACCTGCACATCAAAATGAATCATGGCAGGAATAGTTTCCCAATACTGAATGATAACCCGTGAGTCTAGAGAACTACTTAAGAAAAGCTTTGAAAATCAAGATTGACAGAAGGGAAAGATCTTTACAATGATTGCTCAGAATTAAAGATAGGAGTAGACAGTGGAAAGAAGAAATCACCTTTAATAAAAACATCATAACAGTTCAGCCACCAGTTATCAGTAGATGGTCTTTGGGTGAAATGATGTTAGGGCACAAGCTATGGACTGTGGGAACCACGGTGAACTTAACACCACTTACCTACAGTGAATCTAGACTGTTTCCATGTGGCTCATGAGGCGGGTTCAAAGTGAAGGGCATAATATCAGATAGTAACAGATTTTAAAAAGAGAAGAAAAAATAGGAAGGTCTGGACAAATAAAACGCACATCATGAGATGGTAAATGTAAACTCAAAGAGAAAAAGTCCCTTTGAATGCAATGGACAAAAAGATCCAGATAAAAATCCACAACTTTCTAAACCAACGAACCGACCAACAAGTGTAAACTTTTGCGGCGACTAGGTGGCTCAGTCAGTTAAGCGTCTGCCTTCAGCTCAGGTCATGATCCCAGGCACCTGGGATTAAGCCCCACATCCGGCTCCCTGCTCAGCGGGAGTCTGCTTCTCCCTCTCCCTCTGTCCCTCCCCCCACTCATGCTGTTTCTCTCTCTCTGCTCTCACTTTCAAATAAATAAATAAAATCTTAAAAAGAAAAACTGCAGGAGAAATAAAATCCTCGAGAGGCAAATTTTCACAGCCCTCTCTCAGCAGCCCCCAAATTAGTAAGGATGCAGAAGATTTGGACAGTTAAAACATCTGAATGTAGAAGTAGATACATAATCATATAAAGTACATATGATATGGAGATACAAAATAAAGACATAAAATATAGGTATAATGTACATTTAGATATTAGATAAAATATAATTTAAAAATGAAACAATATTCTATACATTCGTTTACAATGAATAGATACAGATACAGAACTATGTATATATATTAATACATACATTTATACGCAGAAATCTATAGGTTATTTTACTAAACAGATAAAAGAGAGTCATTATTTTTAAGGACATATCATATGTTTATAAAATTTAACCATGAATTGGACAGGAAGCAAGCGTCAATATATTTCAGAAGAGTGAAACCCACAAAGGATGTTCTTTGATCACAATTGCAAATGTGCTGGATCATTGTAGAAATGATAACTAGAATGTCCACATATTTTTGGTAATGAATAGCCTATTGAACAAAACCACAGAAGGAAATCTCAAAGGAAAAATTGGTGTGAACTGAATGAACATGATACTGAATATATGGCAGTAAAATAGACCTCTTTCTGTCCTGGGAATTTGCCTTTGGATAGAAAGATTTATGGTGTTCAAATCATCCCATAATAACGGAGAAGCTGTTACATGTTAAACATTCCTAGAAATGCCACTTAACTCGGTCACCTCATTAGGTGTCAGTGTTGGGTTTAAATTATGCACATAAATGGAAAAATGCCAAGCTGAATCTCGTGCTTGCTCTGTGTGGGATCGCCATGAAAATTTTAATTCATAAAGTTCATAAGTTTCTCTCTCAAGGGACTCCTGGACAACACCCAGGGAGTGTGGCACCACCAGGAACCTGAGAGAGGGTGAGGAAGAATCAGAGGGAAAGAGGAGTAGAGAGAAGGGACAAAGAGGAATTGCAAGGAGGAAAGGGGGAGGCGGTCCAGGTGTGTGGAGGGGGAACCATGGACCAGGGAGGCCCTCCTGTACCAGTGGGGCCTTGCTCAAGTTCCAAAACCGGGCCCCAGGTCCTACAGCCTGGAAATGGCACAGATGCATTGCTGATCTCGACCCAGAGTATTCGAGAATAAGGTCCGTATTCTCCCTCTGGAGCTAGCAATGTGCAGCAGGTTGGGGAGGGGGTTGCTATCTCTGTGTCAAAAAAATCTTAAAACAAACCAACAAAACCCAAAGAAACCCCAAGCATTCTCTTACGTCATACTTCATCAAGCTTCTAGTTGTGAAACGTCATACTTCATTAAGCTTCTAGTTGTGACCAGGTGGCAATTAGTATTTGAAGGTAAAATTGGTTCCTTACCAGACTGATGGAAACTATTTCATCCATCTGCCATGTCTAAAGCACTTTTCATTGAAAATATTATGACATGAGACATGCAGTAATTCATAATGCATGTGTAGCTACCTATAGGTTTGCATTTTGACCCTGTCACCAATGTGTCCTCAAACACTTGATTGGCAAAGTCAAAAATGCGCTGTCCCAATTGAGATCGTGGTGCTAGTTGATGTCTTGTATAAATGGAATTTCAACATCCTGACCTGACCAGAAATTATTCTTTTTTTAAGAGGAAGAAGAATGAAAGCAAAATTAAAATAGTGTATGGGGCGTCAGTGTTTTATGCACTAGGAACCATTTGGTGGGTAAACCCAATCATGTGAGTTTGCATTATGTCCATTTGCAGTCTGTGTTTTGGAGGGGAATGGTGCCATCCCTAGCCGTTTCCTAATGACATTGACAAAATCGGTTTCATTCTTCAGTGACACAGAAAGATAAAGGAAAAGATGTCTTCGTGCCCGAGGCACTGTCACAAGGACCTGTCCCGGTGTAGAGAACAGGCTTGGCGGGATCCAAGCACCCTCAGTACCTGCACCTGAGCAGCCTGGGTCTTAAGCATTGTAGGGATTCCCAGGGCAGCCGGCAGATGGCGCGCGCGCACGTCACCCGGGAGGGGCGGTTTCCCCGCGTGCGCAGCAACCGCCGGCTGTCAGAGGACGCCAAGGCGTTACCTGACCCACGGTGCCTCAGGGCAGGAGAGGTTTCTGCCGCCCCCTTGGGACCCAGCGCCCCTCCGAGAGCCAGACCTGCGTTTCCAAGAAGTTCTGCAGCCGGCTCGGGAGAACCTGGGCCCTTTGCAGCATCTTGGTGCCTCCTGAGGAGCGACGGAGAAGCTGCCTTTTTGGCTGAGTGCTGAGGAGGGGGCTCTGGGCGGCTTCCCTGGGACGTACTGGTAGGTGAGCAGCACAGTCGCTTGCATTTTGGGGGCTGATCCCCTGGTTTGGTCCTTATTTTCCCTGAGGGTATTTGAACAAGAGGTATTTTACTCAGGGATCCGTGGATTGAGGGGTCCTGTGACGCCACGTCAGAGATGCTGTGGTTGATTTGGTAGAGGCAGGTTTCTTTCTGGGGAGAAATCCTGACTCAAATTAGGGGAAGGGGAGCAGCATTTAGTTAGGAGGTGAATACACTAACTGCTGACTCTCAGGACCTTCTAGAAGAATGAGCTGGGATCCCACTTTCTGATTTCTGCTGGAACCAGAGCCCCAGGTAAAAACACAAACTGCCGTCCAGTTTGTAACCTTAAAGGCACAAACTCTCAGGGAATTATCAGCCAATGTCGGCTTTCTTTGGAAGGATGGAGACTTGAATGTAGGACAGAGAAGCTGTGATTAAACCTTAGGCATACTGGGGAATATAAGAGAGGCTCACTGTTTTCAGGAGAAAAGGGGGCAATTTGGAAGGCTGTTAAGAACCAAAGGTCCAGGGGCACCTGAGTGGCTCTGTCATTGAGCGTGTGACTTCGGCTCAGGTCATGATCTTGGGGTCCTGGGATCGAGCCCCACATCGGGCTCCCTGCTCGGCAGGCGGCCTGCTTCTCCCTCTCCCACTCCCCCTTCTTGTGTTGCCTCTCTCGCTCTGTCTCTTTCTGTCAAATAAATAAAATCTTAAAAAAACAACAACCAAAGGAACCAAAGTTCCTTTGGCAGCATCTGGTAGTTCAAAGTGTTGTAGCTCCTCATGGATGAGTCCTGTTGGAGGAGGTGCGGGGGGTATAGAGATGAGAATAGAGTTCTGCTAGCTGGAATAGTGGAGTATCCATTTGCGAGGTCAAGGCCATGTCTTCCTGTTGGGTCCCCAAATTATTTGGAGTGGTAGTGTGTGAGAGCTCCCCCTGCCCAAACCACCAGCCTGTGTTTTGTGACATTTCCTGTTATGAGTTTTCAAATTTACCCTTTTTTTAAATTTTATTTTTTTTATGTTAGTCACCGTACAGTCCGTTAGTTTTTGAAGTAGTGCTCCATGATTCATTGTTTTTGTGTAACACCCTTACTCCTTCTCATCAAGATTTGCTTTGATGAGCAAAATAAAGCAGTCAGAGAAAGACAAATACTATATGATTTTACTCATCTGTGGAGTTTATAAAGAAAAAAAGAAAAACCAAATGAGCAAAGAGAAGAATAATGAGTTAAACCGAGAAACACCCTCAAGTATAGACAACAACCTGTTTTTCCCAGAGGAGAGGTGTTTGGGGGAATGGGTTGAATAGGTGACAGGGATTAGGTCATGCACTTGTGATGAGCACCAGGTGTTGCCTGGAAGTGTTGAATCGCTAGATTGTACACCTGAAATGAATATAATAGTGTATGTGGACTAATTGTAAATAAAAATTTTAAAAATGTTTCCTTGGAAGAATTTCTTTTTCTTTTTAGGATTTTACTTATTTGTATGTATGTGTGTGTGTGTGTGTGTGTGTGTGTGAGAGAGAGAGAGAGAGAGAGAGAGAGAGAGAGAGAGAGAGGCAGAGGGAGCAACAGGCCGCTGCTGAGCAAGGAGCCCAATGTGGGCTCAGTCCCAGAACCTTGGGACCGTGACCTGAGCCACAGGCAGATGCTTAGTCGACTGAGCCGCCCAGGTATCCCTGGAAGGCTTTCTGATCAACAGTCAAGGTCTTTATATTTCGTGGTTTTGTGTTTCAGTGCCAGCAAAGCTTTTTCAGATTGGCATGTCTCATGTTGGAGGGAATGTGCATTGCAGTTGTAAACTACTCAAGTGACTCTTGAGGAACAGGGAGGATTAGAAGGGAGAAACTCACATGAACATCCCACTGAAGTCTGTATTTGCTCAAGATTGAGACCAGTGAGCCAGCATCACCTCACTGGGACAGCGTTTCTACAAAGGACTGAGAGACAGCAAATACAGAATCAAAAACAAGATGACAATTCCAAACCATATGTTGGTTTTAATCTAGGACCCTAGGTCTGAAAGGAGCCAACTGAAAATATTTATTGGCATTTGTTTGGACTGAAGGCAAACCAGGAGTCCTGTATGCCTCCTGGAAGTGTCCTCCTCCAGTGGCTAGGAGCAAAACAGTCAAATACTGCGGGAATGCACTGCATGAAATCATTGAGCACATTTGGGAACATAGAGTACACTGAAGAACATGAAGTAAGAGAGAACTTGTTTTAAGAATAGGAACACTGACAGGATATTTCAAAACAGTATTGTTACTTCAAAAGAATTGTTTAGAACTATATGGGTTATCAGTAATGGTCTGTTGTGTTGTAAATTCAGAAGCCATGCATTTGGATTAGAATCAGGATTCAGTTAGTAGTTTCGGTAAAAGACAGACTTTTGAGGTGCTGCCTCCGTGTCTTCAAAAGGAGTTGCGGTAGCTGACCTGGCATGATATTTATCCTTGTCCTCCTTTAAATAAGAACCATCAGGAAAGCATGAAAGGTCTGCCTCGGTTAGACCAGTTTGCTGAAAATCATCACAGGGAGTCAACAGTTGATCTGTCAGTGTGAAGCAGCTACGATGGATTTCATATGTGAAGAAGGGGAGAAGAGTGCCAGGGTTGAGGCTATTGGAACCAGAAAGAGTTATGTGAGGAGTGGTAAGCAGGAGGATTTCATAGGAGGTGAGGTGACTGGAAAATATTGAGTGTGAGGAGAATTCAGAAGGGCTTCTACTACATGGGGCCCAGGGGTGGTTAAAGGGGAGGCTGTGATGAATTCTTCAGTGGCCTTATCCCAGAGGGCCGTGGCGGGAATGGCTCTGAGGTAGGGGATACATCCCCCAGCCACAGCATCTCCCCGTTGACTCTAATAATCTATGGGGTGATGGTGGTTCCCGAGTTTGGTGTTGAGCACTCCAAGGGCATTCCCTTCCCTGTCACGTAGAGAGAGGAAAAAGGGAAATTGATAATTAGGAAGTTGGAAGTCAGGGTCTGTTGTTAGACTTTTGTTTAAGGTTTCAAAATCTATGTCATCCCCCTTTTTCTGAATAATTGTGTTAGGTTTGTCATTTTTTAGTAAACTGTATAGCAGCTGAGCCTTACGAGATAAGTTTGAAATCCATTGTTAACAGTAGCCAGACAGTCCAAGAAAACCTGGTCATAGGTGCTTAAGGTTGTGGGAAATTGAGGATGCCTTGGGTCTACCTGTTTCCAGCTGTCATCCTTGTTCTGAGATCAGGTGTCCTAAATACCTAACCTGAGTTTGAGCAACTGGAGTTTTTCTTTGGAGACTGGATGTCCCTTTGAAGGCCAAAAGTTTTCACAGGGAAATGCTGTCTTCTTGTGCAGAGGTGTGAGGGGGGGAGCAGAGATGCCAATCACCTACATATTGTAACAAAGGAGAGCCACAGCACACATTTTATCATCCAAGTCAGTCATTAAGGTTTGTTGGAAATAGGAGGCATTCTGTGAAACCGTGGGCCATTACAGTCCATTCTCTAAGGTCAAAGCAAATGATTGTGGCAGTCCTTATCAACTGGAATACTAAATACAGCACATTGGTCAATTACAGTGAGGACTTTGGTGTCAGTTGGAATGGATGTCAGGGTGGGAGGGTTGGGAAAAAGGGGATGGCGACCGTCTACAGTGTTATTTATTGCTTAGAGGTCTGGACAAAGTCCCGTCCTCAGTGGTTGGGTTTTCTGACAGGTATAATAGAGGTGTTACATGGAAGGGTGCAGGGGATCATGAGGCCCTGATACTTGTAACCCTCTATTAGGGGGTTGATGCTTTGAAGTCTTCTTAATTTATAGAATTTACTCTGCTGAACTACACCATTATTATACCATTAGATTATCATTTTGATTGTTTTGTCGTAAAGTATAATTTTGTTAAAAAATATGTTTTCTCCATCAACTGCAATTTTGTTTCTCCCTCTTCTAGGTAAAGACTCAAGCATTTGAAGGTAAGATTTCAGTGTTCTGTTTTCCTGGTAGTCTTTTCCCTTTTTTTTTTTAATTAAATTTTATTATGTTGTTAGTCACCGTACAATACAGCATGAGGTTTTCATGTAGTGTTCCATAATTCATTGTTTTCGTATAACACCCAGTGCTCCATGCAATCCATGACCTCCTTAATTCCCATCACTGGGCCAACCCATCCCCCCACCCCTCTCCCCTCTGAAACCCTCAATTTGTTTCCCATAGTCCACAGTCTCTCATGGTTTGTCCTCCCTCTGATTTTCCCCCTTCATTTTTCCTTTCCTTCTCCTAATGTCCTCCATGGTACTCCTTATGTTCCACAACTAAGTGAAACCATATGATAATTGACTTTCTCTGCTTGACTTATTTCACTTAGCATCATCTCCTCCAGTCCCATCCATGTTGATGGAAAAGTTGGGTATTCATCCTTTCTGATGGCTGAGTCATATTCCATTGTGTTTATGGACCACATCTTCTTTATCCATTCTTCTGTTGAAGGGCATCTCGGCTCTTTCCACAGTTTGGCTAGTGCGGACATTGCTGCTATGAACATTGGGGTGCATATGGCCCTTCTTTTCACTACATCTGTGTCTCGGGGGTAAATACCCAGTGGTGAAATTGCTGGGTCATAGAGTAGCTCTATTTTTAATATTTTGAGGCACCTCCACACTGTTTTCCAGAGTGGTTATGCCAACTTGCATTCCCACCAACAGTGTAAGAGGGTTCCCCTTGCTCCACAACCTCTCCAACATTTGTTGTTTATGGCCTGGTCACTGTTTGCCAGTCTAACTCGTGTAAGGTGGTATCTCAATGTGGTTTTGATTTCAATTTCCCTGATGGCTAATGACGATGAACATTTTTTCATGTGTCTGTTAGCCATTTGTATGTCTTCTTTGGAGAAGTGTCTGTTCATTGTCCTCTGCCCATTTATTGACTTGATTATTTGTTGTTTGGATTTGAGTTTGGGAAGGTCTTTATAGATCTCGGCTATCAGCCCTTTATCTGTAGTGTCATTTGCAAATATCTTCTCCCATTCTGTGGTTTGCCTGATAATCTTTTTTTTATGTAAAGATTTTATTTATTTGATAGACAGCATGAGCAGGGAGAAGGGGCAGAGGGAGAGGGAGAAGGGGCAGAGGGAGAGGGAGAAGGGGCAGAGGGAGAGGGAGAAGCAGATTCCCTGCTGTGGAAGGAGCTCAACATGGGTTTCTTTCTTTCTTTCTTTCTTTTTTAGTATTTTATTTATTTATTTGACAGAGACACAGCAAGAGATAAAGCACAAGCAGGGGGAGTGGGAAAGGGAGAAGCAGGCTTCCTGCTGAGCAGGCAGCCCGATGCAAGGCTGGATCCCTGGACCCTGGGATCATGACCTGAGCCAAAGGCAGATGCTTAAAGACTGAGCCACCCAGGCGCCCCGCCTGGTAATCTTTTCTTAATACAACTGTTTGATGTGGTTTCTAATCCAGCTAGAAGTAAATACATTGACGTATCTGATCAGGTTAGCCCCTTAACTCTTCACAGTTGCTTTTCCTGGTTTGAGGCCCAGGTGACAGCACAGGTTGGGTTGCCACCAATTGACACAGGTGACCAGGTGGAGGAACAGACTACACAATTAGGGAGAAGCAGATGAGTTTACCTCTGGTTAGAAATGTTTAAGAAGCCAGTGACTATGTGAGTGTGAAATATGGCAGGTGTATGTTGACATGACTTGGCTATTGGGGGAAATGTACAGATTAAGGGACTCTGAGCCTGTCAGGAAGCTCAAGGCTTAGAGAAGAACCAAATATTGCCAGACAGAGTGTGTGTCACAAGAGAAGTTTAAAAAGCGTGTGTTATGAGTCTTGAGGGGAGTGAGACTAAGGCCAGTGGAGAGAGAGGGTAAGTGGACAGGATGCAAAATGGGGATAATGAATTGTGTATGGGCTTCAGGGACTGTGATGATTAAGTGAACTGGCACATAGGAGGCCCTCAAATGCTGGCGTTTCTATGGTGAGTACAGTATTGATGGTATAGAAGAGGTGACCTCTGGGCCACAGAGCTCTCCCACTGTACAGAAAGAAGATCAGTTTGCAGTTTGGGGTACAGCAGTAGAATTAAATCCATGTGAGAAGATTCTGGAGTCTTGGGCCCGGTTCTGGGTGCTTTACATGTGCTATCCACTTGTAATGTGTGCGTTTCCTGGGTGTTGTTTACCGGTAATGCAGGTGGTGACGTTTGCATTTTGGCCCTTCAACATCTTGTGATTTAGGAAGATGAGGAATTGGCCGGCGCCTCTAGCCACTAGGTGGAAAAGCAGACATTGCACCCAAGTGTGTTTGATTCCAAGACCATGTCCATCTGTGCGTCCCACTCTCGTTCTCATGGAGGGGACTCTCCTGGGCAGCAGAAAGACATTGGAGGTCTCTGAGTACCAAACAAGTGACATTTAGAATAATTACTCTCTCTCTGTTTTTCAAGGCATGGGGGTGAAAGTGGGGGAAAACCTGGAAGAACTTAGGTGGGTTATTTTTAATAGGGATTTTGATTTTTAACCTCTGTTTTTAAATTAATTGCACTGATTTATTTATTTGAGAATGGAGGAACAGAATATAAGGAAATAGGGTACTTGATTTTTGTCCATTTCTCTGCTGGTGATGACAGCAAATTGAACTGTTCATATATTCTAAGATGAGTGATGCTTAATGATGGGATATTAGTCTAAGAGCTTTTACTGTGTTTACCCTAAAGATTAACCTCATTGAAATGAGGTTCTTATTTTCATATTTGTTTCCAACATTTAATGCTACTAACTAAAACGTGCTTTCTTCACAGACCACAGTAATGCTCAAATGTTACATGCGCCCATAGTGCAGGATCACACACCTTTTCTGTTGATGCAGTGGGTAATTTGATTTTATTGGTTTTGGTAGTCATCTTAGAGATCACCTTTTTATCTTTTTGGTTAATTCAGATCAAATTTCTGAGAAGATTAAGAATTGTATGAAGGAAAATGTAGAACTTGCAGAAACAATATGCATTTTTGAACAGAAGGTACAATCACCCCCCCATTTTTTTTCATTTTTATGGTTTCACGTGGAATGATGTCCACTTCCAGGTCACTGATTTTGCCATCTCTCTTTCATCCTAATGCCCATTTCATTCCACTCTATACCAGGCCGAATTTAAATCAAGCATCACATATGTAAAGTGTTGCTTCCTTTATTTCCATAAAGACTTACCCACGGGAGATCGGTTTTGCTGTCACCATAATTAATTTTTTGAATTCTGAATCCTCTATTATATATTTGTGTAGATCAATGAAGCAAAGAAATGTACTCAAGAAACCATGTGGCCAAAGAAGCTTCCCTCTTATGGAGCCCATATACTTAAGGTAAAAAAAAAAAAAAAAAAAATCCTTTCATTGTCCTGGATTACACTCTCAAAACAGAGGTAAAAGTAATGAGTATTTATTCCTGATGTCTGTATGTTCTGTTGAAGAATGACCTGGACACACTTGAGAGCGCTAATGCAATCCTTAGTGACCTCATTCAAAGTGTGCATGCTCAGTTGTAATGTGAGAGAGATCAGAATGTCATAGTCTCATGACTGCCATATGTCTATCATTGTTAAACTCTAGATGTTGGGTAGAAAATATCTGGAGAAAAACTGAGGTGCACCCTGATGGTATCTTGCTGCAGACAAGATGGGAGTTAATGGCTGGCAGGTGACTGGGGGGTGCCAGCAGTCGCAAATCCTGTGAACTAAGTTTTCCTTCCTTTCCTTCTTTTCTTTTCTCTTCTCTTCCCCTCCCCCTCCCTTCCCTTTCCCTTTCCTTCCTTCCTCCCCACCTCCCAGCTAAAATCCTTTTCCAGGATACAATATCCTGACAGTGGAGCAATTCAGATCATTGTTTTTGTTGTTCAGCATGGTTTGCATTCTTCTCAACTAGTGTCTTTGAGGTAGGTGGCACGAGTTCCCTCGGGAACTGTAGGAAATGTCTAGTAGTTAATAGCACAGTGTTAATGACACCATGTCCCAGAGAGGTGTCTCTATGACAGTGTCATGGCCCCAGGCTTGAACTGAAAATTCAGGGCTCTCAAGAGAACCTAGACGAGTCAGGAAGCCCTGCTTCATCCTTATGCGTTTAGTAGTGATGATTTGGTCAGGCCTGGTTTCCTATATTGTAATGAAATACGCTTATGCAATCCCAATCACCAGGGCCTGGGCGGACACATAGTGCATCTCATATGTGCTTTTTATATTTATTTGATGTATTGATGAGTAGCAATAGGGAGCTGTGAAGAGCAGCTCAGAGCTACTGAAGACTTGCCAGCAGGCTGAAGTTTGAGTGGTTTTAGGCCCTTATTGGGGGGCGAGGGCATCAATTCATCCCTGCGATTGGGTTTGTGGATGTTGTGTTTATGGGGACGGTATGTGGGGACATTCGAGTCCTGCCTTCAGATTCCTGGGAAGGAAGAATGGCAGAATTCCACATGGGCTACCAGGTATAGATGTTTCCTTTCCCTCTTAGGAAGTTGGGACTGAAAGAATGTGAGCAGGGGGCAGGGGAGAAACTGAAATTAGTTGCAGAAAACATAGGGAACCACAAGGTAATTCAGCTCCTAACCCCAGCGGTGAACGCTGATGGATGATTCTGAAACTGGGTATGGTGTTTAGACCAAGCTCACACACAAATAACCACCACTGTTCAGAAGACACTTAGAGATTTTATATGTGAAAAAACATTTTCCAGATGTTCAGTTGAAAATATGCAACAGTTAAGTTACCAAAGGTTTCCTGATCCCCAATGCTGGCCAGACTATGTGGAACTGTGGTTCCCAGACATGCTTCTGGAGGTGGTATAAATGAGTATAAACCTTAAGAAGCAGTTTGGTGTAGGACAAATCACATCAACAAAAAGGACCGTGCCATTTTAGAGACCCACTTGTTGTAGCCCAGAGAAACACGAGAAGGATATGAGGAAAAGGAGAATCAAACTTTATGATGAAAGATACTCATTGCAGGATAAACTAGGGAGCTGTCATGACTGGTAAGGAGACCTTATCAGCTCAGATCCCCACAAGCATTAAATAGTGAATACAAAATGACTTAGCAACCGCTTCGAGCCTACCGTATTTTGATAATTATGTGAAATATGTCTTATATGATTGCAAAATGTATGTGAGAGTTCAGTTCCAATAACAGGAACCTGGGCAGACTAAAAAGCCCTACTCCACATTGTGCTCCACCTGATGAAAGCATTTGACACTCGCAGGAACACAAAAGAAGAGATGTAAGAACAGCTGCAACAGCAAGAGCTCCCCCTTTCAGACACCAGGGAGGCCACAAGATCTGCCCAGTGTTTTCTCAATCCTGCAGCACCTAATGCAGACGATCAAAGGCCGACTGAATCTCTGCACGTGGGTTTTTGACTGATGTGCTGACTCTTTCAGATCACTCTTCAGGAGAAGGTGGCTCGGGACAACTGGGTAAGAATGTTTTTCTCTCCTCCTCTTGTGCGCACTCTGCCCCAGCTGAACGTGGGTGTGTTTCTCTCCCACATCTCGGGGCTCCTGATCTGGATGGGGTGATGGTGGGGTGGAGCAGAGCAGGGAGTTTGCCCACTTGAAACACCAGTACAGGAGTTTGACCTACTTCGGTTAAGGGCGTTGTGAGGTTTCTAGGGAGAAGCTGTTTCTTGTCCAGGGGAAGCCTGGGTGTGGTAATTCTTAGTGAAATTGATTCATCTCCATCTTCCAAGACCGGAAGAAATCCAAAGACAGAGGCCACCAGAGGAATCGAGGAGGCAGAAACCAGTGCCAGGAGAATGTGACAAGGACATTCCTCCCTGGACAGGTAAGGAGCACGATGTGAAATGCAGCAGTTTAATTTCTGCTGCAACATCCCCTCGATTGGCTTCTTGTTCCAGTGGGCAATCGCTCTGTCTCCTGGAAATAATCACAAGAGGTTACTAGAGGAAACAGGTGGTCTCACAGAGGTGACAGGACTCTGTTTCCTCAGAAGTTCCCAGGCAGCAGGGCTCTTTGGGTCTGTCCCTTGTGAGTGGTGGAGCTCACGCCCCGCTGCTGACTGTCCCCCTCCCCCCCCAAGCAACCTCTCTGTTACACTTAACTTGAGAGTGGGTGTGAGAACAGACATGGATCAGGGCCCCTTCCACCTTGACACAATGTTGAAGTCTGTGTTTTTCTTTGATTTGAGAAAAATAACATGAATAGAATTAGAGATGAGAGGCTGTATGTCCTGGTAAGCTTTCTTGATTTGTCTTTGCGGATAAATATTCCATAGACAATCTGCTTTAAGAAAGCAGACATTTCTTTCCTCTTTATGGAGATCCTTTTCCTTTTCAAAAAAAAATTTGTATTGTCAACTACAGTTCCCCAATAGGGAAATGAACCCTTGTGTAATTTCAGTCCTCTACTGTTATTTTATTAGGTAGTGTCGTGCTAAAACTTTGCAAGAAATTCCACGTAGAGACTAATACTATAGTAATGAGGAAAGATGAATTCTTTGAGGTAATTTCTGGTCATGAATACTTACATCTTCCCCTGTCAGATACATAGAGCAGATAATATACAGTAAAACACCTGAATAACCCACCCACAGCTTGTAGAAAGGACAGGTGCTGTCTGTGCTGATGACTTACTGCCTGAGGCATGGGTAATTTTTAATCTGATAAATTTTCATTTCCTGTGTTGTGTATCAGGAAACCTTTGTTTCATTGTTGATTTCCAACTAGTTGATCTCTGACCTCTCCACAGTTGATTATCAAATATCCAACCAAGGCCTTCTAGAGCCTTCCTTAAGACTGCGGGAACCGGTCTCTCCGTAGTCCAAAGGGGTCACCTGAGGCATGTGGGAAACCCTCTGTCTCTCGCAAGGGAACAGAGTGTAGGAAGCAGTGTTAAGATGGTGAAAGCCATGGAGGGTTTTAGTCTTTTTCCACCCAGTCTATGCAAATCAGAATAAACCTCCATCCCTTCTCTGGCTGCTATCAAATGCAGGACCTGGTGCAGCTTCCACGGGAAACAATACCTCGGTCCTTAGTATGGACACAGAGAGGGCCAAGGTAAATGCTGTGACAATTTTACGTTGTAACTATTTCAGGAAACTTTAATCTCTTTATACAGTGCTCTCTCCTGGCCTCGTCTCTAGTTTGTGTGTTCTAGGATGAATCTACTGTATTACTTAGAGTAATTAATTACTTACAGGGACATCTTGATGGGCTAATGAATAATCAGCTGATGATCACACATAACTGTGCTGTCATACATTTGGTATCTTTTAATTTTTAGGGCGGAAAGGTGGTATCAGTCAGCTAGGACCATAAGGTCTCACACAGTCAAATAATTTGTAGCTGGGCTTGAGTTGAACGTTACTTAGCAACATCACGTAACCATAAGCTGTAATAAGTGGGCACAAGATAGAATTTTAGAGTAGCATGCATACGTACTTGTAACCCTATAGAACAGATAAAAAAGTAGCTTAACCAGCCCCCTCCCCCATAACCTTAAAAGGTACACAAATATTTACTGTTGTCCTGCCAAATCCCAAAAACACAACTAAGTATATGCAACAGATATAAGGTTAAACATCTCAAATTTTACATGATTGACTACATAATCCCAATCACTCATAACACCAGCATACTATTTTAGTTGAGAATCTTTCTATAGACAGACAACCTTTAACTGTAAATCCCCCCTGTTGCATAATCTTACCATGATAGGCCTCAACGACCAATGCTTAAATTTCCCAACATAATACTACAAGCCATGACAGATCTTCACAAGGGACACCTGTTACTGTAGCTTAATACAGAAAGCAAGGCACTGAAAATGCGTATGTGAGTCATTAGAATCCATAAGCACAAAGGTACGGTCCTGGCCTTGCCATGAATTCTTCATAAGATCACACATGCCAGCCTCTGCCTCCCAGTGAAAATGCCCTCCAAATCACAAATGATTAAAAGGAGCAGGGATCAAGAACACTATACAATAGCTCGCAACGCCTTGCTCAAGCACACCCCCACGGGATACAGCAGTCATAAAATAGGCCATGAATGAAAGTTCAACTAAGCTCTGTTAAAATAGGTTTGGTAAATTTTGTGCCAGCCACCGCAGTCATTTGATTAACCCAAATTAATAGGCCTGTGGTGTAAAACGTGTTAAAGATATTTCCATACAAAAGTTAAGACTTAACTAAGCCGTAAGAAGCTACAATGACCACAAAAAGAAGCTATGGGAGTGACTTCAATCCTTCTGACTACACAATAACTAAAACCCAAACTGGGATTAGATACCCCACTATGCTTAGCCCTACACATAAATAATTCACTCAACAAAATGATTCACCAGAGAACTACTAGCAACAGCTGACAACTCAATGGAATTGGCGGTGCTTTATACCCCTTTAGAGGAGCCTGTTCTATAATTGATACACCCTGATAAACCTCACCACCCCTTGCTAATTCAGTCTATATACTGCCATCTTCAGCAAACCGTTAAAAGGGAAAAGAACTAACCCCAAACATTACACAGGAAGAAGTTAGGTCAAGGTGTAACCCATGGGGTGGGAAGAAATGGGCTACATTTTCTACTTAAGAACACAACACCCAGGAAAGTTTTTTATGAAACTAAAAACCAAAGGAGGATTTAGTACTAAATAAGAATAGAGAGCTTAATTGAATTGGGCCAGGAAGCACGCACACACAGCCCATCACCCTTCTCAAGTCATTGAATCTAAATATCACATATTAAAAGCACTAAAACACAAGAGGAGACAAGTCGTAACAAGTTTAGCATACTGGAAAGTGTGCTTGGGTAAACCCAAGTGAAGCTTAAATACAGCATCTGGCTTATACCCAGAAGAGTTCATAATAAAGGTGACCACTTGGAACCAGAGCTAGCCCAAAGAACTATAAATTACCACAAGACAAACAGTTATAAAAATATAGGAGAAATTTTAATTGGAGCTATAGAGGAAGGACCATAAGGGAATGATGAAAGAAAAATTAAAAGTACTAAATAGCAAAGATTAACACTTTTACCTTTTGCATAATCAATTAGCTAGACTAACTTAAAGAGAATTTAAGCTAAGCCCCTACCCCCCACCAAACCAGAGGAGCTACCTATGAATAATCCACCAGGATGAACTCATCTATGTTGCAAAATAGTGAGAATATAGAGGTGAAAAACCTAACGAGCCTGGTGATAGCTGGTTACCCAGAATAGAATATCAGTTCAACTTTAAACTTTACATAAAAAACCTAAAAACTGTACTGTAAGTTTAAAATATAGTCTAAAAAGTGGCACCTGGTTGGCTCAGTCGTTAAGCGTCTGCCTTTGGCTCAGGTCATGATCCCAGGGTCCTGGGATCAAGCCCCACATCAGGCTCCCTGCTCAGCGGGAAGCCTGCTTCTCCCTCTCCCACTCCTCCTGCTTGTGTTCCCTCTCTCACTGTGTCTCTCTCAAATAAATAAAATCTTAAAAAAATAAAATAGAATCTTAAAAGTTACAGCTTTTTAGAAAAAGGTACAACCCTGTTTAGAGTGAATAAATACACCCATATAGGCTTAAAAGCAGTCATTAAGAAAGGGTTCAAGCTCAATAAAGTTAATACCAAAAATATTTAACTCCTTATCTAACACTCAGTTAATCTATTAATGTGGAAGCGATAATGTTAACAGGAGTAACAAGAATTCTTTCTCCTTGCATAAGCTTATTTCAGAGGAGATAACCACTGAGAGTTAACAAAATAAAATGTATCTAACAAATCACTTATTCAAACTGTTAATCCAACACAGGCATGCAATTAAGGAAAGATTAAAAGAAGAAAAAGGAACTCGGCAAACACAAACCCTGCCTGTTTACCCAAAACATCACCTCCAGCATTTCCAGTATTGGAGGCACTGCTGCTCATGACATTCATTAAACGGCCATGGGATCCTGACCCTGCAAAGGAGAGCGTAATCATTTTTCTCTAAATCAGGCCTTGTATGATTGGCCACAGGAGGGGTTAACTGTCACTTCCTTCCATTCAGTGAAATTGACCTTCCTGTGAAGAGGCAGGGATTAAAAAAAAAAAAAAATAGACCAGAAGACCCTTGAGAGCTTGAATTAACTAGCCCAAAGAAATTCCTCAATTTAACTGACCAGCAACAATAATCTACTATATGGGTTCGCAGTTTAGGTTGAGGTGACCTCAGAGAACAAAATAAACTCCAAGTTATAGACCTAGACTCGCCAGTCAAAATATTATTTGTTGATCCAAAAAATTTTGATCAATGGAACAAGTTACCCTGGGGACAACAGCACAATCCTATTTGAGAGTTCATATTGATATTGGATCAGGACATCCTAATGCTGCAGCAGATATTAAGGGTTCGTTAATTCAACAGTTAAAGTCCTATGGGATCTGAGTTCAGACTGGAGTCATCCAGGTCAGTTTCTATCTATTAAATAATTTCTCCCAGTCCGAAAGGACAAAAGAAATAAGGACTAATTATTGAAGCGTCTTCGACTACTAGATGATACTATCTTAATCTAACCAGGTGACTGTATACTCTGGTTTCTCGTCAGATCGTATACATCTTTTGTCTTTAACCAGTTGACTTTAAATCACACCCAAGACGCCTGGGTGGCTCAGTCGTTAAGCATCTGCCTTTGGCTCAGGTCCTGACCCCAGGATCCCAGGGTCCTGGGATCGAGCCCATCATCGGGCTCCCTGCTTCGCGGGAAGCCTGCTTCTCCCCCTCCCATTCCCCCTGCTTGTGTTCCTTCTCTCACTTTGTCTCTCTCTGTCAAATAAATGAATAAAATCTTAAAAAAAAAAAGTCACGCCCAAGAGAAGGGCTTGTTAGGGTGACAGAGCCTGGTAATTACATAAAACTTAAGCCTTTATTCCCAGAGTTTCAATTGATCTCCCTAACATAATGTGTGTGTAATCAGCATTCTCTCGCTAATCATTCCTAGCCTTCTCACTGTGACTTCTGAACCCTAGTAGAACGAAAAGTACGAGGGTATATACAACTAAAAAGTACGAGGTATATACAATACAAGACCAAATAACTGGAGGCCCGTGTGGCCTTCTACAACCCATTGCTGATGCCGTAAATGTTGTCACTCGAGAACCGCTACAACCACTCCTCTATATCCATATTTATTACGGCACCCATTTTAGCCCTAACAATTGCTTTAACTCTATGAATTCCCCTACCCACACCATACCCACTGAATATAAACTGAGGTGTGCTATTCATATTAGCTGTATCATGCCCCCGTGGTATACTCCATCCTGTGATGAGCCTCAAACTCAAAATGTAACTCAACTGGAGCTCTTCGAGCCACAGCTCAGAAAATCTCATGTGAAGGAACACTAGCAATTATCCTTTTATCAGCCCTACTAACAAATGGATCTCTCACACTATCAACACTAATCATTGGCCAAGTACACCTATGATATATCTTCCCCGCATGACCATTGTCCATAATAGGATTCATCTCAACCTTAGAAGAAACAAACCAAGCCCCCTGTGACCTAACAGAAGGAGAATCCAAACTAGGATCTGGGTTCAACCCTGAATATGGAGCAGGCCCATTTGCCCTATTCTTCCTAGCTGAATATGCCAACATCATCATCATAAATATTCTCAGAACAATTATATTCTTTGCAACATTCCACAGCCCGTATATACCAGAACCGTTATATACCATTAATTTCACCATCAAAACTCTGCTCCTAACAATCCCCCTCCTATAAATTCAAGTATCCTACTCATGATTCCGATTAAGATCAACGAATACACCTACTATGAAAACATTTTCTACCCCTCACACTAGCCTTATGCATGTGACATGTATCGCTACCCATCACTACAGCAAGTATTCCAGCTCAAACATAAGAAATATGTCTGACAGAAGATTTACTTGGATAGCATAAATAAGAGAGGTTTAAATCCTCTTATTTCTAGAATGATAGGAATCAAACTTCATCTTAAGGAAAAAA